>NC_137147.1:70387685-70945185 GCF_951394435.1 Stenella coeruleoalba | reverse complement strand
ACAAAAATTTTCCTTGACTCTGTGAATTTTGCGGAAGTTATAAAAAAGAGGAAATCATATGCATCAATGATAACATTTTTATATGGCTCCAAAATCAAAATGCTGTTGATGATCCTTCACCTACTTAGCTGTAAGAATATCTCTGCTCTAAAACATATAAAAACAAAGAGTGGAGGATTATAAAGCAAAGTTAGTAAAGATAAAAAGTAGGAAAGTTCTTGAGTCCCTTTAAAACATTAATTTCATGTTCCTTATCACCTAGTAATTTTTGTGTTGTTCAATACCTTAATTTATGACTAATATTTTCAGAAATGGAGGTCAATATATTTATTAGTAGTAGTATTTTAGTTTTTCAACTAAACTGACACCAACCTATAACTTTATAAAAGTAACAAGTATCTCTAAATAATATAAAAATTTTCAATTGCTTTCAGGTAGGTTAGGCGCTATTTGAGAATGATATTACATGGATGTTCTATCTAAATTTGTAAAATGACTATTTTGATTCGGTAGATCATTCTCTTTTTGGCAGTAATAGCTACATTTTTAAAAACAGAGCTTACAACCATACTGTTAAAGGTTACTGAAAACTTACTGTAGTCACATGAATACTTACAACGATTCAATGTGACTGTATGAAGTATAGGCATTTTAGCTAATTTGTTCTGAAACATCCAGCTATAAAACCCAGCATATTTTTATTTTTTTAATCATAATCAAATACTATTATAAAGAGGTATAAAATCAGTATGTTACTTTTATAATCCTTAAAATTATAATACAGATATTAACATTTAAAGTTATGTTTTGGTAGCACAAAGATACATATGACACTGTTTTATGACTCATCAGGTAGATAAAAAATTGTGAATGTTCTGTCACTGACAAAGCACTGAAGGAACTGCTTTCCTTGTCCCAAACATTTAAACGGGCAGGCTGAAATATCTGTTGAAGTTTGAGCAGAAATTTAGTTGAGATCATCTATGAGATATCTCATTAGTTAATTTTTAGCAAGTATTGTCATGTTATCTTTAAAACACAGATCTGGATAAAGATATTTTTTAAAAAATAGAGCCATGCATTTTTAGGAAGGTAGCAAGCAGTGAAAGTATAAATTCAAATGCTAGACTGGGCTACCTCATAAATATATTTACATGTATTAAACACATACACACACATAGCACACAACTTTTCTTACCACACATATAATTTATAGTCACAGTAGAAATTTGTTTCATTACAATTTGTCTATATAATCATTTCATTTTTTTTGAAAAAAATCTAAATTTTCTAGAGACATTTCTTCAGAATGTCAAATATATCCCTCATATTCCCCTGATTAAGTGCATTCAGTTTCAAGAAGTAGACTGAGAAATAATTTTTTTAAAATGTTAATTTGTTAATTTTGTTCACAGACTTTTTGGTAGAAAATTATTTGTCTGAAATGCTGAAATATGTTAAAGTGATATAATTAGAAAGTTAAACCATGATTACATCTTACACCAATTATAAGATTAGAATCATCCTTACATTTTATCCTGTGCACATAAAATATTAAGAAAATTTACTTTTAAGGATTTAAAAATCCAAATGTTAAATATAATTATATTTTGTGAATATTTCTTTTCAAAATGAGAAACATTTTTGCGAAACAATATTGTTGAAAACATTTATATACTGACAAATTGAGGTGTTACAACGTAATTTTTTTATGAAGAAAAATATATTAATCAACCAAGACTTTTGAAAGAGCTGTTCTTAAATTACTTTAAATTTTAATATCACTCCTGTTTTGCTCAATGTAATGATTGCCTGTATGATTATAACCCACAAAGAGAATAGCACATGAGAGGTTAATTATGGGAACTATCCTATAGACTGTCAATAAAAAGTAATGAAATATATAATTTTATAACATACACTCTAAAATCACCTTAAGCTTGTATAAGGTACGTGAAGATGATGTTAATTTCTACTACACTGCATACCAGTCTCATATTATATTTATTGCACCTATAACCTTTTCTTTTAACTCTAGGACTCGTTTATCCTTCCAAAAGAACTTGCAAATATGTGCACAGTACTTATATTACTTACACAAGCACATTACCTTGTCCTTCCTTTTTAAATTTTTCCCTTTAATCATTTTTCTTTCTTTTAAATATTCAAAAATTCTGAAATAACATATATTTCAGAAATAGTATGTGAACTTTTCATAAAAGTAAACATCTTCAAAAAAATATGTATCTTTGCAAATTAAAGAATTACACACATCATCTATCTTTATATTAAAGATGTCCTTATGTAGTAAGCACATTTTCTGGATTTTAGTTTTAACTATTTGAAATAATCTTATATGAAGTACTGTCAGACATATTTGTATTTGTTGTTTTACCAAATACTGATGTAGCCTCCAAATTTTGTTGGTATAACTGACATTTGTCCACATAGAAATAAATAAAGGTGTGTTATGATTTAACAGAAGACATTAGTGATTACATATTAATATTTGTAATATGTAGCATTTATCAACTTTAGACAGGAATAATTCTGCTTACAATGAATAATCTTAGAAATTAGAAAATTAAAGAAAATGTAAATGTAAGTTATTAAATTCCAAGTTTAATAAATATACTTAGTAGCCTAGCCACTGAAAGTTACCCAACTTTTATTTCTGACACAAGGACATGAAAACCTCTTAGAATTACACTTTTTTCTCTGAAAAGTTTAAAAAAAATCCATATTTATTTGCATATTTAATATTAATCTAATACGGACACAGAGAGGAAAGAGACCCTCTGAAAACAAGTTGAGACAAAAAGAAAAATTAATTCATTTGTATAATATCTCAGAGAGAGTAATGTTCTATTTCCACTCTATGCATCAGATCAGAGCCAAAAAGCAGGTGTGGAAGCTTGGAGATGGTGGGCAACTGAACACTGATTGGGTGGGGGTTGGAGGAAACGAGTGTGGAGAATTATGTGAGATAACCTATTGGCTTACTTCTTAGATATAGGAATACAGCATTTACCTAAAGGAAAATCTCCAGGACTTCCCTGGTGGCGCAGTGGTTAAAAATCCGCCTGCCAATGCAGCGGACACGGGTTCAAGCCCTAGTCCGGGAAGATCCCACATGCCGCGGAGCAACTAAGCCCGTGCGCAACTACTGAGCCTGCACTCTAGAGGCCGCGAGCCACAACTACTGAAGCCCGTGTGCCTAGAGCCTGTGCTCTGCAACAAGAGAAGCCACCACAATGAGAAGCCCACGCGCTGCAACGAAGAGTAGCCCCCGCTCGCCGCAACCAGAGAAAGTCTGCGTGCAGCAACGAAGACCCAACGCAGACATAAATAAATAATAAATTTATTCTTTAAAAAAGGAAAATCTGTGTTTGCATCCCCACTGAAATGACAAATAGCAAATTTTAATTGTACCCATGACTTCATTTTCATTGGTGAAGTCTGTTAACACACTGACTTAACATAATATTCTTATTTCTGAAGAAAAACTGGACCTTAAATAGCATACAATTATTTGGTGTAACATGTATCAGCTAAATCAGATATATTCCTGACAGTTACAAATCAGTTTTCCCTTCAGAACTATGATCTACAGTTGCTACAGTTGCTACAATCCACCCAATCTTCTATGAAATGCTTATTGAGTGGCCCAGGCCCTGTGTTGGGAGCTAGAAATAAAGGATACATGTGGCACTGTTTCTGTCTTTAAGGAACTTCCAGATCAGTTATAGAAAACAGATGTGTCAATGTGTCAGTGCATTCAAGTCTTAAAAGTGTGGGTACAGAAATATATAAAGGGTACAAAGGAGACAGAAAGCTTAACTGGAAGAAAAAGGGATAAGAAAATCTTTGAGAGATGATCATGTTTCATTTTTGTACTATCAGTAGCCTATCCTTTACTGTCAGACATTCCCAATGAGGTTGCTCTGTGCTGGAGAGTTCCTGTTCAAACCTAAGTCCATTTTAGTAGGGATGATCTGCTTAAATAATGATATTATTTTTAAAGAATTTTACTTATTCCTAGACTTATAATTGTTATATCAAAGAAACATGAAGTAAGATTAACAGTATAATTATACTAATTTTACTAGCATCAACTTTTCAGAAAAAAAAGTAATGAAGTGGCTGTTTCTCTATTTGCAACCACAAAAGAACCTCTATGGGAATCCCATGGAAAGAGTTAAAAATACCAAATAGGTAGGCTTTAATATTGATACGTTTCTGATTAAAAATAAGCATTAAGAAAAAAAAATAAGCATTAAGAAAAACACATTTACTCCTTTGCCAAATAAGAACCCCAATTCATTATGGTTTAAAAAAGAATGACAGTGTCTGTAGGCATCATATTTCTTCATTATCATGGCAGGAAAATTATTGAACTATTTCATAAAGCGATACTTTAAAATAAATGCAAAACAAGTTCCAGTATAATTTAAGATAGCTCAATTAATAGTATGAGCTATTTTATTTAGGGCTGCCATGTTATACACTATATATGTACTGCTTTACATTTTCAAAGCAATTCCTATCAATTGTGGATACCTGCTATTTCATTCATTCAGTCAGCTGACGTCGATCTTCCTTACAACAAGAGACTTCAGTTTTCCTTCAGGAAATAACCCTCTCTCATTCTGAGTGCCATGTACTTTAGGTAAGGCTGACCACCTTCCAATACCTCTGGAACTGGACACATGACCTAAGAAGCCTGCATATCACACTTTCCACACTCGTAGCAGGTACTGATTTGGGACTGAGCACATGACACAGGATGGTCCAATAAGAGTTAGCCTTAAGAATCTGTGAAATTGTTGGGATGGAAGTAACTGTGTTTAATCTAGCAGAACACAAGCTTGATATTACTAGTGCTATCTTGTCACTATATGGAAAGAGGAAGAAGCTGACTGAAAATAATTTTAAGTTGACTTAGATAAAAGGAGACTTCAGAAATGGAGAGAGAGACGTTTCTGATACCATTTTGGCATCTGAATCTAACCATGTATAAAGCCAGCACAGAATCAATATAATTTCCCCCCCTCTTTTTTTTTTGTTTTGGTTAAGCCACTTAGAATTGGATTTCAATAACCTGTAATAGACAAAACAGTATCCTTGAAAATAAGTTCTTGTTATATCATGTAGTATTTGCCTATCCAAAAGAAATACTGACAGTTTACTGTATCTCTTGATGCTCTAAAAGTCAAGATGTCATAACTCTGGTAAAGAGACATGAGTGCATTATTTAACGTATCTTTTACTGAGATATACATGATCTAATAGGATAAATTTCTTTCATTTGCCTAATGTATTACACCTTAGGCTACTGAGGCACCATTTATTAGTGGCCATTGGAGAGGTATGTGTCATGTGGGGGGATCCACACTGAACTGCTGACCAAAGTAAACTGAAAAAAGTGTATCTTTCTTTTGATTATAGATTTTAAAATATATAAATAACTGTCTTTCTAAAAAGTACTGCTCTGACAAAGTACGTATGACAGAGCTACATGAAATATCCAAAATGAATGAAAAAGCAGCTCTTCCAACTCTCTATGTGTGTTTAATCTACTTACTTTTGATCACCAAATTCAAGGCAGTACAGTTTTCATAAGCATGTCTTTATACCTATCGTAAAATACTATGCTATGTTCTCTCATATATCCTTACCCCCCACCTACTGCCAACACCAGGTTTTAAACCTGGAAGCCATCTGTGCCTTCTCTTGCTCCCTAGATCTCTACATCCTGTTATGCACTGTTGATTTTTTTTCCCCTGAAATGCTTCTTGCCAGTCCTACTGCTTTAGCCTATCTAAAGGAATGTGTGGTGTAATAAAAAGAATCTAGAATTGACAGTTAGGACATATGGACCTTCACCCTGGCTCTGCTGTGTGACCTTTGTCAATCACTTCAGTTTCATCATCTATAAAACCAGACAACTTGATAAGACTGTGGATGAGTTTTTATTTTAGCATTATTAAAAAGCCCTAATCAACAGCCTTCAATGATCTCCTTCCAGCTACCCACTAAATTATCCAGACTCCTTATGTAGATATTCCAAATTCTCCATACCCTGTCCCCAACTTGTTTTCCCAGTTTCATTTTCTATGACTAGTATTCTATGCTGAATCCAAACTTTACCTGCTAGTTCTTAAATATACTCTATATTAGTTGTTTTTCTAGGTCTTTGCCTTTGTTTATTCATTTGTTCCAAATGACTAAAATGCTGCCTATATTTCCAACACTGTTCTTCCCCTTTAACTCACACATTTTTGCTTGCTGAAATCTTATGTCTTCCAGAGCAGCTTGAATGTAATGCAAAATATATGGATTTATGTAAGAACTAAATAATAAAGTATTTGAAAGACTCCAGCATGGCCATGCAGGAGTGTGTGTGTGTGTGTGTGTGTAAAATACGACACTGGGTTCTTAAAACAAAAACAACTTTATCATCTCTAAAATCTAAAATTCAAATTATATTGCATCCATACTGAAATTTACAAAAAGACAAATATACAGATGTTTTAATCTTGTCATAAAATTCCTGAAATCAGTAACACAGATTTGTCATTTAAAAATCCAATAAGAGTACAGTAATTAAATATGCACTATATGCCTTTTTCTTAAGTTTTCATCAATGTATTATGCTTTTCCTATGTAATTTTATAGCTTCTTACTAATCAAGCTTGTGGCTAGGCTTCTTTAGCCATAAAAAATGTGGTCAGATTGGTTCTAAAAGTCTAGAATATAAACATATTAGTGTTTACTTGATTAAGCAATGAACTGGATCAATTAATAAGATGACGAAATGACAGTATCTACTGAATCATAATCACAATTCATAACCGGTGCAGTTACCTCCCACACCTTGCCTTGCTTCGAGCAATTGCATTTTTACCTTAAAATAATTGAATTTTAAAAGTTTTGTGGAGACCATACATCATCCATTTTATATCTTCTTCCAAAGGGCCATACTTTACTTTCCCCTCTGGCTGTAAGACATGGCAGAAAATGACAGTATACCTCTTTTTCGTATCTCTTTGGAACAAGACAGAAAAATGAATGATAATCACCAAAAAATTTCTAAAGGCAAATAAAGTTTAACTGAACTATTTTTTTTTACTTCATATATTTTTTACTATTCCCCTTGAAGTATTATTCCAAGTTTTTTTTTCTTTTGATGACTGTTGCATATTTTAAAAATATACCATATTACATTTCAGAGAGGGATATACTTAGGAATAAGAAAAATAGGAGAAATCTATTCTTTATAAGAAGGAAGTGAAAAAAAAGCTAGACATAATGATATCAAAAAAGAATACTACTAGAAGTCAAGTAATTATGAGAAACTATGAGGGTTGTAAATGATAAACTATTATAGAGCAGCTCATTATTTACAAATGAAAATAATTTGGGGTATTGCCTTCTTAATGCTTACTAAACCAGCTTTTACTAAACTGAGGTTAAATTTCTGGAAGTCCCATTTGCCATTATCATCCATGTGTCAAATTATCAAAAAGCTCTTTGAAACTATTATTATTATTTTTAAACCCTCTCTTTTTGGCTCATCTCTTTCAGGGCATGTATACTAAGATATATGTTCAGATTTCTTAATTCTTATTAGTGGAAAAACATATTTGAAATATTTGGGCTTTTTATATGAAAACTAATATTTTCAACTTAATATTTTAAAGGTTGCAACAATCAATTTAAGTGAAATTGATTGAAATCAATTGAAAAAGTGAAAAACAGCCATGCACATGAAAGTAGGGGCTGTTTACTGAAGGAGATAATGGAAAGGTGTGAAAGAAAAGGATAGAGGGAATCAGGAATTCTATTTTGGATATATCAAGTTTGAAATGCCTACCAGTCATCCAAGTGAAGATATCAATGATATGTAGGTGATTGGCTATGAGTTTGAGAGTTAACATAGAGATAGTATTTAAAGCCAGAGAAATGGATAAGGTAATCCAGTGGAAGGTAAAAATGAACAAACAGTTCATTAAATAGTGGACAGCAAAGAATTGTGCAGGATAAGAAAATATTTAACTTCTAAAATAATCAAAGATATTCAAAGCAGAGCAGCAAAATTAATCACCAAAAAAAAAAAAAAAAAACAAAGGCAAACCAAATGAAAATGAGGGAATGGCTTAACTACTAATCTCTTTCTTTTAATCTCTTTTCTGTGGCAGTATATATCAGCTTTTGGAAATCACCTTATAGAACACATTAAATTATAAAATGAGCATAATCTTTAACTTAGTTTCTCTCCTTCTGTGATCCATCTGGGAAATAATCCAAAACATGGAAAATGTCATATACACAGAACAGTGTAAAGACACTATATAAAGCTATAAAATAATGTGGAAAATATCTATGCAAAATTTTAAAAATATATAAATGTATATGTAGAATTTGAATTAAACAGTGTAAAATTATATGCAGATAAAACTGAAATAAAGAAAATAACAGAGGTTGGGTTTCAGATGAGTTTTTCTTACCATATAAACCTCGTATTAAATTTTTAAAAATTAGTATAACAAAAGGAAATAGAAAAATTATCCCCAAATTAGGATGCTGAATAAACAAATGCCACAAAAGCAGAATAAACAATTCATTAAAAATAAATTTTGTATATTTCTGGTATTCATTGAACAATTATTTACTGAGTTCCAGGTACTGTTCCAGATGTTGGAAATACAGAGTTAAATAAAAAGGTTAAGATCTTGCTTTCATGAAGCTTCCAGACATGTGGTACAATAAATACTAATAAACATTTAAATGTGTATATAAAATGATTTGATAAATGACAGAAAAGCAGATTTATAAAATACTTTAAAATTTTAAAACAAGAAAATTTAAAATCATAGTTTTTAAATAAGAATCATGTAATTATGCTAAATGCCTGTTTAGGAAAACCACAAAGTTAATCTAATCTAGGAATATAAAGCTATTTAAAAGTCTGAGTTTGGTACATGGGTTGATTTAATATTCTATAATGTAAGCAAACTAATTTGATATTATTGGAAGTAAATTTCTCAACTATGTTTAAAAACTGATCTCTAAACTTATATAACTAGGTAACTAATTATTAAAAAAATTTTCACAAATTGGATTATTTTTCTTTTACAAATTTTTGATTAAGCCATTTTTACCATTCAAATTAAGTATTATTATTAATTAGTTAATGATAGATTGATGTACCATATTTTAACATGATTTAAAATATTGATATCAAATTACAGTTGCTTGTATTTTATATTTACTAATCAAGCTAATTCAACATTTCTTATATTTTAATTTCACCAAGAATTTTTCTGAAGGCAATATTTGTTTTTTAAAAAATAATAGTTGCCTACATTTCAGTGTCTTATTAGTAAAGGGAAGTTGACAGTTTACTATCACAAATGACTGTCATTAAGAAATGAAAATGTCCTGAATTTTTCTTATTACATTAATACTTGTAATGTGCAAATACATATTGACTAATATATAAAAAGCTACAGAAAAATGTCTGCAATTTAACAAAATGTATTATTAGTCATAAAACTAATTTTTTTTCCTACATATGAAGTAATTCACTTCTAATACTTAGTGAATCACAAATAAAAATACATTACTTTTATAGCCATTATTTGGCTAAAGTTAATGAAACAGATCACTTCCTTTCTCAAATATATTTTTAAAGAGTAACTGAAGGACTATATCACCTAATGGAAGGAAGAAAACAATAGCTAAACCAAAGACCAATAAAATTAATTATAAGGTACGAGGTTCAGAAGAAAAGGTGAAAAAGATCAACTGGAATATTCCCAAATCAAAGATTAAAATATTAGAAAAAATGAGAAACAATTTTTATTCCACAGTGATCAGGTATCAAACTCCTCAATCTGGCAAAACTATGAGAATATGAAAAGATATTATCAGAGAGAATATGCAAAGATTTTCCTATTTCTAAGCTTTTTAAAAATAAAATTAAAATATTGAAAATAAACTTGATAACTACCTGGTTTTCCTGTTTTATGTATTTTCCATTTTATATGGCTCTATTTGAAAGATGGAAAAATTCTGTTGAAGGGTATATATACACACACACAGAGCAAGACTAGTGCACATTCTGGAGTAATGAGGCACTAAGTGCTTTAGTTATCTAAAGGCACATACAACGTTCTGTCTTGAGAACACACTGTGTGCAAGAACTACCAGAGCTATGACTGCAGGGAGAATGCTGATGAAACAAACAACCACCGTTACCTACTAGGTAGTCCAGAAAGACGAAGAATATTGCGTATCTGCCTACTTACCAGCCAACACTAGACAAGGCACTCTGCACTTTTATCAGTGACTGAGCCATATATGGGATGTAAAATAAGGAACATTTCATATTTCATTAACTCTTTTCCCCTGAAGTTTACCATTTTTTCAATATGAAAACTTGAAAAGCCCTAGGCTTTCCATAAATATAAATATGCCTTCATATGAAATCAAACCTTTAGAAGGGACTTTGGAAGGTCACATAACATGGTATTTACTAAGTGATGTGTTATAATTCTAACCGGAAAATATTAATGGTGTGCTGCTTTCAGCAGTAATTCTTAACTTGCCCTCAGGAAGATCCTCTGATGCCCATCACTGGGTGTGAAGGACAAACCATCTACAGCATAGCACACTAACAAAATTAGAAGTTTGCAGTGGAATGGGTATGGTTAGGAAGTGCTCATTTAGCTCTCCGCCATAAATTTTGGCAAGAATATTGCTAAATAATCTTTAAAAACAGTAATGTAATCTGCATATATAAATATTTCCATGGTTAGATAACCTCTAACTGTATTTGGTAACAGTCAAAAGACTACTACTGCTATCTGCAAAGACAATCATCCTTTGTATAATATTTCTTCATAGATTTAAATTGTATTAATTTGTAACCTTTACTGTTTTCAGTGATAATACTAACACTTTCCCTTCAACTTGTGCACAAATCAAATCAATATTTGTTCTTTAATTTAATGTTAATCAAATAATATTCAAAGTGTGTTATTTCATTAAAAAGTCGAAGTTGTGAAGAGATAGTGTTATGTAATACACAATTATATAATTATCGTATTTTTAATAAACTACTGTGCATTTTTCATATGGTAAATGGTGATTCCCAAATAACAAGAGGCTTCAGGAAACATTTTTCCAACTCTTCAAATATAGATGGCTAATCTCATCCTTAATCTATTAAATAAGAATATACATAGGTAATTTTGATGAGGCTAGAATTGAAAACTTTTGATATATTAATTAACAAAGAATAAAGAAAAATATTACAGTTCCTTTGCCACTTAATAAATGTCTCCTCTGATCCTTAAAGCCTCTCTTGTGATCCTTCTTGAAACTCCTCAAAAAGCATCCCACAACTAGGAAATGAAGGAGTCAAGTAGTCCAAACAGATATCTATCAAAGACAGTCCAATCTTTCTCAATCTTTTGGAAAGTTACCACTTTATATTCCTTAGAACATTACATAATATCGCAACTGGAGCCATTATTTTTTTCCATCTTGTTTTACATTCCCTTAGTTAACACTTTAAAAACAAAGTAGAAACATAAAAAGTTAATAATGTTCATATTCCTTGTCATCACCCTGATGATACATGAACACAGGATATTTCTGACTTAAAAATAAGGCCATACGTTTCTTAGCAACTTAATTTTCTTTAGTTAATATATTACAAACACTATTCTAGGCCAATTTATATGGCTCTAACTCATTATTTTTAAGAGCTTCACCACATAATATTCTACAATACCATATTTATTCAGCCACTCTCCTGTTAAAGCAGATGGTTTTCCAACTGTTGCCACTGTGAATACTACTGCAACATACATCTTTGTCTATATTTCTATGTATTGGTACATTAAATTTTACTGGGTAGATTCTCAAAAGCTGTAATATTATAGCATCTCTTATATCAACAGTGTATGAAAATGATTATTTTCTATATATATATATATATTTTTTTTTGTGGTACGTGGGCCTCTCTCACTGTTGTGGCCTCTCCCGTTACGGAGCACAGGCTCCGGACGCGCAGGCTCAGAGGCCATGGCTCACGGGCGCAGCCGCTCTGCGGCATGTGGGATCTTCCCGGACCGGGGCTCGAACCCGTGTCCCCTGCATCAGCAGGCGGACTCTCAACCACTGCGCCACCAGGGAAGACCTATTTCCTATATTCTTGACAGCACTTTTTATTTATAAACACATGCACACACACACAGGCACACACACAGAGATAAATTTTTGTGTTCTTGATATATGTGTATTATATACACACATAAAATTCTGTCTATCTGGTAAAAAAAATATATAATCTTGTGATGTTGATTCAAATTTTCCTGATGCCTGGTAAGGTTAAACATGCTTTCATATGTTTATTGGGCATTTCCATTTCCTCTTCTGTAAACTGCCTTTTCATAATCTTGACCTATTTTTTTCTCCTGGGTTTTTATTTTTTAATATCAATCTAGGGTTTCTCTGTATAGTAATTAATTGTCATATGTGTTCAACATATTTTTCCAAGGGTACTGTCACCTTTTGCTTATTAATGGTGTATTATTCTACTATACCAAAATATAAAATATTTATATATTTGAATGTTCTAACCTATTCCTTTATGTTTTAGATTTCCTTCTTGCTTAAGAAAGTCATCCTTAACTTGATTTCACACACCATAATTTCATCAAATAGTCTTACAGTTTCAATCTTGTATGCATTGAGATTTACTTTTATATATTATACAAGGTAGAGGTCAAATTTATTTTCTTTCAGGTGGACAGTCAAGTATGCCAGCACCATTTATTAAATAAAACATCCTTTTCTAAAATAAATAAAATGACTCAACTATTACTCTGGACCAGGCAGTGTTCTAAATGCTTCTCATGTACTGATTTATTTAAGAATCATGACAACCCTATGAAGGAGGCACTGTTATTATTCATCTTACAAACAGAAAACACATGGTGAAGTTAAGGATGTTTCCTTAAATCAGAAAATTAGGAAGTGGCAAAGAAGCTAGGAACTATGGCCTAAGAGTACAATTCTCTTAATCCCTATATTACACTACCTTTCTTAATGAATGATAGAATACAGTTAAGTTCCCATATGTACTTGGATCTATTGATATTTCTGAAATCTCTTTTATGTTTCATTGACCAATTATATTTGTTTGTGTTAATACCACACGGCTTTTATTAGTATTGCAAAATTTCACTTGAAGAAGGGATTTTCAAAAATAAAAAATGAGTTTTACAACATATAGACCATAAGCGTATTCTTCCAACTAATACTAGTCACTCAACAAATATTGAGAACCTATAATGCTCCTGGTTAGTGCTTCTTAATACATAAGAGAATAAAACAAAGACCGCGGTTCTCATGTAACTTATTTTCTAGGAAAGTGAGACTGACAATACACAATAAATATGATAATAAGCAAAGTATGTAGTATTCCATGAGGCAATGGAAAAAAATATAGCAAGACAAAGGGAATCAGAAGTACTTGGGAGAATGGGGAGGCCAGGTTGCAGTATCAAATAGGGTGGCCAGGTATATCCTTCTCAATAGGGTATTGACAGGTGAATTTTGAACAAAGACTTGAGGACTATGAAGGTGTTAGCCAAGTAGACCTCTGAGATAAGAGAATTTCCTGTACAGAGAGGCAAGCACATGCCTAATGTCTGCAAGGAAACGCAAGCAGGTGAATTTGCCTGGGGCAGGGTGAGGAAGGAGGCAAGTGGTAGGAAATGAAGTGAAAATGGTAATGTGGCAATGTCCAGATCTTGTAACTTAATGGATGTCATTTTGGGGATATTGGCTTTTGCTGAGTTCAATGGAAAACTATCACAGGTGTAATTTTTAAAAACTGACATATTTTAGAAGCCATAGTCCGCTCAGTGGAGAACAGACTTTGGGGAGCAAAGGTAGAAAGTCAGAGAAACCTATACAGAGGCCTTTGTAATAATTCAGGCTTGGACTAGGGTAGCAGTAGATGTAATGAGAAGTGGTCAACATTCTATATATTTTTTAATGGTAGAGTCGACATTATTTCTTATAGGAACTGGATTTGGGGTATTAAAGAAAAGAGATGAGGATGAATCCAAGATTTCTGATCTGAGAAAGTGGATGTATGGAATTGCTTCAACTGAGACGGTAAAGCCCATAGGTGGAGCAGGTTTGGAGTAGTTTTAGGACTCCTAAATTAAAGATGTCCATTAGATATGGATGTGGCAATGCTGAGTGGGAAACGATACAGTCTGTAGTTTCACTCTGAGATCCAGATGAGAGATAAATGTGAACCCAAGTTATGTGGGATCTTACACAATTTTAGAGGACATCTTTGTCCTCTACATTCAAAATTATAAAGATAAAACTAGGTAGAGAGCCTTGTAATAAGCCTGTGCAGGTTAGGAATCTTAAGGCTTAAGCCTTCATTAGTTCATAGTAAACCTGCCTCTCACTGGAAACATATTTTGCATACGTCAGAATATAAAAGCCAAGGTATTATATGAGGAGAAAGAAAACTATATACCCAGAAAAAGTTTCAAGTATTAAGACTCGGATCACTCCAACATTAAGAGGGATGATGGGAAGAACTAGCAAAGGATTTTGAGATGAAGCACAAGGTATGATACAGGAGGAAAATCAAGGTTGTGCAATAATATCCTAGAAGCCAAGTAATGAAAGTATACTGTGAAAGTGAAAGTGACAAATTATAACAAATACTGCTGACAGGCCAAATAACACGTAGATTGAGAACAGACAACTGGAATTAGCTATATGATCATCACTGATGTCCTATGCAAACACAGTTTTGGTAGAATGGAGGCAAAAACCTGATAGGAGTGAATTTAAGAAAAGATGGGAAGACAGAAACTGGAAAACAGAGAGTAAATAACTTTTGTGAGTTTTGCTACAAAGGAGTATGAGAAATAGGGCATTAGCTGGTGAGGGAAGTGAGATTAAAAGAAGTTTTGTTTTGTCTTTTAAGATGGGAGAAAAAATACATGTATGTATGCTGATGGGAATGATCCTATAGAGGTCAGAAACTTGAAAGATAAAGGAGAGAGAAGGTAGAATTGTTGAAGAGATGACCTTGAGTAAAGAAAAAATAATAAGGTTTAATGTGCAACTGAAATTACTGGTTTTAGATAGGAGCAGGGAAAGTTTATGGTAACAGATGAGAGGTAGAATATGTGGGTATAAATGAAGTTGTGATTTTGTACAATTTTTCTTTTTATTGCTTCCATTTTTCTCAGTGAAGTAGGAAGTAAGATCAGCTGAGAGTGAGGATGGAGCAAGAGATATTGGGGTGCTCAGGGACAATCCTTAGATGGCCCCATGATCTCTGCTCCCTTGGTGTTATGCCTTGTATAGTTTCCTCCATTTAAGTGTGAGTAGAAATTGTAACCTGATTTCTAATCAACAGAATATGGCAAACGGATGGAATGTCACTACTCTGATTAAGTTACACTGTATGGCAAAGGATGTGAGAAGTCACTCCTGTGTTTAAGTTCAATAAGACTTCATCTTGCTAACACACAACGGAGAGAGAGAGAGATTTTCCTGTTGGCTTTGCAAGACGCAAACAGCCAAACTGTGAAATGCCTGTAGAGAGGGTCACACAGCAGGGAACTTGGGCAGCCTCTAGATTCTGAGAGCTTCCTCTTGCCAACAGCCAATGAGAAGTTGGGGTCCTCAGTCATACAGCTGCAAAAAACTGGATGCTGCCATCAACCTACATGAACTTAAAATCGGATTAGACTCCAGTGAAGCCTCTAGATGAGAATACACCCCAGCCAGTACTTTGATTGCTGACTTGTGACTCTGAGCCGAGGACTCAGCTAACAGTGCCTTTGACTCTTGACTCAAAGAAACTATGAGATAATAAAGGTGTGCTGTTTAAGGCCATAAGTTTGTGGTAATCTTTTATACAGCAACAGAAAACTAATTAAAGGAAAGGAGAAAGGAGATGAGAATTTATGAAACAGTCCTCTAAAGAGTAAAAAAGTCACTGGGCTTATGATTACCTGACAGAATTAAGGGTCCATTTGAGATCTGTGTTCATGAAATCAAAGTGGGACCAGTGAGTTCTATTTGTGTTTTTCTGTAACTATACCAAAAGTGCTATATATGA
The DNA here is from genome assembly GCF_951394435.1 of Stenella coeruleoalba. Taxonomy (NCBI): domain Eukaryota; kingdom Metazoa; phylum Chordata; class Mammalia; order Artiodactyla; family Delphinidae; genus Stenella; species Stenella coeruleoalba. Next base: position 70,929,002 of record NC_137147.1, on the reverse strand, counting down.
GTATGAGTTATCTATTTTCATTTGTTTTGTATATTTTGATATATAATTTCAAATTTATTAGCACATAAATAAATATCTATAAAGCACATATTTCTGAAACTCTTCTTTTTATTCTTTTTACTTTTCCTGAAATTTGAGAAGAATCCCAGGAGAGCTAACAATCAGGAATCTAAAATTAAGAATTTAATTATTGGCACCATTGACTGATTAACAAAACCATTTTGTTGAATCTTGAAGTGATTGAAAAATGTAGCATCGATAACTTAGAACTGATCAAATACAACTGATTCTGTTTTTTATCTTAAGTTTATAAACACATTGATTAAGACTCTAATTCTATTTGTATCTTTATATTTGCTTCTTAGTTAAAGTTCCACATGTAAAAAGTGTCAAACCTGCACTTTGCAATATGCAATGCATGCAAAAAAAAAGAGTGTAAGTTGTAAAGTATTAGCCCTAACTTTTCTTTCTTAATAGGAAAATAATAGCAATTTGATTTATAAGTTAGACAACAAGTAACTCAGTACTCTCACTAGGGAAGAAAATAACTATAGAGCATCTTAAGCTATCCTAAAAAGCATACAGAAACTTTGTATAGAAATATTTTAGAGTTGAAAAAGCAGCAATATTAGTATCACAGAATCTTTTTTTAAAAATAAAACTCAAACAGTTTAAGCTGTTTTATGCTATATTATTTACCATCTTAAAGAATAATCTTTCTTTTTCATTATCACTTGAAAGAAATTTCAGAAAATATTAAATAAACATAACCTAACACTTATATGGTGAGTAGTACACTCTAGAATAGCACTGTTCTAAGAATAGTTAATGAACTTATTATCTGAATTTCACAGAAGGGGAAACTGAGGCCCAATTTACTCAGTAAGTGGCAGAACAAGGATTTGATTATAGGAAATTAGGCTCCAGTCTTGACTTTTAACCACCATTCTATAAAGCTTCTCATACGACAGTCCTTCAGTTTTCCAGGGGAAATTATTATAGACCCATAACACTGTAGTTACAGTCTGTCAGTCTGATCTGTGAAAACAGTCTGACCTGTGGAAACATGAGGGTAGGAAAGTAAAATCCAGTATGTACTGAAACATTATAGTCATTTTTAAAAAGAACAGAAAAGATTTTTAAACGTTGAAACTGCAGATAAAACTTACTCTTTAATGTATTTTCTGTGCTTTTTATTGTTGGGTTTTCTAAATGTTAATAGTCCCTTAGTTCCTTTTATTACATTAGTTTGTAACACAAACTATTTATTCTAAAGAAAACTCAATCATAACTCATTTAGCTATTATAGATGAAATAACACAAGTAGTCGTCTAGATTGCTTTATATTGGTTTATGAAAATTCACATGGAAAAAGTCTGCAGTTACTTTTAACAGCAGAGGATATCAGATTAGCTATAACACATAAACAATAATTTTAACACAAAACTGGAGACATATCTGCTAAATTGCTGGGTAAGAATAAAGTAAACTTATACCAGAAATGAACGTTATATTATTATAGGTTTAAGAGTCTATTTTAAGTATGGAGAGTTTAAGATGATCACATTAAAACCCATTTTTCTATCTTGGTTACTCTTACAGATCTAAGTCAATTTAGTGAAGCTGAATTAATTAGGACTATCCACAAGAAACAACTGTGAGCTATCTAAAGACTGAATAAACAGCAAAAACCAAATTATCTTCTGTCCTACAACATTAATAGAATCTATTGGGAAATACCCTTAGGGAACGAAATAATTACACACTACTAATAACATAAAGATGAAAGATAACTACAATTCCTTCAATAAATTTAAGGATTTTGTTTTGTTCTTTTATACCTTGCCTCATGTTATCCAGGAGATATTATACTTCTTTGTAGAAGAACAGAAGAAATCAAAGTATAAATAAAACACACTTAACAAACATAGCTAGAACAGTGAACAGAGTATAAAAGCACAAATGACTTATTATTTCAAATGAGAAAAATATAATTAGAAAAATATAATTAGAAAAATATCCGAAGGTGGATGTAGTAACATATCTAGAGGGTAAAAGTATTATATTGTTAGTAAACTTCAACAAGTAACCTTTTTAAGAAATCATTTTATAAAAATTCATGTTCACATAAAATAAAGAAAATACAAATCTAACTTCAAAGACAAAATTATTGAGATGGTTTTTCTCTCTAGATCCAGAATGTTTTACTTTTTACGTTGAGAAAAATCATTTGTTTTTATTACTGTTGTACTCATTTGTCTTGTTTTTATTTGGAAGAGAATGAAGTACAAGAGAAACATTAAAAACATAAAGTCAGTTGTTTTCACAATAGTTTTCTGTATCATATAATTAAAGCTCATATAGGAGATAAGGTATGAGTGAAAATGTATATACACTTTTCAACTTCACACATCAATAATACAAGCTTGGTTCTCACTTTATGTAGTACCATTACCTTCAAAGAGAAATGCTGGGTTTCATCACTAGAGATGTGTACTTTTTTAACCAATTTATTGGGGCTAAAATGTGAGCATTATAAAGTATTTCTCTTTGAAGGGAATACTACTGCATAAAACAAAAATCAAGCTCCTACTATAGAATAACATTCTAAATGTTAGTTTTGCTTTCAATTATTTAAAATTTTTTCCTGAGGTTGCAAAGGTATTAGAATCCATAAATGAGCAAAATAATTCTGATAGCCTTATATTAGATCATATTCAAAAGCCACATTTAATGTATTTAACAAATATAGTTCAAAGTTAATAATTTATTAGTCAACTGTATGAAAAATATATTAAAAACATAAGCTCTTGTTTAATATTTAAATAATCCCATAAGGCCTTATATTAGTAAAAAAGTGGAAATATTAAGGAAAATAACATTTCTCACCTAAATGAAGCTCAACTCAGACAAAATGAAAATGTGTTTAATCATTTTAATAAATATATTTTTCAACATTTGTCATGTTAAAGTACAGTAAGGCTCTGAATTACATAGAATATTTTAGTGATTTCCTTAAACGTGCCAAAAATAACTACATTTTTGAAGAATGTCCTACAAATATTCAGTACCAAAACAATCAAGTCAAACTAAGATATATTTCTAATTGCAAAGTTTGCCACTCCAGCAAAGAAAATGCTATTATTAAATTCTAAGAAAGTACCATTTCCTGAGTTGTTAAACAGCATTAAAATTATCACAAATACCAATTTCCAGTTACTTTTAGATTGCTAGGAATGCTTTTCATCAAAAGTTTAAAATTGTTACACAGTAAGGCATATCTGAAATAAAAAACAAAGAAAAATGCATTCACATTTAAAGATATACCTTTGCTCAGTAAGTCATATTTATACATTTAGTTTTTACATATATGATATTCTTAACTTATATACCAAGAATCCTAGGGAGAAATAATAAGGGAGATCATAAACACCAACTCAATAAATAACCCTCAAAGCTCATAAAGTCATAATTTTAGGGGGAAAATCCAAAATTCTAGTAGTCTACCATCTGAATATATTTTTGTTATCTAAAGCTAAAAATGCATATAAATTTTCAGGAATAATTGATATTTCTTTCTCAAGTTATTTGGAATCTGTTCATGGTGCACATATGTGAATGAACGAATACATCCTTAACCCACCAGTATCTTTTTCTCCAGTGTGCAGGCAATCACCCGTGAAAAGTATGGTGTAGATGACAGGATGATACTGTACCTGATTAGCTCTGGAGGTGGTCATGGGATCAGATGGAGAGGACTTGGTGGTAGTTGGGGAAGATGGCAATGTCTGGGAATAAAGCAGTTCAGGAGCAAATCAACCTTTATAAGCCTTAAACTGATTATTTAAATAAAACAAAATAAAATAAAATGTAATATAACGAGAACAAAATCCTATGAACAAATTTTTCTCCTATTCATTCAAATTTAATGGAATTTAAGATCAATTAAGTAACTAATGCATGTAAATATGCATGCATAAGCATGTAAAAATAAATTCATGACTTGAAATCATGATGGTGACTGATAAAAATTCACATGAGTATTAAAGGTATCCTGACCATATTCATGAATAGTAGTCTCTTTTCTTTCCCTCTTGTTTTCTTGGGGGAAAAGAGATCTCAAACAAAAATTCAAGAAATTTAATGAGTAAAACTGAAAGTCATTTTCCTATCAATGAATACAGTCGGGGGTTGAAAGAAGTGGTGAAATGAAGTTTACTTTCGCATAAAAGTATCCACCTACTTAATATGTTGAACATCACCAACAAGTTGATTCCACATGAATTTAGGGTTCCATACTTAAAAGCAATTAAATTTGCTGTTCTGAGTTCTTAATATCACATTATCTTCTAAAACATTAATTTTTAATAAATTTAGAGCCCGTCTGAAAATGTAAACATTAACCTCATATTAATAAACAAGTAACTAATAGCATTTTAACAAATTGCCATAATATTTTTTATCATTTGTGTTAAACACTAAAAATTTATATAGATAAGGGGTATAATATATTATAGCGTCATCAGCCTGTGTTGAAAATAGGTACAAAAATATTAGGAATCAAATTATTGTTCATTTCACTTCTAAACACATATACAAACTATATATAAAATATGCCATATGAGACCATAATATACTTAAGATATTTTAAAAACTTCTCATGTCTAATAGAGTAACCTTAATGTGTGTGTAACATGTTAAGATGTTATCTTTTTAAAAAGGTATATTTTCACTCAGCAAATAGCATGGCTTAAGTAGCACCCTCAATATATAATATTTCTTAATACATGAAATGGGGTAGTTTTATAGTACAGACAAAATTCTATATGGACATTATGTTTTATATTAATATATATCCATCAAAATTACTCAGATATGAGCAAAAGCATAACTTTAAAGGTTCAGCAGTGTCAGGAAAAGCAGATGAAATTACTTAATACAGTCATATTTATGCATTTAATATTTCAAAAGTCCTAATTAGGATAGAATAAAGCATTTAAGAGTAAAAGAAAGGATAAAAAATTCACAGGCTCCTGCTTAACTCACTGTTCTCAAGTAACAAAGTAAGACTGATTCTAATATCAGATCACGTTTTAAACAGTCCACTCCTCTAGGGATTCTTGATTCTTAAGTTAAAACCTAAGATACTTTGAGGAAAACTAGACTTAATGTTGAGTCATACCAAGATTTTTGTTAAATCATACTTTAAAAAGGGGAGAGGAGCTACATTCAGAAGTAAAACCTCACAAAAGAAGAAAAAAACCCTTCGAATCCTTTGTTTTCTGTTTTTGCTATTTGTAATAAATTCATTTTACAAAGTCATTTCTCCAGAGAGACTTTCATTTCCAGTCATTAATAATTGCCCTAATATTTTATTTTCCATGCAATACTATGCAGAGACATACGCTATTGACTTTGGGCTACTCTTGTACTATGAACTGAAGAGTAAAAAAGGTTTTATTTTCCCACCTCTGGTTACAGTTGTTACTGTACAGATTTCCTGGGGGTAGTTAACATATATTTAAGAATATGTTCTTTACTAATCTCAGAGTGATTATGAGACTGCTGACTAAATAGATGTGACATAAACCTAGAGGCCATCTATCCCAATATAGGTTAGAAGCCAAGTTCATTAACCTACAGAAGCATGAGGTATGTGTGTTGGGCTCTTCTATTTGCATCAGGATAAAATCAACTTGAAGTATCACAGGTGTTCATTATGACATCCATCTTGCCCTAGATATGAATTCTCTTGAAATATTGCAAAGAAATATGTGGAAAAAGTAGTAATATCAAGTGACTCAGAATTTGTGGTCACTAAGATTAATATTATCTTCTGTCAATTTATTCAGTATTTTTCTTTTTACTTGGCGTATATGTGAGGTATTGGGCATGTATTAATAATTGATAGAATTCATATTCATCAACATTGTCCTTAATAATTCTGATGCTGTTTCTTTCTCACAGAAATAAAAACAATAATTTTAAACTTCTGGAACAATATTAATATGTTTAAAATCATTAAGGGTTTGGTTATTAAATATCATATTCTGATAAGTTAAGAGTTTAATGTTTTAAATAAAACATCAAAATTAAATAAGTTTGGGCTTTAAGGGATAAGATTGTCAGAGTCTTTTGACACAGTCAATTGCATCTAAATATATTTTCTTGTTTATATTCCTAAAATAATAAACATGTAATGAAGTAAACAGGTGATGAGTTTTCTATTGATATTTATCCATTAGTCATATAGATACCCTTAAACAGAAAAAGTCTCCTTCCTTTACAAATTTAACCTATAGCAATAAAGAGAATCCAGCAAGTTTGCATTTCAGTTGATTTTTTAAATGCTGGTGGTAAAAACTGTTCTCATAAATAGATATGTGTAAATATATTAACGTACTGCCTTTAGTTTAAAAGGTTCTATTAATTAGATTAAAAAACAGCTTTGATAGTTGTTCTCAACCACACAAATAGAACAGAAAAATTAGTAAGAAATACTTCAATGTAAAATATGTTTGTTTCCCTAATATTTTATAAACATTTTTATTCCTATTTACTATGCAGACTAAAAGTTAAAGTGGTTTCAAGTTAAAAAAAATCATTTAGTAAAACTTCTGATATATATCTGGAAGATGTAACTACCTGAATATCCATATAGCAACAATATATTAAAATATGTTATAGATAACATTTATAAAGGATATATACTGCTAAAAACTTTTTTTATATTTATCTATTAGTGATTATGAAGGGCACAGGCATTTTTTAGCACAATTTTATCTTTCAAATGGAAAAGTATGATATTTTTATTTATATGACACAAATGTCTATTTAAGAATTCTGCTTTAAACGTTGAAGGCTGAATTACTTATTGCAGAAAAATCTGAAGTGGTTTATAATTTTAAAATAGTGGATCCTTTGGAATATAAAACAGTTTTTTAAAATTCAAGATTTAATAATAGTCATTTAATTAAATGTAGATTTCACTAGGCTCTTGAGAATAAGAACTAAAAAGTGATTACAAATTATGAAATGCATTCTTGTTAACAAGTGACAGTTTTACTGGACCAGAGAATATTACTATAAATAAACTCCATAATAAATAAGCTTACCTCAAGCAAATCTACAATAATAGACTGTCAAGGTCTATTATATGTATAGTGAAAACAGCAACAAACAGCAAACTTCAATTTTAATTTGGAAGGTACTACTAGCTAACTGAGTAACATTACTTGAGTAATCGCCTTCCCAATCCTTTGTTTTCAGTTCTGTTAAATAAATCTGCATACTACTCTATAAAAAATAATAGATCAGCTATTTAAATATGTAATTGTTATCTGTGGTTTTTCATCCTGACAAGTATCCAGCATTCTCCCAATGTCTGAACTATCTGGAACCACTTAGCCCTAATATAAACTCATGTTGTCTAATTTCAAAAGGTCTTTTACAATTGATTCCTATTCCATAGCTTATATTCCTCCTAATTACTATTCTACACCTTTATCCTTCTCTTCAACCATTCAATCCCATGTATTTTATCTTCTTTTCAATTGATAGTTTTTATTACTTGAAAGAAATCATGATTTTCCAGAATGAGCTTCCTTATCTACTACAATTGGCCTCATTTCAACCTGTTCAGTTTTCCAAACCACTTTTTCCCCTATCTTCTCATTCTTTTCAATGTAGACAAAATTGTGATCTCCCGTTCAAACTTCCTACTCTTCAGGGGCTAGGACCTTAACACCCTAAACTATTATCTTTCCACCACTCCTGAGTCATTTTGTTCCCTTAATGATCTCATCTGTATTTGGCATCTCCAATTTCTCTACCTTTTCAAGCTCCTTTTTATTCTTTAACATTAGCCATTCGTTCTTTAGTAGCAGGGGTTATGTGAGTCTCTCTGATCTAACTTCTATTTTACTCCTTTTATATCCACAATTTCAAGTCAGCAGTTCCCACACTTCACACTTTTTTTTTTTTTTTACCTAACCAGCCTCTTTACCTTTAGGAAATATTATTAACAAATAACAACTGTTCTCTCAACATAGACTTAAAACTAACTTTTAGAATCTCTAATGATTTCCTATTAAAAAAATAGTTATTCTCTAATTTTTCTTTGGGTATTTGATCCTTTTTAGCATCTTTCCTTATATTGTACTTTCCTCATTTTCTCCCTTTTATCTTTATGGTTAATAAGGAGCACTTACTACGAACCAGGTATAGATCCACTCAGTTAATACTCACAATATCCTTACAGAACAGATTACTATTACTTTTCCCATGTTATAGGTAAAGAAGTTGAGGTATACAGAAGTAAAACAGCTTGTCCAAATGTACACAACTGGTAAATTAAAGAGGCAGGATTTGAAACCTGGCAATCCTATTCCAGATCCTATACCTAACCGCTATACTATAATGCTTCTGATTTAGTTAAAAAAAAAAAAGTAACTGCTTCTTTATCTCTTTTTTTCTCTCCTACAATGAAGGTGTAAGTGAAATTATCACCTATACTGCAATTAAGGATCTATATTTTCAGTTTTAAATTCTCACCTATGCTTCTATCAAAGACTACTTCAAGGAAAAAACATACTATGTACAACTTATTCAACTTGCCTGAAACAAACATACAAAAATATTATCTCACATAGATGCCTGACTAAAATTCACTAGTTGCTTCCTAGAATTCAACATTTTGCTAGGCTCAAAACCACATATAGTCATTTTTAAATTTTCCTCATTATTTTAGAACTGGACTCAAACCAGTCTCAAAGCCTCACAGATTTCACTTTGAAATATCTTTTAACTTCAAGCTTTGTCTCAACTTTCACCACCAGAGGAGATTGTGTTCATCATCTTATTCTTAAAATATTCCCTGGTCTCCTAACTTCACCCTGATACAAGACTTTCTATTACAAGTGAGGTCCTCTTCTTGGAGATGCTTATTCAAGACTCTGAGAAATTCCAGAAGAGAGAAATCTATTGGGTTTTGTTTAATCAGCATTACTCAAACTTAGAAGCCATACAGCTCAGTGTTAAGATCAATTACCAGTTACATTTCCTTGGGTAAGTTACTCAAATTCCTTTAAGCATCAGTTTCTATTTGTATAACATGGACTCTATACCTGCCTCAGAAGAATTTCGGAAGGATGAATGAAAGGTGATAATAAATGTAAAGTGCATAGTACAACGGCTAGCACAGAAACAGAATAAGCACCATATACATCACTGTTACCAGTATTACTGATCCTTCATTCTTGACCATAAAAATGTTTTTCCTGGCAAAGATTAACATCCCCTGGATTTGCGAGTATTACATAAAAGAAGTTTTAAAAAATATTATTTTATAAACCTTCAAATCTAAAGATCTGCATAGTAGATTACTCAGTAAGTGTCATAATTCTCTTCCTCTCCTAACAATAGGTGTTCCTACAAGCACTCTAAGAATCTGTGTGGAGTTTTAGCACAGAAAAGAACAAAGGGTAGAGGTGCCTCTTTTTTTTTTTTTTCCATAACCTTCCAGAGAAATTAAAAGGGCTCTTTTGGAAAATATTAGGAAGAATCAGTAGTCTACAGGATACCCTTTGGCCAGACATCCAAGACTCTCCATTATCTGGTCCCACATGGCTTATCTAACATTAATTTCCTCTAAACTACAACACAGATATTCCACTTCTGTCAAGATAATCTCTTTACTATTTAACAATTATGATGTCTTTCTCCTCAAATCCATATTGCTTCATCTGCTAAAATAAGCTTTTTTCTTTTTTCTCCTCTAATCAGGCAATTCCTGTACAATCTTCAAGGTCCAGTTCAAGTCTTCACCTATTTTACAAGACCAAATGTCACTCTAGCCTACATTTCTTTCATACTCCTCCAAACTTTTATACTACATTGTTTATATTGTAGTTTTGGTATATAAATACAGTTTTATATTTTTATTAGTTATTTTAAGTATTTAGGATCTCTCATAAACTAGCTTGACAGAGCAAGGGCTACATTTTAATATATTTTACAATTCACTAAGAAGGCATTTAATAAATTTATGATTGAATGAATAATGAACAAATTATGTGCTAATTTTGCCAATTTTTCATGATGAAAGTAGAATTCTTTGAGCTAAGTGAGATTTTTGGTATCTTAATTTAATTTTTACATACAAAATAATTATTTAAATGCCTATAACCACTTCTTTTTAATGTAGATTTTCTTAAAAATGCATTTGAGCCAAAGAGAAAAAAATGCTGAAAAACTGTAATAGACAAAGGAAGTTAACAAATGCCAACTATCTTACTGATTTGTTGTTTCTACCATGTTTTGGGGTTCGTTTATTGACTCATTAGGTATAAACAACCATACTTAGAGGGGGATTTGAGGGACTTACAGCAACAGGAAATGTTTCAATAATCCCGTGAGGAAAAAAAAGTAAAAAGTACAAAATTCAAAACATAAAAGGTGGAAATGAAAATATGTACACCAAAAAATCTGGGCTAAGACGTGCCCCAGGAATGAGTTCAGAGCTTCTAGGTAAACAAAGTCTAAATTATTTGAAGATCACTGAAGGTCTCTGATATTTTCATTTCCTGAAAATAAGAAATATAATGTTCTATGTTGCAATTAATATGTTTAATTTTGGCTTACTGGCTCTTGCTGCATATCTGTTTCTTAGTATACTGACTTGTGAAATGAGCACAATGGTGTTATGTACCTTATCATAATCTTCTGATATTAAGGCTATAGAACAGAGGCTACATACTTTGATTAAATATTATTATTATTGTCATTTTGAATATATAAAATATTGGAGTCCCTCTCTATTAGCAAATATATATTTGATTTAAATAAAACAAACAAACCAAAAAACACATTTGAGAATAAAGAAGTGAATAGTTCACATCTAATATCTAAATTGGATGTAAGGCTGTCATGCTAGATATCATCATGCTTCCATATGAAAGACTTGTGAGACCAGTATGTACTGCTTTCCTAAGAACTTATATTTGGTTGAGATTTCATTAAGTCAATAAGGTTTCATTTGGGGAGAATATTCTGGTTCACGTAATTTATTCAGAAACCAACTGTATCTAGATCACATAATTCAGAAAATAATATTTTATAAAAGTCATAATAATATATGGTGTAAAATTCTAACTTTTAAAGCAAGTTTTATTCATTTAGAACTAACTCTGACTTCCTATTTTAAGTCCAAGTTACATATTAATTATACTTTTTGTAGTAAGCAAAATCTTAAATTATCAACCATAAAAAACAATAGATATGTAGTAACAAAAATTAAGAAAATATAATTTCAGATCCAACATTAATTCATTTCTATGCAGAAATTACATTTTCCAGTTCCAGAAATTTTTAAAACTCAAATTTTATTCTTTGCACAATCTTAACTAGAAGAAAATGTTTAAAAATATTTTAAAGAAGTTATTTTAAAAATTAACTTCAGAATTGAAGTCCAAAGGGAATGTAAATGTTATGCCATTAGTTAAGGGAAAGACTACCATTTTAAAAGAAATCTTATTTTTATTCTATGTACTCAAATATAAAAAAATATATAAACATTATATGAAATACATTTTTATCTATTCTAGTGTAAAATAATTTATTTTAGAAATAATTATTTTATACTGGATTACCAGCATAATTTCTTCAGAGATAAAAGCATGGTAATTTAAATTTATATACTTCACTTACTATTTAGACAATGATCCAACAAAAAGTATTACATTGTAAAACAGGATACCTAGAAAGTTAGAGAATCCGAAATTTAGAGTATAAATAACTCTGTTGATCTACAGTATGATAAATCTCTCTTCCAGATTTTTTGAGTAAATTTTTCAAATTTTACATTTATAAGAAACTGTTTAAGTATTAAATATATTACCCTACTAGATGTAGTGTACTTCTTAATAAATCTTTTAAAATGATACTCTATTTCACATTTATTACATGAAAGTATTAAATAATCAATAATAATTTCAATGCCATGAATGTCTACAAAGCTTACAAATGAATGCAAATACACAAAAGTAAATCAATCACCATTATTTTTTACCACTTATCTTGAATTTAAATAATATTATCTGAACAAGGCAAATAAAAATAGAAATGAACCCAACATTTTAAAATTCTGGCTTTCATAAATCTTTACTGAGACTGGATATACGACAACCTATAAATCTCATATCACCATAGAGAAAATTAAAGTTTCAACAATGACTCATAGACTATTATTTGATGGTACTAGATATTTAGTATTACAAAAATAATAAAAATTCATTCATATCATTGTCCTGAATATATTGCCAGTGATATAGTACTCAAAGTATATTTTATGTTTTACTTTTTTAAAAATAATCAAGATATTCACTGCCTTCCCTAAATGTTTGAACTTACAGAAATTACAAAATAAAGGGGAGAAGTGATAGGCTGGATTAAAGCAGAAAATCAATAAACCTTCAATGGCACTTCAGTGCCAATTCTGTAAATTCTTAGACCCAGGTGATTGTAACCTAGAGGTCTTTAAACTCATATTTTTAGAATTTGGATAAAATCATGGTACCACTTTCAAGGCATCAGTTTTTAAATTATCCTTTGCATTCACCTAGTACAGATAAAATAAACATTTCAAAACTATAAATGGCTGTGAAGAATAAAAATATCTATCTGTGTTTAGAATTTTAAAATATTTACATTCTGCCATGTATAAACTAAAAGATACTTCCTTGAAAAGTTATAAAGGGTTACAAATTAAACTATTTTGACACTGACAAAGAGTATAAAATGAACGATTTTATATGGAATAACAACTACCTACTCATGATTTAAACATGGAGGAACTTTTTAAAATGGTAACTAAAAGAAAATTGAGTCTTGGCCCATAATTTGAAAATATATTACCTAATTATTAATTGCTATGTTTGTATTTAATTAGACAGCCTTATATTTATCAATATATTGGTAAAATTATAATAGATTCATAACACTGCCTAGTATAAAATATTTTTTCAATTCAGAAACATGAAATTAATAAGATTTTGAGCTACATTTCAAATTTATTACAATGAACATATTCTGTGAACTAATGAATAATACATTTCTTTTGAAGTCTATCAATATGATCACAAATTAAGCAGCTAATTATAAAAGGGCAAATGCAGAAACATTATAAACATAAAGTATCAAATAATTTTGAGGATTTAAACGAGGTTGAGGGGAAGAATTCACCTTATTTAACATTAAAGAATGTCATTTTTTTCCTACATCATGTCAGCCATATTCAATCTTAAGAACTCACATTGTCTTTTATCAAGTAAAATTTTTGTTACAGAAAATCCCACACATTAAAAATAAACATTGGCCCTTTATGACATATATATAAATACTACACAAGTTATACAGAACATAATAGCTGATTTGTAACAAAGAACTGTTTGCTAGGTACAAAAGTTTACTTATACATATTTGTTGATAAAAAATGTTGAACATGACAAATTAACAAAACAGGAGTTTATATGCATAATAACTATACTAAAGGCTAAAAATATTATTAAGAATATTGTATTAGGAATTTTGAGAATATAGTTTCAATGTTTATACTTTATTTAAAAAGTGATATTATTTTAAATAGATTAAATTTCTATAAATTAATCAAATTTGTGTCTATAATTTTTTAAAGGGCACCATAAAAGAAATGAGTCACATAATCGCTCCTCAGTGTAACACTACTAAATGAGTAATTCAATTATCTGATCAATCTAAAGAAGAGACTCTGACAGTCTTTAAATAAATAAAAGACAACTCTGTTACGTTTTAAGTATTACTTAGAAAAAAACTTTATATGCTAAAACTTTAAGGCTTCTTTTATAAGGAATTCATACTACACTGTGGATGTTAGTCTTTGATTTCCCAACTAAACACTCACTTGTTTGATGCGATCTGGGTTAACGGTGGTCTGGGGTTGTAGAATGCTGACTGGTTCTGTCTTGGCCACATTTTGGGGCATTTCTCGAATTTTTTCTGCAATGAATCCATGAACTGCATTCAGTGCTTCAACTGTTCCCTGGATCAAGCACACTCGTTCAGTAGTACCTGTGGATAAAAGATTAATTTTCAGAAAACTTCCCTTCTTACTTTGTATGTTCTTCAAAAATGCTGTATAGAGGTTCCTTAAAAAACTAAAAATAGAACTACCATATGACCCAGCAACCCCACTACTGTGCATATACCCTGAGAAAACCATAATTCAAAAAGAGTCATGTACCACAATGTTCAGTGCGGCACTATTTACAATAGCCAGGACATGGAAACGGAAACAACCTAAACGCCCATCAACAGATGAATGGATAAAGAAGATGTGGCATATATATACACAATGGAATATTACTCAGTCATTAAAAGGAACAAAATTGAATTATTTGTAGTGAGGTGGATGGACCTAGAGTCTGTCATACAGAGTGCAGTAAGTCTGAAAGAGGAAAACAAATACCGTATGCTAACGCATATATATGGAATCTAAAAAAATGGTACTGATTAACCTAATGGCAGGGCAGGACTAAAGACGGAGACATAGAGAATGGACTTGAGGACACGAGTGGTGGGGGAAGGGGAAGCTGGGACAAAGTGAGAGAGTGGCATGGACATATATACACTATCAAATGTAAAACAGATAGCTAGTGGGAAGCAGCTGCATAGCATAGAGAGGTCAGCTCGGCGCTTGCGAAGACCTAGTGGGGTGGGATAGGGAGGGTGGGAGGGAGGCTTAAGAGGGAGGGGATATATGTATGTATATGGCTGATTCACTTTGTGAATGGCTGATTCTGTTCTGTACAACAGAAACTAACACAGCACTGTGAAGCAATTATACTCCAATAAAGATGTGTACCTAATTAAAAAAAAAAAGGATGATATACTAATGCCAATAAAATAATGTAAAATGTAGAACTCTAAATCCCCAAAAGATCAGCAGAGCCAGAAATCCTGAGAAGTTCTGAGTATATCATTCATTCACTGATATAACCAATACTTACTGAGCACGTATAAAAGAACTTTGGGTTAGAAACTGGTAACACAGATGTGAAGATCTATGCACCCAACTTTCAAAGCACATACTCTTACGGGCAAAAAACAGACACATCAAGCCAGAGAATTACAAGATACTATGATATGAAAAATAATGGAGGTGTCTACATGGGCAGCACATACGGTTGGTCTACAATAAAAACATCATTTAAATCAGTGGGGAGAAGGAGTCTTGCAAAGTTTACATAGTAGGTAAATTTCTGAATTTTTTACCACCCTTTATTCACTTACCCTGTTCTTCTTTTAATCACAGCAACAATGCTATTTGACATTTTGTATTTGTTTATTTTTTTACTTTTCTACTAGAATGCAAGCTCTAGGAGGACAGTTAATTAGTCTGTTTTGTTTTGTGCTATAGTCTCCCCAAAGCCTAGAGCAGTCCCTGGCACATGACAGGTCCATGACAAATATTTATTGGAAAATGAATCAACCCTGCTTTTACTGATTATGTAATTTTAAAAAGATATAATATCATAATTAAAAACATTTTAAACTATTTTTAATTTGAAATTGATGAATAATTCATAAAGATACTATTAATATTATTTGCTTCATATCTGGTGAACAAAATGTAGACACATGATGTGAGACAAGACTAAAATGAAATTGGTTGGGTCTGATACACAGGTCCTTTAACCCATTTCATACTTTACAGATATACCTGAAGGCAATAAAAACAAATGATTAGCTTTTCAGACTATTTTGAGCCTCCCTGCAGCATCCTGATATTAAACTGTAATCTTCTGCTGAGCAGCCCAACACAACAAGCATATAAACTTCTCAGACGTAACTATTCTTTTACTAAACAGTTATCAAAAAGTCAAAAGAATGGTATTTTTAAATTTATAAAATATTTGTTTTTGAACTAATATGAAAACTTCCAAGTACTTTGCATGTATCCTCTTCATACCACAGTTTCAAAATTCTAAGCCACTCTATAAAATATTTTTAAAGTACATTTTGAAGGACAAAAGTGTGAAACTACACATTAAAAAAACTGCACGGAGTTTACACTGCTTTAAGGATTAATTGCCACATAAACCATTTTCCTAGCAGTTTTAAATGTTTAAAAGAATAGTAAAAGATTATCATTCTTACCTTTAGAAAATTAGATCACAAGAATTAGAAGCAGAAATAAAATATTATATGAATAATATTATATGAATCCACCTAAATTAAACTTTCCTGTTTTAAACAATGAAGATGCAAATTTATGAAAAGCTACCATTTCCTAATTTGTACAAAATATTTCAATAGAGAGCAATATCTTTCAATTGTAAGGAGGGAGACAATCTGAAAAACATACCGTGAGTGTGAAAGCTTAATATTTCCTGTTTCTCCTAATCAGCTTTTCTCATCCTTGAATATCTTTATGTATCTATTCCTGGGTAAAACGATCTAGTTTATTAGGGATACTCTAGAGAGTCTTTACAAGGTTGTATTAATTGTCCAATAACTGACTAGAAAGGATGAGAACTGATCAATGTAGCTCATGCAAAGTGTTCTCATGGAAGTCAGCAGACAATACAAAACACAGATCAGATTACATTCCTGCTTTTGGAGGCAACTACGGAGTGCTCTTTTGGGGACGCCAAGACAGAAAAGGCAATCAGTCAAACCTCAACAGAGATCTGTAAAAAACAAAACATGGTGCTAAGTAACTAAAGGGACTATATAATCCATATTGCTTTTAAAATTCAAATTTAACAGAATACATACTGTGTCAGACAACACAATAACCCCAATACTCTTCAGACTGTATGACTAACAAGTAGTAAATGGAAATCACTGAGCCATAAAGAAATATGATTGTCTAAAACTAAATTTCACATAGCATGTATGAGACAATTTGGAGATAGTTTACAGGTCCAAAGTTGCAATAAATATTCTTTCAAGATTAAACTATACCACTACCATTAGAACTACTACAAAAAAAAAAAAAAAGGAAATTGTAATTCCACCAATGGGAACTGCTGGAATCCTCAGAAGAGATGCTGTCATATTCTTCTACTGACCTCTAAAGGACTTTTCACTTAGGTAACACAAAACTATAATTTTTAGGAGAAAGTCACAAAGAGGGAAGACTGTCAGGTATATGACCAAACTGTGTAACAAAAATTAGCCTATAAATCATAAAAGTTGCTGGTTTTTGTCATTTTACAGGCTTTTAGGGCCCATTAGTGTCTAAACTGAACTGCGAGTTATTTATCATTTTGTTTAACAGCAGCATTTACTTCTCTTTGCAACAGACTAGCACCAAAAGCTGAAAAATTACATAAAAGTATATGCTTATATTTTTTATAATGTAAAGATACAGGTGTATAAGACACCATTAATTTTAAGGGAGAAATTAGAAAAAATTAAAAAATCCCCAACAAGTAGGGTCAAATATAGGCAGTGAAATTCAAAATAGCTTTAAGTTCCTACTTCACATGCAATATCATCAACTGAATATGCATGTTTCTAAAATTAGGTACAATTATAAGATTCCAAAGTAAAATTCTGATACACATTTAATAAAATAAATCCACTCTGTGCTACTATAACCTTGGACAAGTCGCTTAAACTGTTCCTCCTCCTACCTAAGGCATTCTATCACCTGTGCAGTGGACCCCATCCCCTCTTAACTACCAGGTCCAGTGTTTCTCCAGGTATCATAATTTTTCCTTTTCTATTAGATCATGCCCATCAGCAGAAAAACATGTTATAATTTCTTCAATTTTTAAAGATCCCTCCTTTATGACAGAAATAGAAAATTATCCTTCGATAAAGCAAATGAAATAACTGATTTAGGCAAAGGTCATAAAATCATAAGATGAAAGGTTAATGGGCAAATTTCAGTGGAAACTTCTGGCAGTCACCAACTGACTTCACTGATCAAGATTAGCATAACTAAGAGTGTGAAAATCAAACATACGCCTCTTGTCGTGATGCAATATGAAGCAGAGGCCACCAACTATAAAGTATGTATCCCAAAATAGCTGAACCTAAATCTAACCAAACATTTAGCACTATGTAACAGCTTACAAATAACATTGAAAACGGAGAAATAAATTAGATGACCCATGAAGAAGAAAAGATACAAATCAAGAATGTAAGACAGGCTACAGGACAATTAATCTAGTTTCATCAATATAGGAAAGACTGTTCTCTAGACTTAAAGAGTCTTAAAAGATACAACGATCAAATGTGAATCAGAATTTGGATCTAAATTCAAACAACTTTTATTTTAAACATAATTGTGGCAATCTCATAAAAACTGGGTATTAAATAGTATCGAAGAATTACTGTTAATTTTAATAGGTGTGATTATGGCATCAGGTTGTGTAAGAAAGTGCCTTTTCTCTCTTTTTTAGATGCATATTGAAGTATATACAGCTAAAATGACTGGGATTTGCTTCAAAATATTTTTGCAACAACAAAAATGAGTAAATGAAATACGTATGCCAAAATCTTGATATTATTAACAAACATGAAAGAGGTTCTTTCTTCTATGTATGTTTGAAATTTTTATAATAAAAGAAAAACACTTTAAAGCCCTCCCTGACCTCATACCCGTCTTCTGGTTACAGCTCAATTTCCTTATCCCTCAAAATTCCTTGAACAATTTATATAGCTATATCTCTTCTTTCTACTTCTTCACTACCCATTCCTTTTTTTCTTGACTCTACTCCAATATGGCTTTTGTGCCACCACTCAACTAAAACCACTTATCACAGCCATCCATACCTTGGTAAATCCAATCTTCATGTCTTTACATTGTCTGACCCATTTGACAGCATTTGACATAGTTGACCAGTCTGTTCTAAAAACACTTCATTTGGATTTCAGGATACCATATGGCCCTCATTTAATTCAATTCATTCATTCATTTGACAAAAATCTATTGATTCCCCACTAAATGTTAAGTATTGTACTAGATACAGCAATGACCAAACAGACAAACCTGCTTTCATGGAGTTCTTACTCTAGTTCATGCAGACAGATACTATACATAAAACAAATAAAAAATACGTAGAGAGAGTATGAAATGAAATTAGCACTACAGAAAAAGTTTGAGGACAATACCAGGATAAGGAAAGACAAAAATAAAGTATAAAAGAGACCTTGTCTGTCATGTTCACTACTGTAATCTCAGTGTCTGGAATAGTGCCTGGCACACTGTATACACTCAAGAAGTATTCTTTGAATAATGCGTAACTCCCTGAGTCTAATTTTCTTACCTGTGAATTGAAAACATATGATTGACTTTAAGACCTTTTTACCTATAAAATGTCTATAAAACCAGTAAGCCTCTTTGGGTTTACAAAATGAGTCAATGTATGTACAAATGAGATATATTTTGGGAAATGATTTAAAAAACTATAATAAGTTATAAATTATAATGTCAATAAAAAGGATACTTGATTTTAAAATGATTTGAGAAAGGTAATAGGAAAAATAATGAATAGCTCAGTAGTTTTTTTCTTCCTAGAATAGAAAAGTAAACTCTAAAAATGTAATCTACCTAAAAGAATAAAATTAGGGGAAAAAAAGGAATGCTTTTTGCTGTATAAAATACAGTCTAGGGCTTCTCTGGTGGCGCAGTGGTTGAGAGTCCGCCTGCCGATGCAGGGGACACGGGTTCGTGCCCCGGTCCGGGAAGATCCCACATGCCGAGGAGCGGCTGGGCCAGTGAGCCATGGCCGCTGAGGCTGCGCGTCCTGAGCCTGTGCTCTGCAACGGGAGAGGCCACAACAGTGAGAGGCCCGCGTACCGCAAAAAAAAAAAAAAAAAAAAAATACAGTCTAAAACTTTTTAGATACCTGAGACCTATTTCAACCAGAATGAGTCTGGTTTAGAATAATGGGTATATACTAACAAGCTGATCCACTTATTTCCAATGGTCAACTATAATGAAAATTAGCAAACATTTTGTTTGGATGTAAGAAAATGCATCAGTTTATACTCCTACTGAGAATACAGCTCAGTATCTTATGATAAGATATTTCTTTAGGAAATATTAGTGTCAAGTCTAGAGTAAGAAATTTGGTTGAATGAATATCAGTGAAACATTGAAAATGAAAAATACCAAAAATCTAGCCGAATATTAATAATTCTATGACAACCTATAGGCAATGTTGTTGGCCTCAAAAAGAACTAAGAAAATGGAAATGCCAATTAACTCTGCAATAGGCAAAAACTGAAGTTTAAAACAAAACATGATATATAATTTTTAGAGTAAGATAGCAGCTACTTATAGCACTGAGAAATTACTAGATCTGGATAGCTAATATTCTGAATTGATAGGGTTTATTTTTTTCAACATAACATTTAGCTTCTACCATTTTTAAGAAATATCTCCCAATTTGCTACACATTTTCAAATATATTTAACATTTCCATAATACTTGGGAAAAGCTATATAGTTCCGGACAGTAATGAAGTGGCAAACTCAAGATTTCTTTGGCTATGTATGTCTATTTATCCTTATAGAAATGGTGCTCTGTGATTGGTATTTGTTCTTTTAGTTTTCATATTCTTTTCCTTACTGCCACTTATCCCTACTGTTTGTTGGTACATCTGATTCCAGCAGGCTCCTCTTTTTACTTCTACTTTGCTGCTTCTAGTCCTCAATGGCTGGATAACCAGCTAAGCAAGGTTGTTGAAACTATATAAACTAGCAATAGACAGATTCTTGGTGACAACCATAGGGGATGGTTGACCTCTGTGAAATCTATTCTGGCTTTGTTCCCCTTTATTTCTGAATCTGAGGCCAGTATCAATAGGCAAAATGTTCCTTTAATGCCTTCTTAAGGTTTAAAAGTGCATGTAGGTTTTATTTTTAAAACTAAAATAAAGAGTATAATTTTTTAATGAATAAAGCGATTTACAGTAATTCTTTATTCTCAATCTATAATCATGGTAATCTAATTATGTGAATGTCTTTGTGGTTTAAAAAAAGCAAAAACATTAGCTCATTAACTGTCCTTTAGTTTAACTATTAAGAGTAAAGTATAGAGTATCAATCATTAGTAATAATATTTATTACAAATTTCAGGTTAGAACAAAATGTAAATTATTTAAAAAGAGAATAAAAGTATATATATAATTTATAATACATATATTTAATATTTTATTAATATAGTTATGTATTATACAATGTATTATATGGTATCTCACATTTAATGTTCACAATTACCAAGGCAGATAATATTTTCTTCAACTTACAGGTAAAGAAGTGAAAGCAGCTGAGCCAAGGAAACGTAACTAACAAATGCAGAGAGAAGATTTTGTCAAATACCATATTTTTTCCACTACAACACATACCTTCTGAAAATGTAATGTTAGGCCAGCTACCAAATCACATCCTTTTAAGAAAGTCACATATGTTTCAGCCTGATGATGGAAAAATAATTTTCACCCAAGCTTGATAATTTTTTTAAATGCATTGAGTCATACTATTAATATCACTTCACAGATTTATCTCAAATCTGGCATAAAATGAAAGAAAAGACTGACCCTTCTTACAGAGAAGAGACCACCATAGGAGGTGGTTAATAATTGTGTGGGCTATTAGCAAAGTTTTTAGAACAAATTTTCAGATCAACAAAAGCACTTAGAAAAACTGCCATAAAAAGTAAGTTCAATTTGTAATTGCAGCTTTTATAACATTGTACAGTTTTGCACATTTGATAAAGCTTCCCCTTACTCTACAATTACTAAGGGAAAAATATACTATTTCAAGAAGAGGGTTTTTTTAGAAAAGGAAATCATAGGAATTGACATCTCATAATACAAAGTAATAATTGCTTTTCTTCTTCTGGTGATTAACTCTCTACACAATCATGTCCCTACTTCTAAACTGTAAAAATCTGTAGGGGGCCATCATAACATGTTTTAGTCCCAAATCAATAGAGTGAAGCTTGAATATCTGTTTATAGAACATGCTTTAACATTAAAATAGACTCAATTAAGCCAAAGGATGAAAGTATACTTTTCAGAAAACTCTAAAAGTACTCATATTCTTCAAAGAAGTTAAGATGAAACAATGAATGACAGAGTAGATGTCCAGCTTCTCACTCACTCAGTCTCTGTCCTATGCATGCAAATGGCATACTCATTTACTTTTAAGTAGCAATTCCCACAAAGTAACATCAGGAGTTTAGGAGACTCGAAGTTCTCAAGAACCGTGAGGTTTGAAAGCAGACATATCTGAAAATTCTAAATAATTGTAATTCATTTCCAGTTAACTTCTGAGGTCATGCAAAAGATCCTACTAATAGTTATGATGATGACTAGTTGTTCATTCATCTTTAGCACAGGCTTATGCTACGTTCAGAATTATAGTAATCCTGGGATGGAGGACAAGATGGCAGAGTAGAAGGACCTTGAGCTCACCTCCTCTCACGAGCACACCAAAATCACAACTAACTGCTGAACAACCATTGACAAAAAAGACTGGAACCTACTAAAAAAGATATTCTACATCCAAAGACATAAGAAGAAACCCAACAAGATGGTAGGAGGGGTGCACTCATGATATAATTAAATCCAATACCCCCCTGGGTGGGCAACCCACAAACTGGAGACCAATTATATCGCAGAAGTTCTCCCACATGAGTGAGAGTTCTGAGCCCCATGTCAGGCTCCCGAGCCTGGGGGTCTGGCATCAGGAGAAGTCCCCAGAGCATTTGGCTTTAAAGACCAGCGGGGCTTGAGTGCAGGAGCTCCACAGGACTGGGGAAACAGAGACTCCACTCTTGGAGGGCATACACAAGGTCTTGTGCACACTGGAACCCAGGGCAAAAGCAGTGATTTCATAGGATCCTGGGCCAGACCTACCTGCTAGTCTTGAAGGGTCTCTTAAGGAGGTAGGGGGAGTGGCTGTGGCTCACTGTGGGGACACTGGTGGTGGAGGTACTGGGGAATATTCATCAGCATGAGCTCTCCTGGAAGCCACCATTTTGGCACTAAGACCTGGCCCCACCCAGCAGCCTGTAGGCTCCAGTGCTGGGATGCCCAGGCCAAACAACCAACAGGGAGGAGACACAGCCCCACCCAGCAGCAGACAGGCTGTCTAAAGACTTCCTGAACCCAGTCACCTCTAGACACACCCCTTGGCATTGCCCTGCCCACCAGAGGGTCAAGACCCAGCTTCACTCACCAGTGGGCAGGCACTGGCTCCTCCCACCAGGAGGCCTGCACAAGCCTCTAGACCAGCCTCACCCACCATGGCACAGACACCAGAGGCAAGAAAACTATAACCCAGCAGCCTGTGGAACTAAGTCCGAAAACACAGATCAGAACCTATCCTGGGACCAGCTGGTCCCTGGCCTTTGGGTGACAAGAGGGGAGTGTACTGCTGGGACACATAGGACATCCTTTACAGAGGGCCACTTCTCTAAGGTTGAGAAACATAACTAACCTTTCACATACATAAAAATACAAATAGAAATTTAGACAAAATGAGACAGCAAAAGAGTATGTTCCAGACGAAGAGGAACAGAACTAGCAATCCTAGTTTGGTCGACATTATTACCTTTTGACTTCCATTATGGAGTATAGGAATATAAAAACTGCCATGACTACATTTTATTTAAAATGTAATCACATTTTTATAAGTATATATAAAATAGACTTCCTGACTTTGCCTCCACTCCCAATCAGTGTCAACATTTTTGACACTAATTTGTACTCTTAAATTTCTGCTATAAGAAAAATGGCGCTTGGCATTTTTCTAGCTATGCCTTACAGACTGGTAGGAATTCACTTGCAGAATTTTGTGAACCACGCTTGGAAGCTGGGGACACAACTTGCAACAAACATGTGGTATCAGATCAAGCTCAGAAACTCAAAGTGTGACCAGTGGTGGCATGCAGAGCTAATCAAAGTCATTCAAAAGTCAGGAGCAAAACATACCACTAGACATGCAGCAGAGTAACCAGATCTGAAGAGTGCTGCTGCTATAAGCTGACAAGAAGAAGATGAGCCATCTCTGGTGATAGCCCCACTCCTACCATATGACGTAAGTTATTACCTTCAGAGCCAATAGAGATTAATGCATTAGCAAATCCAATATGAAAGCAAAGCCCACATTTGCATAGAGTTTGAGAGTGAATTATTCAAGTCACAGAATGATAACAATTGTTATACAGTTGAGCATATGCACCATATCAAATGAACATAGAGGAAGCATGACGATTTGTGACCCATTAAGTTGCTGGGAGAAGGAATATGGAAAGGTAAATTTGTAAAGTTTGGGAAAATGATAAAAATTTCAAGAGTACATGTAATCCTTTATTTTTAAAATTATTACTTTAAAGATATTTAAAATGTATTAATTGTGGCAGTTTTATATATGCTGAGTTAATATAAAATGACAAAATATTTTTAAATTGTAAATTATACATAACAAAAAATTTGCCATTTAAACCATTTTTAGTCACAGAATTCAGTGGCATTAACTATATTCACAAGGTTGTACAAATATTACCACTATTTCCAAAATTATTTTATCACCCCAGAGAATCTGTAACCCTTAAGAAACAAATCACCATGTCTTCCCTATATCCCCTAGTAACTTCTAAACTTTCTGTTTCTATGAATTTGCCTATTCTAGATATTTCATATAAAGGGAATCATACAATATTTGTTCTTTTGTATCTGACATTTTATTTAGCATAATATTTTATTCATTCATGTTGAAGCATATACCAGAACTTCATTCCTTTCTGTGGCTGAATAATTTTCCACTGAGTATATATAAAACATTTTGTTTATCCATTTATCTATTTACGGACACTTGTTTTTACCTTTTGGCTGTTGTGAATAATGCTGCAATGAACATTAGTGTACAAGTATCTGCTTAGGTCCCTCTTTTTCAGTTCTTTTGGGCATATATCTAGTAGCAGAATTGCTGGGTCATATGGTAATTCTATATGTAGCTTTTTGAGGAGCAGCTAAATTGTTTTCCACAGCAGCTGCACCATTTTACATTCCCACCATCAATGTACAAGAGTTCTAATTCTCTACCTCCTCGATAACGCTTGTTATTATTATTTTTTAATAATAACCATTCTAATGAATGTGAGGTGGTATCTCATTGTAGTTTTGATTTGCATTTCTCTAATGACTAATGATGTTGGGTATCTTTTCATTGCTTATTGGCCATTTGTATATTTTCTGTGGAAAAATGTCTATCACACTCTTTGCCCATGGTTTCTTTTGGTTGTTTGTCTTTTTGTTGTTGAGTTTTAGGAGTTCTTTATATATTCTAGATATTAAAGCCTTATCATATAATTTGCAAATACCTTCAGATATATGGGTTTATTTCTGGACTCTCAATCATACACTATTAATCTATATGTCTACCTTTATGTAAATACCACACTGTTTTGATTACTGTAGCTTTGTAGTAATTTTTGAAATCAAGAAATGTAAGTCCCCAAATTTGTTCTTTTTCAAGACTGCTTTGGCTATTCAGGGTCCCTTGCATTTCCATATGAATTTGAGGACTGGGTTTTCCATTTCTACAAAAAAGGCTGTTGGAATTTTAATAGGTATTTAATTGCATGTGTAGATTGCTTTGGGCAGTACTGGTATCTTAACAATACTAAGTCTTCTTACCCATGAACATGGGATGCTTTTCCAATTATTTATGTCTTCTTTAATCTTTCATCTCCTTAGTTAAATTTATTCCTAGGTATTCTTTTGTTTTAGATGCTATTGCAAATGAAATTGTTTTCTTAATTACCTTTTGGGATTGTTCCTTGTTGGTATATAGAAACACACTGAATTTTGTGTGTTGATCTTATACCCTACAATATTACTGAACTTGTTTATTAGTTCCAGTAGTTTTCTTATAGATTCTTTGGGGTTTTCTACATATGGGATTATGTCATCTACAAACAGAGATAAATTTTATTTCTTCCTTTCCAATTTGGATACTCTTTAAAAATTTTCCCTGTTCAATTATTCTGGCTAGAACTACTTGCACAGTGTTGCAGAGCAGTGGAGAAAGCAGTTGTTCTTGATTTTATTTGGGGGAAAGCTTTCAGTTTTTCATTTCTGAGTGTGATGTTAGATGTGGGTTCCATAAATGCCCTTTATCACATTGGAAAAAAAATGGCAATATTTTGTCAGGAAAGAATATACAAATCTACCACGAATACATCTTGTCAGTCTATACTCTCCCTGTGCATTACAGTTTTCCTATGATCATGATGCTGAGAACAAGCAGCACAATATCTTATTTAAATAAATAGTTTCAGCATGCCACAATATATTTAGAGAGAAATGTGACTTTGGGGATCAAGGTGAGGCTCAGAAGTTCTTCAGAGTTCTCCAGCTCACTTGCCAAAAGTTATTTTTGTATCCTCTGATGTGAACAGACAACAGAGTATCTTATCACTTCATTTTTTTCAATATGAAGTATTAATTATAAACTAAAGAATATCAGAATATATTAGTTATAGGAGATAAAAGCGATATATGAAAATAGATCATACATCTAACACCAGTTCGACTGTAGCTTAAAACTGGTGGCTACTGTTCAGATGAGTTTCTGTGATATCACGAACCAAATTTAATTGACCTACCTATTATACTCTTAGTTTTAAAAATATGTCTCAGAAAATGGCAAAATTGTGTTTCTACAGTAATTTTTTATAATTCTAATTTTTGTTTCATATAACCCTTTCTCTTTGTCTCTATTATTCTGGATTATTAAAATATTATGGGTAAGACCTGTCAACTGGAAGAATCCCAGACTAGATGTTATCTGTAACAGAGGGTGACTGTCAGACATACTCATGTACATTCATAGTAATACATAACTTTCCATTGGTTTAAATATCGTGACCCTCAGGCTAGTCCTTTTGACTTATAATCCACTTGAAGACAGATCCTTGGACTCTTGGTCGCCCACTGGCCTCTGATCCATGTGAGGACAGATGACTGGCTCTCTCTCTGTCATCCTCTGGCCTCCTTTCCTTTAGAAGGAATCTCTGAGTCTTTGGTTTCCTGTCCACTCTCTGGCCTCCTGCCCTTACTCATTAACCTACCCATGTAAATAAATCCTTGAGTAACCTTCTTAGTTCGTCTGAGTCAACAGTTCCCCCAGCCAGTGGCTACCACAACACCTCGGTATCTCACTATTCCTGCTCCTCCCCCATCAAAGACCAGTACAGCATTTTTAGGAACAGAAAAGAAAGGTCAGTAGTATCATACCTTTAAAATAATAAGCTGGACCGTAACTCTACCTGTCCATCATCCTAAAAGAGACTACCATTCTTCATATTCCTGTATATCTAAGTTACCAGCAGAAGTCTAAATCTCTCCAGTCACCATAATCAAATTCCTATGCACATAGTCTTCTCTATATCTCTGAATATGACCCAATTCCCTATCCTCTGTCTTTCTAAACCTCTTCATTATGCCCTCTGTTACCTCAGTTTCAACATATGCTCCATATTCAAAACCCCATTTCTGAATGTTCCTTTTAGTCTCACCACCTGAAAAAATCTGGCTGTTCCCTACCTCTTTATGTCCCACAGAGCTCTCTCAACTGGGGCAGTTTTTTTTCTCTCAAATCTCAGGTTATTTGGGCCACAAACTGTTTACATATTTTCCTTGCTCCACTTTGCCACTCTCTTGCTCTCTTTGCCATCACTTCTTTTTCTTTCAAAGTTTTTGGAAACAAAGGCTGAACAGGAGTACAGGTATAGAGGTAGACAGTAAGTCAGATGCTAAAGTTTTCAGTCAGTTCGAATGATAGGGATACTGGAAAATTATAGCAATGAAGAAAAATAGCAAGTTGTATACTATTATGGCATTTTACCTTTCTTCTCCAGGTACTAGCCTCAGTTAATCATTTCCTTCTTATGTAAACACTTTCTTCCTTTGGCTTTCTTGTTGCTACTCTCTTCCTTGGATAAGTAATCCAGTTCCATGGTTGTAAATGCCATAAAAACATAATGTGAACTAATTTACCCTCTTTCTACTGACACCTCCTAGTCCAAGTCATCATTGTCTCTAAACAGGACCATTACAATAGCCTGCTTCACTTCTTGCACCTCTATAATCCACTCCTTGTTCAAAGTAGTTTCTTAAACACACAAATCATATGTAATTTACCTGTTTATAAACAATGTACTGTATTCTCATTGTAGCGTTAAATCCTTTACGCTGGCTTTCAAAACACATCGCAATCTGGCCTCTGCTTAGTTCTCAGTCCTCATCTCATATTACTCTCCCTCTCTTCTTCACTCTAGGGAGCTGGGTCTTTTTTAGTTCTTGGAAAATGCCAAGCTTGTTCTCACTTAGGCCTTTTTTTTTCCTACTGATGTCCATACTAGGAACTTTTCCTGTGGCTTTTCCCATACCAGCCCCTTTCTCATTATTAAGACCTTGGTTCAGTGATACCACAGCAGAGAAGTATTCCTTAACAACCATGAAATAGCTTGTTCTCAATCACTATTTATCACTTTATGTTCCCTTACTTTCTCCACGATTCTAACACTTTCTGAAATTAAAGTTTGTTGTAATTTGTTTACTTCATTGTTTGTCTCTCCCCACTGACACAAAAAGTCCAAGAGGGCAGAAACCTTGACTATTTTGCTCACAGCTGTATCCCCAGCCCAGTACTTAGCAAATTGTTCATAAGGAATTATTAATTTAATGAATTAAAACCATGGCCTTGGATGAAAAACATTACAATAAGATTTTATTAATCTAGATCAATTACATTAAATCTATTGTAGATATCAAAAGAAGAGAAAAAAATATATACAGAGAGAAGTACTGAACAGATGAACTATCAATGACACCAGGTAAACCAAGGACCATTATTAGACTATTTTCTTTTATTAAGGATCATTATTACATAATGTTTCCTAATGAAATCTACAAATGCATGTATGTAGTATACATTTCTCTTTCAAAAGATTATGTTCTTTCTACTAATCCTTTTAGAAACACCCAGCAAAGGAAGCTCAGCTCAATGCCCTCCTATCCAATTATCTACTGATTATTCCTTGGAAGGTACACCCAACTCCACAGAATAATTTTACCAAGGGTTTTTCCAGGGAAAAAGTAAACCAATTCTCTACTTCGGAGTAAAGAGTACAGATGAAACTTCATAGTTAAACTTAATCACTGTAATGATAAAATATCAAATCCTGACCACAAATGAAGAATTTCTTACAATACTGCTGCATATCAAAGCATGATGTTTTAGCTTTGGCATCTACTAAATGCCAATAACTACACACTGCTAAGGAAAAAAATGTCTTTATCAATTAAATTATTTGACCAAATTCTGTTAGATTACATTAGAACTAAATCAAAGTTTTAATATATTGGTCATGACCATTTCTATGTAAAAATTCTAAACTGTATGACTTTAAATACAGTTCACCTCTATTTAATTGATGAAAAAGGAACTGCTAATATGCAGTATTTCTAAAGGACCAGAAAACATTCATTTACTCACTCAACAAGTCTTTAATAGGCTCAAAGGAACCATGACGTTATAAACATCTATCATTAACTAAAATATTCTGAAAAGAAAACAAATGAGACTTATTACTGTAATAGTAAAATAATTTCACCTAAAGTAAAACTATCCCTAGGTCTTTTTCTATTGTCAAGTCAAGATTATAGACATTTGCATATGTTATAAGAGGGCACAGTATATATTAACAAGCTGAAATATCACAGAAACATAAATAAACAAAAACAAATTTGATATTAAGAGTAAATTTATCTGAATACTTTATAAAGAACCTTATTTCTGAATAAGACCTTTAAAAGAGCCCTGAAAGGTTGACCCTGGGAATATTATAAAATAATTTCTGTGAATTGATTTAAAAGGAATGAACATTTTGGGAATTTAACCTCCAGTCTTCTTATTAATCATCTGAACATATTTAAAATTAGGGACCAATAATCTAAAACTACACATAAAGTAATGTGAATGTGTAAGGTACAGCAAAGTGATTTTTATTCTCAAATTTCTAATAATGCAGGGGAGAAAACCTTTACTGACAGGAAAATTTTAAGCTACAGGCTACTATTTACATGTAACTCTAAAAAGGAAAATAAAGTAATATAGAAACTCCATGGATAACATTAGTATGGAGCCTACTAAAAAATTTACAAGGACTTTGACTACTCTTAGTCTGGAGAAAACATATATGGACTTTAAGCAGTCCTGTGTTCCTAAGATATCATGTTAGCAGAAGAGGTATACATAACTAATCTATTCAAGTTCATTGAAAATTTACTCTTTTATGGAAATCCAGGTAGGGTTTCCTTTTCTATTGTATACCAAATGCCTATGGTGTGGAGAAACAAACTCAATATATGTTACGTACAGTGCTACAAACATAGCAGAACACCATCTTACTAGCCACAGTCAATTCCAACATGGTCTCAAAGTTCAGACCTACAATCCGCAAAGCCACTGTATTTGGTAATACTACAATGCTGGTAATACTATATAATTACTATACCATGTAATTATCAACGTCTGCTTGATTATTTCCCCAGTAATTCCACCTATTTTCATGTAGGTCCATCTCTGTTTTTAACTATTTTCTTAGATGTTTTAACTGAACTCAACCTTTTACCTCAGTAACTCCTATTTATCTTTCAAATCTCTGGCCAGGCATCAGTTTCCCAAAGTTTTACCTGGCTTCCATACCTCCTCCTATGTGTAACCACAGCTGTACTTCCTTAGAATAGCAGTTATCATAGATTATTACAGTTGTCTATTCACTAACCTGTCTAGCCCTCAAGAATATGAGCTCTTTGTTTATATGTTTATATTGTCCATCCTTACACCCACAGCATCCTGACATATGTGTGTGTCAAATACTTAATAAATATTTATGAATTAATAACTGATTCTAAGGATGTATATACAGATGGCAAGTATTAGCTCAGTAAAGCTTTACTGAAGGGGTTACACTTAATCTGAGTTCTAAATCATATGAAGCAAGTATTCATCAGCAGATGTGAAGTAAGAAAGGGGCATTCCAGAAAGAAAGTACATGTATAAAGGTAAAGAAGGTTGAGAAAAAACGGTCTGTCAGAACCATGATGCCCCATGTAAATGTATGCTCCATACAGTTGGGAAAAAAGTTCAAGAGAAATATGGAAAGAGATGAAGATGAAAAAAGAGTAAGAACCCAGATCATACAAAGTATTTATAAGAAAACAGATATTATTATTATGAGTTGAATAATATGACCATATTGGTAAAAATTTTGAAGTTGCCACTTCAAGAAAATTTAGGAATTGAGAGAAGTATTTTTAAAAAGAAAAAACATAATCGTGTTATACAATCACCCTGTTTTAAGATAAGCTGAAGAAAAAGATGTAAAATTTTCTTAAAGTATTAAAACCCCCAAATGCTAGTCTAGCACCTCTCTAAGTATATTTTACATAATACTTGCCCTACAATATGCTTCATGAAAAAGAAGAAATCTCTGGTCAAATACTTTTGAGGGGAAATACTACATATAGTATCCTCCTCTCCGAATGATTCACAATGTATATCTGCATATGAAAAATATAAAGTCCTACAATAAAGAAATACCATTTAACATTTTTATGAATAAATTTAATTATTCATGACACCTTTTTGAATGTAAAACCTATTAGCATCCTGCCCAGTTTTTTACAAAATAATCTCTCCAAAACTAAAATGTCACAAATCAAATTCCTATTTAAATTACTTACCTTACAGTTTTAAAAAGGTAGCAATTCACTATTATTTGCAGAACATAAAGCCAAGATGTTAAAAAAGAAAGACATAATAACACCTTAAGGTTGGAAATAATCTCCATTACCATTGTCTTGAGATAGTTAAAATAGTATCATTCTCATTTTGCTAGTATATTTGTGGCCAGAGAATATAAAGAGGCCATATAATGACATACAGTTGTATAAGTGCTAGGGATGAGGGGCTAGATGTGCATTTAATTGCATATGAATGGATACACAAATCCCATATGCAAATACATTCTATGTGTACAACACACAACATTAAAGGTTGATATATATCAACCATTATGATTGTCTTTTTAAAGAAAAATTCATTGGAAGTATGACATCAAAATTGGAAGATTTGATTTGAATTTAGACATAATTTTTTAGTATAGGGAAAGAATGGCCAGGTTATGTTTCTTATTAATACAGGTAGGAAGTTAGGAAGTTAATTTTTAATTATTATTTTATTAAGAAAAAGATACAGGTAGTATTGGTAAAGAATCAAGGGACTATCCTTTTTGTATTGAGAGTTCTTCATTCTCAGCTTCAGCAAACTTCCTGCAAAACTGAAATTATATTTGATACGACAGATTTTAAAGTTTAATAATTATTTGATCAGAAGAAAATATTCATTAAGCTGTTCTAAGACTCTTCAGCTATTAAAATAACCAAATCTTTACTGAAGTGCTTATTTATTATGAATTCAAAGTATTCAATCATTCTTTTCTCATATTTCTGATTTATGAAAATGAAAATAAAGGGAAAAACTCACATGGCTTATATGTTTATATATTAAGTATTATAAGAGAAATAGTTTCAGCAAGGGCTGAAAAATACATGAAAATATTTCAGATTAAAAAAATGACAAATTCAAAATAATTACATTAGCAGCTCAACTAAATCAATTTCTTCAATACTGCTAACATGATGAAAATGGTTTGTTTTTACTGTTGTTCAACTTTAACAGAAACCTACTAGTTCCTTCTACCTTTTTCCTCTTTCATCATTTTGTAGTTCTTTTACAGAGGCTGATGTTGGACTGAATTTTATTTGCTTTACTAGTCATGGCTATTATATGGATTGTGTTCCATCTTAGAACATGAGCCTTTCTATATTTGTAAGTTTCTTGCTAACATGTCATGGAATGTAAAACCTATGGGACTTTGGGACCTTAATTTAAGCCTGTGGTATTAAAGATGCAGCTGTTCATTTGCAAGTAATCATCCCAGCTATTAAAGCCATAGTAAAGTAAAAAAAAAAAAAAAAAAAAAAAAAAAAAAAAACATTTTCTACTGTTTTTCATTGTTTCTAAGAACATAGCAGTCAGAATTTCATAGTATTAGATTTTTTTTACTTGCTAAGAACATATTTTCCAGAGAAGACAGGTTATTTAGAATATGTCTTACATGAAAATATAAATTTTATTACAGGTTACACATATAACTGACTTTAAAGATAATATAATGTTTCCAGAAATTTAAAAAACCCACTATGTACAGTTAACTACACTGCAGAAACTGAAGGGTTAAGGATCTTAAGGGTTAAGGGTTGGCTCCTTCAAAAATTTATGATGCCACAAAGTTCAAATATAAACAATTACATTTCATAAATTAAATAGTTCTGACAACTGTATTTTTCCTAGTAAACTTTAAAAAACCTCATCATCTCACCTTACTTGAAATATGATATGTACAATGATAACACTGTCTTCAAGTTTTGGGTTATAGTTCTTATGATGACATTTTAGAATCACAAGACAAATCATCTAGTTCTATATAAAGTGCTATGCTAAACAATGTTCTTTCCAGCTGTTTTTCCCCTAATTGAGGATCAATCAAGGATTTAAGTCATATTTTTTGTCATGTCTGCTTAGTCTCCCTTAGTTTCTCATCAACAATGTATAAAAGTCCCTATTTCCATACAGGTGCTTCAAAACAGAGTTTAACTCATACATACTTATTAATTCTGTAGATACAAAACAAAGTTAGAAGGCTAAGATCAAACTGGGAGAATCTGAAAGACTGTAAATTGCTAGATTGATAGCTAGTACTTATTCCATATGAATAAGGGTTCTTAAAAACCCTTATGAAAAAGATAAACATCAACCAGGAAAAAAATGAGCTAGGTATATAAATGGCCATTTCACTCACTCATTTGCACACCCAACCTCACATGCACACTACATATCCTTGTGTCATGATCATACCAAAGAAAGAAAGAAAAGCCAAAGGAAGGGAAGGAGTGAGGAAAGAATGACTTAATAATCAAATGCAAAATTATTCCAGTCCACTGTACTCAAAAAAGCAAATCAAACAACAATCACCTACCACTATAATGCTCTGATTGGCAAATAACTACAAAGATTTGGTATGAATACGTAGAAATCGATACTGTAGAATAATCTCGCTCTAATTACAGGTTGGCACATTCTTTCTGGAGGGCCATTTAGCAAAAAGTATCAGAAGTACTATGACCCAGTAATCTCATTAAAAAGAACATTTAAAATTCACATGAAACAATTTGAAAAGCATACAGATACAAATAATGAGTCGTTCATCAAAGCATTTTTTTCTAATGGTAAAAAACTTAAATCAAACTTAAGGTTCAGCAAGAGGAAGTTGGTTAAATAAACTGTGATTCATCTTAAGAAACCATAAATAAGTTTATGATGAAAACCTTTATTTACTGGCATGGTAAGAGGTTCATGATGAATTAAATGAAGAAAAAATCAGATAAGAGAATAGTAGGCACAAACCAAAACATGGAGTCCCCTGAGCATATCTGGTACCTCTTTAATAACATGTTTTCAATAGTTGTTCAATGTACATTGAGGGTACATATCTCTTTATATTCAAATTAAAGAATTATATAACGTGAGATTTTCTGAACCAGAACTTTCTGGAAGGCATAATAACCATTTAAAATCTGGATAAAAGTGTAAGTTATTCATTACTTAAAAACAGTACTATACCATGCATTACTCACTTGTAGAATTTTAGTTGACTTTTCTAATGTTCAACTAACTTTTCTTATGTCAGGTGAATGTCAATTACCTACTTCACGATCCACAGCACAGCCTATAGCTACAGCATGCACCTTATACATGGACATCACAAAAACATTCAACATATTTTACTTCCATTAAATACGTATCTATTTCAATGGTAGTGGAACTGCTTTACATTTTTATACACACATGGAAACCTGCGTTAACAAGAAACATACTTTCAATTTTTTCAGTGATGTTTTCATATTTAACAAAGGTAGATGTAGCTCAAGATAGGAGAGACACTTCAACATCTGTCCCTGTCTTAAAATCTTAGAAAGCTATCTTATTGAACCAGAGTTTACAAAACATTCCTGAATAAGGAAGACGGTCATTCTTACTAAGGCAGGTTCTCTCCATCATGTGCACCCCTTGTACACTAGCACTACATTACGTTTTTGTAAAATCTTACTTATGCTATTCATTATTTGTTCAATTCTTTCTCTTCCTTAAGGGCAGTGATCTTGTATGACTTTTTACTGCTGTATTTCCAGTGCTTGGAAGTGTGCTTGGAAGTGTGCCCTATGCACAGTATTTATTCAATAAATAACTGTTGAATGAACAAATGGCCATGAATGGAATGGAAAAATTAAAACAGCCCCAAACTCACAGAAAACAGAGACTAGTTCAAACTCTTAAGCAGTAGACAGTAGTAAGGGTGGGTTGCTAGAGTGGTAGATTGAGCAGCTCTTTGACACATGTGCAGGAAGAGAAAAGGGAATTAATCCCCTGCATCCTCCCTTCCTCCACTTATGCTAAGGGAAAAAAATGGGCTTTCATCCCAGGTGGTAGCACTGACTACAGAAACTTTGTCTTGAGAGTCAGGGAGTGCTTGATTAGACACACTCAGGAAAACAGGTAACTACAGACATACTGAAGAAAGGCCTGTAGAAAATCCTACTTAGGCTAACAGGTAAGCGCATATATAAAGATAAGTACAGAACCAAGATATCATTATACATTTGAGGAAAAATAACAACAGCTGAACAGCGTTTAAACTATACATAATTTATGAATGACATGAACAGTAAACTGAATGGTTTTCTTTTTTTTTTAACATCTTTATTGGAGTATAATTGCTTTACATTGTTGTGTTAGTTGCTGCTGTATAACAAAGTGAATATGCAGTTGAGCAAAAATAAAAAATTAGACTAAATCATACTGTTCAGAGATAATTACTTTTAAGATATGGTATACAGCATATTATTTCCTACTTTTTTCATGCATATGTGTATTTTATATGTTTTGTTAATAAAATGACATTGTGCTTAGTAGAAGTGAATTAAGGAAAACTATTCAAACTATAATATGCTATATACCAAATTTTAAAAGTAATTATCTCTGAACAGTATGATTTAGTCTTATTTTTTTTATTTTTGCTCAACTGCATATTTAAATGTTCTTATAATATTCGTGTGTTCTTGATATTCACAATACATATTAAAATAAAATGACACCATTGTAAATAATTAAAACATAGTGTTTCAAATATTTTGTTCCATTTTATAATTCATTTAGAAAAACACTCAAGTTTAAAGAGTTTTTTAAAAAAATCTCATTTCATTTGTATTAAAATATTTTAAAATCAAAAATTAGTCACTCAGAGAAATTAAAACAAATTTTAAAAGTCAGTTGTACATAAAAACACATGCCAATCTAAAACTTACCACCCTGAGTAATCAAAGAATACAAGTAAATATTATAACTAATTGTATTATCAGAAAAAATATGTTCGAGTAGATAGAATATTTACAATACAGTAATTACAGCCTCCTAATAAGTGCCAAGTTATTTATCATTTCTTAGAAAACAAATCTCATTCTTAGAAATCTCATTCTCAGGCCAAAGTTATGTTACCAGTACCTGCATAAATTACTCCTTCTTTAGGCCTAACATTTTTCCAGGTTATATAGACTTTGAGTTCGGCTAGATAATCTTTCAGAGCATAACAATTACTTCAGTAGATTTTTAGAAGAATAGTTTTATCTGGGGTTCATAAAAGGAAGCAAATTCAACATCACAAGATAGACTTGGGGGAAAAATTTGCTTTAAGAAATCCAAGAACTTTTCATGCTTAGCCAAAGTAAGGCCACATTGCTGGATTTAAATCACAGTTCTCTTTATCTTTCATGAGTCCTCTAGTCCTCAATGATAAAGAAAATCTTGACCAGTGCTGACCTTGAACCTGAATGGCCTCTGCAGACAGACACATAAACAACTATCCTTTAAGGGCTGTCAACACATCATATTTGGTATCAGATATTTGATACCAAATAAAATTAAAGTCTGGAAAATTTTATTAATCACTCAACAGTTATCTGAAATTTCCTGAATTTCACTTTTGTACTGATCCAAACAAGCTCAATTATTCATATAAAAAGATTACTTGACATGTTGCAAAGAGCTCATTTGTATATATTAGTGATGTGAGATGCCTTAGAGTTCCAAGTTAATGTTGTGATGAATTTCCAAACCAGCAGTTTACAATTTCTTAACTGAAGAGCATTCTGGATGCTATGTGCTAGTGAATAGTGTGAGAGATGTGAAATTCCTTAAGTATTGATTTATCATAAGTTACATTTGTTTTATGTTATAATAAATAAATACTCAGCACAATTTCCAAACTTTAAGGTATCTACTTAATTAAAACTCAGATAAAGGGCACATTGACTTAATTAGGATGATAGCAAAAAAAAAAAAATACCTCAGTGGAACACACACATATTATTAACTTAGAAAAAATAGATTAATGTCAAAACTAGGCTCTAATGGCATGCCTGATGATATCTGCAAATCCTGTCACAGTAGTTAACAGATTTGAACTGATAACTGAAGCATGTTTCCTACTACACAGCCTTTTATTCATGTTAGGCTGCAAAATTTTACAGTGTTATGGCTACAGAAAGCCAACCCCCCTTGATTCAAAATCGTAAAGACTGCTTTTTACAAAGTTGTCCAAAATAAATTTTGAAAGAAAAAAGTAAAAGAACAGATATTTTAAAAAATGTTTGATTAATATGTTTTAATATTTTTATTTAATGTCGTGAATCCTATCCTTTGAAAACATTTTAAAACAGCCTTAGTTCATTTCATACTAAAATCACTATGTTCTTTGTTTTGTCAGATCAAACTAGTATTCTAAATAATCATGCAGCAGATTCAGCAAGAGTATGTTTTCTGCTGTTGTTCCCACTATACTATAGTGACATGTTCATCATGCTAATAACCTCTACACTAGAAGATCCTGATACAAAACCAAAACATAAATGTGTACTACTTTAAAATTACCAATTTATACCTTAAAAATTCCACACAAAACAGTTGTGATGAAAATCCATTCCTTTGAAGAAGAAATTAGGCTACTGAAAGGAATAAAATTTGGTCCTAAACAAGACCAAGTTTTCAGCATAACCAGGGTTCATCAAATAGAGGAGGAAAAGAAAAATCTTCTAGCAATGCAAGTGATCACTAACACTTTCTGTTACTCATGTGGAACTCTGTATTATATTTGGAAATTCATATGCTTTTGGGTAAATACAGTAATAGCTGTTGTTCACATTAATTTAATAATTATAATTAATAACTAATATGGCACTGACTGCAAGAGACAGGTCATTGTTTGGTTTCTCTCACAAAGATGAATATCACATTCTTTTATTAACTTTTTTCTAAAAGTAATATTTTAACTTTTTTTAATTGAGCATCAAGTGAAATGTTCTTAAGGACTTAGTAGATAATTCTAAGTATTTTAAATAATCTTTTCTTTCTTGAAAGTCAGAGAGTGAATATGTTCTTGATTCCAGTGAACTTATTAAGAAACAAAAGAAGCAACTTGGGTTAAATTCATCAATTTCCATAAATACTTACAACAATGTGAAAAGATTTGTAGTTAGGAAGGCTCTAACTGATGATGTGATCTAAGAAAAGAACAATTCCTACTGGGTTTGATGACCACCAAGATTCAATCAACAAAAATTTTTATAACGCACACACACAATTTATAAACACACACATAAAAAGCCCTTATTCCTACCTTACCTGTTTACTATATACACTTAAGCATATTTCACACTATAAATACTATATATTATGCACACTTAAGGACAGTTAAGTACATTCAATGTGATGTAAAGAAATGTCATAGAGATGATAAAATTATAACGCAGCAAAAGATTAGTATTCAGTCACTAAAAATCATTTGTATATTATATACAAAATAGAAAAGAATCGTAAGGAAAGAATTTAACACACAAATAAATGGAATGACTTAGATGATTTTTTTAAATCTTCTTTAAGTTTTAAAAATTTAATCTTAAATTTTAAAATGAAAGAGCAAAAGTTATAGGAGTATACATGTTTAAAGATACAAAAGTTGTCTAGATTAGCAAAGTATAAGCCAATCTAGAATAGGACAGACTGGGACTTAGTATTATTTAAAGTGGACAGACTCAGTATTAAATTGAATGTGTGGCAAAGAACAATGATGACCTCATTTAAATGTTGTTTTGTAAATTTTATTTAAGGAAAATACATCAAATAGTTATAACAATGCCATGGAGAAACTTTTTCTCTTTCAGATGTTCAAAAATATTTACTGAATACTTAGTATGTGTAAGGCATCATCCTTGGTGATATGATGAAGTAAACACAGTACTGTTTCTTTACCTTGAAAGAAGATGATAAAGTATAAGATATCTCAAGAAAGGATTCATGCAGAATATGGCACTGCATTAGGCAGGATCTTAAAAGATGAGTAAGTTTTGAATACTCATTGATGTATCTTAAGAATATAATAGGCAGAGAGCCTCAAACACTACATTAAAGATTCTGAATTTCATGGTAGACAATGCAAAAACAAATATGAGCAGGAGAATGGGGCAATAACTGTTAAACTGGCATAAGACACATTAAGAGGAGTGAGACCACTTATAGGGAGATTAAGAAAGTATTCAACAATTCAGGTAAGAGTCAATGAAAATTATAGTTCTAGTGGGATTGAACAGATGCAAAATATATTTTAGAGGTAAAACTGTCAAAAGTTAACAATTGATTGGATATTATAAGCAATGGAAAAGAAACTAAAAATTAACCTCAAAGTTCTAAATCTTCATGATCAGGATGATGGTAATGCAATTGATAGAATAAGGCACAAGAAAGGAGGAAGAACTTAGACAAATTAAGTTTAGTTGGGTCTACTGTGAATCTGATACATTCTCTAGATGTGAAGATTAAAGACATATAGTTTTAGTACTGGTGGTTTTAGTACTGCAAATAGGCCTTTAGTAAAAGCATACAATATAGACAGAAGAGGATAGGATCAAAGCTAAATCTTTAGGAAACATGAACAAACAGAAGGCTCAGAAGACAACAGGGAAAGAGGTAAAGTGGTTAGAACAGGGAGCTCCAAGAATATTCACTGAAAGAGGGAAAATACAGAAAGAAGATTTACTGTTTTAGCTTTACGTTTGATTCATTGAATATTATTTTATTAACTTCCTATTCTGGACCACATGAAAGAAATATAAGCTAAGTACATAATGGCCTCTGCCCTCAGATAGCTCATAATCCACTTAAGATCTACTTAAATTCCCTCAGTAGTCTTGGTTGCTGTTTTTAGAATAAGATGAAGAATTAAACAATAAAAGATAATAAGTTTACCCGCTGTTTCCAGACATTATTTTCTGGATACAAAAAAATCTTCTGAATGATCTCAGTTAATATTGCGAAATGATATATGTAAACAAAAGAGAAGATTAAAATGAGATAACTGATAGAAGGTAGGTTAAAAATTAGAGACCAAAGACACATTTTCTCTTATAAAGTTCCCATGTACTTGGCAGAAAGCAAATAAAAAACATTGGGGAAGGTGGGTAGTAATTAAAAGTACAGATTAAGAATAAAGTGAAAAAATCTAAATCAAAGAGTCAGCATGAAGAAGTGTTCCACTGCTTTATCTGAACATGGACAACAAACTAATGGCAAAATAAACTTGTGGACCTAAAGGTTTTACATGCACTTCATTAAAAATCTTGTTTCTTGCTGCTCACTCAAATATAAAAGACTACTTGTCAGAGTTATTATAGTTTTACAGTTGATCTTGAACAATGTGGGGGTTAGAGGCACTGACCCTCCACATAGTCGAAAATCCGAGTATAACTTGACAGTCAGTCCTCCATATCTGCGGTTTCACATCCATGGATTCAACCAACTGCAGATTGTGTAGTACTGTAGCACTTATTTATTGAAAAAAATCCTCATATAAATGGGCTGTATTTTACATTTAATTAATAAGATTGTAAACAGTTTTGACACAGTTACATTTTTAAAATGAACATAACTTTCAAATAGCATTTCACATTAATATATAATTATAAATAGGACAAATCAGACTGGTTACCATTGGTTCAAAGATTCAATAAACAGATTATACATGAAAATACCATTTTCAGAATAAAAAGTCTAAAAGAAAATACCATACTATGTTGCAAATGTACATTAAATTAACTTGATAATGTCATCCATAAGATCAAAGCTCCATGAAACTAACATCTAGTACAGTACCTGGTATATTTGAGATGCTTGATAAATACTGTTGAATAAATCAATGAGTAAAGAAAATTTCTTATTAGAATTTATTTTTATCTAACAAAATGGTTCATACCTAGAATTTTGTGCAATATGTGTAGCTAAGCTGCCCAGATGTACAGAAAAGTATGCTAAATTAATATTCTTATTACTCAAAAAATGAGGTATTTTAAAGATTATTTGATGTAATAGTAGAAATTATAGTTAGGGGAAAAGCCATATTGATTTGCATACTTTCTTGGTCACATGAAATTCAGTCAATAACTAAAGCACACAATGCATCTATTCTGATTACATCCTCAGGTACTCAGATATTAATATAGTCAACCCAAGTTTATAGATGGGATATTCATTTAAAGAAGAGTTTCCCACAGTATACTGATAGGTTTTTAAAGAGAGAGAAGAGGGAAAAGAGGAGAGAAAGGGAGGAGGGAAGGAGGGGGAGAAAGCCTCTTCTGAGGGAAGATTTCATAGTTTAGTAGGCTATTAAGTATGGGAAACATAGGTGAAAACATCATTAAAAAGAATTGTTCACTGGCTCTCTGAACATTTAGTTCAATAATGCACACTGTGAATTCTTGGGGGAAATTAAATAAATAAATACAGCATTTTTCAAACTTGCTTAACTACAGAATACCTTTTCCTGAAGGATCTCATTCTGTTCCAACAACTGTTGCAAAGACTATATCCTGGGAAATACTGTGATATACTGTAAAGACACTTTTAAAAAGAATACACCAAAGCTTAAATCTGCATATATACTTTGCTTCAAATCTGTCTCACTAGGAAGCTACTTATCCCAGAATTAAACAAAACATTTAGTTAAGACTTTTTTTGGAAACTGCTTTCAAGGTCAAGTTTATGAGCTAATAACAAAGTCAGTCCTATTTGAATTATTTAGGAATGCTTTTCATACTTTTTCACAGGAGTACTTCTAACTATAAAGGATCAAGAAGTAAAAGATGGGATACAAGAGGAGAAGGTGAGTCTGAGGAAACAGTCTAAAACAGGGTTCAGCAGGCTACTACCTGTAGGCCAAATCTACCTTACTGCCTGTTTTTGTGAATAAAGTTTTATTGAGACAGATCACACTCATTTCTAGTTATCTTCAATACTATAACGTGATATTGAAATATCTGTGATTTCTAATGGTAGTGATGTCATAGATCCACTAATGATATTGTGTTTGTGGCCCATATTCATAATTGAGAGAAATCCTAAATTTCAGATAGAGATTAAGGAAACAAAGATGTAATTTTTCACAGACCAGGGATTAAGAACCTTTGCCTTAGAGAATTGTGAAAAGATAAATGGCACTTTTAATTAGGATATCAGAAACAGCATGGAAAATGTAAAACTACAAACTAAAATATACCTAATTTTGTTAATAAATGAAAAATTAAAATAAAAAGACTTAAAATTAAATATTTTCCATACAATTCATGAGATAATCCAATTCGTGAGATAATCCATAGCCATCAGCACAAGTTCTAAGACTCCGCAGCCAAAGTATTACTTGTACTGATGTTCTAAATAAAGCTAATTTTTATATTCAATAATTGATTATTCCAATTGCAAATGACTAATCTTTGCTCAGAAGTCATGAAAAAGGTGCAGAAAGCAATGCAAATTTTGTTTGCCACCATATCTTTTTCACCATAACTACTATCGAGATACACAAAATAAATATAGGTGATTAGTATACTGTAAAATATAACGTATTAGGATTATGAATGTTTATACAGGGGGCATATTACATAGAAAATATAACATTTTTGAAAGTGAAATGAATAGCATGTATTAGGAAATAATTAAATTATTAAAGTCCCAGTGTTTTAAATTATGCAATATCAATTGCATAAAAGGCATTACAGTCAAACTTCACCAAATTGCTTAATATCCATACTAAAGGCCTTAAATATTATAAAGAGCTATAGTATGAACACAACAAGGATGGCACAATAACAAATGAATTTACATAATACCAAAGTTCTTAAAATTGTGGTTTTACTCTCTCTAGACATGTTATGATTTAACAGAGAGAAATATGTGTATGTAGTTCTTAAAAGTGGATTTTATTTGAAGAGGAATCAAATACACTACTTTCAATTTACATACTACACAGAAGATGAACAAGTATATTTTAAAATATAATCATCTCATGTTATATACAAAAAGATTTATATTTTCTCCTTTTAAGTTACTTTTATCTGCACTTAATTTTCAAGTATATAAAAGATACTTTTTAAATGACTGATATTTAATGCAATGGCTACTGGCCAATAATGTCTACTGGCTTCAACATCTAGGAAAGTATATACGAATGCTAAACAATACAGGTAAGTCTAAACTTTCCATCTTAAAAGCAATAAAGGATTTTGGGAACTTTATATAATGCTTTGTCTACTTTGTCTTCTATATTTTAACAATGAACAGAAAATGCTCCTATAATGCTCCTTAGGATAGTGATTTAAAATTTAGTAAGAAGGATATTTTATTTGGGTTTTAAAAACATAATAGGTTCAAATTTCTCCTGGTAAACTCTAATGAAGGATATTCAATTTTAAGATCTTATTTAAGGAATTTC
Source organism: Stenella coeruleoalba (assembly GCF_951394435.1). NCBI lineage: Eukaryota > Metazoa > Chordata > Mammalia > Artiodactyla > Delphinidae > Stenella > Stenella coeruleoalba. Next base: position 70,884,937 of record NC_137147.1, on the reverse strand, counting down.
TTAGAAAAATTACACAAAGTAATTTTCTAAAAATAAGGTAGTATTTTAAAAAGTCTTAAATGCTACAACAGGCATTAAATTTAATTCTTTGAAATGAAGCAGGGACGCACGATTAACCAACTGGCAGTACTTTTTAAAAATTATTAACATATTAAAGTAGGAATCTGATTTTTAAAAATCATCTGGAAGCATGCATGAGAAAACCTGTCGTCATGGAAACAGTGTAAATGGCAATAAATCCAGAAAATGTCAGTGCTTCTGAACAATGAATGAACACAAAAGCTATTTGTGAAATAAAACAACATAATGTTGTTTAAAATGTTTAAAAATTTCAATTCCTTTCTATAAATTTTATTTGGCAAAAATACTGATAATACAATATTAATGCATTGCTTTTAACCAAAATATTCTAACAATTTATTAATGTAATATTCAATACAGAATTAAAATGTTTAAAAGACTACTCTAATATTACTGTCAATCATTTATTTTAAAAAATCTAAGCAAAATAGCTTTATATTTTAAAATTCATGGAATCAGGAACAGTTAAACAATAAACACCTAGCCAAATTATATTATACCAAAATCTTAGAGCTAAAAATATATGTCATAAGTACAGGCAACAATGTGCATATCTGACCCTCACATTACCTGCATCTTGACAATATCAAAAAAAAATAAATAAAACCTTCATACACACACTATTAAACACCTTTTCATGCATAATATCCATGAGGAAAAACTGATTGACATGTTCACAGTTATGGCAAATGTGTATTCTCATAGATTAATATTTTATATAATTGCAACAAAATGTTTATGTTAAATAAAGGAACGTGATTCTCCAACAGATAATCATTAGCTTGTTAATATACTAAGGAGGAGTTAAAATGTTTAAAAAGGTGACATTATTTATAAATAGGTAATATTTAAGATTCATTCTTTCATTACGAGTAAAGGAATGTGTGTAGTTCTTATGACAGTTGACATTGACTTTTTCTCTCAAAGAACATCAAACCAAAATCAAAGGTTATCAGAAATATATAAACAGGTTTTATACTAGTATGCCCTTGCTAAGTAAAAACTGCCTTGATATATTTTATTTTTACCAGTTTAAATCAAGTATTTCAAAGAGCTTTGGCTGAAAAAAAATCTATTCTATTACTCAAAAATAAATATGAATTGGGGCAAGAACACGATAAACTATCCTAATTTGCCTTAATTATCAATCCCCTATTACATTTGCCTGTATCTTCAAAAGCAAACCCACACCCCAAAAGTATATTTCTTTCATTTTCTTCTTATATCATTCTACCCTAATTATCTTAATATGCTATTTCATTACTATTTTCATGTTTCTAATCTTTCTACTTACATCTAATAACTTTTCTTCTTTTTCTTACCATCTACTTATTCATCTTTCTAATGTCTCTACAAACTTCCAAATAGTACTTCAAAAATGGCCAATAAAAAACAAAAATGGACAATATTGGTTACCTTAAAGCTATGAAAACAATCTCTAGAGAAGTTCTTATTTTATTCCTTATGTTGTTGATAGCTTTATCACTTTTGAAAATGGCTGGTTCACAGCGCCTCTGCTTAGAGTTCTAGTTTACATAGATTATGATGTGTTACCTAGAATTGCACAATATGATTGCTCCAGCCTATATTTATATAAGGGAAAAGTCGTCTAATTCTAAAAGTTGCTAAAGTCAGGTGATGTTACTCAAGAAATTTCCTGAAACACTGATAATAGTATTTCCTTATTATATGTGATTATTTTAAGCTATATATAAATGGAATCATACAGCATTGACTCTTTTATGCCTGGTTTCTTTGTCTCAATATTACATTTGTAACATTCAGTCGTTGTATTCGTGGTTAACTCATTCTTATTCCCATTGTGTAAATACAGCACAGAGTTATTTTTACATTCTTCTGTTGATAAGTATTTGAGTGCTTTTCAGTTGGATCTATTGCTAATAGTGCTGCTGTGAACATTCTTGTATATGTGTTTTGGTGAATACCGGTACACAATTCTGCTCTTATGTTGTAGGAATAGCATTGCTAGGCCATATGGGAAGGGTATATTCAGCTTTATGAGATGCTCCCAGATGATCGTCCAACATTTTGTATCAATTTACACTTCACAGGAATGATAAATTCCTGTGAGAATCACAATTGTTTATAGAGAAAGGAATAAGAAGATAAACTTTCTTATGAAGAAGAAGACAGTTAAAACTTTACCAGTATTTGTGTTAGGATTACAGGAGATTTTTATTTTCCTTTCTATAGTTTTCTATGTTGTCCAAACTTTCTATAAATAAGTACACTTATAAATAACTACAATAATTATGATAAAAGCCTTTTAAAAGAAAAGAATTGCCATTATTTTTATATATTAGATAGCAGACATTAACTTATTTTATAAAGCACTCTTATTAATAGCCACCTCTTTTACAGTTTTTATGATATAACAAATTATTTGAAATTTCACTGTATTTCTTGGTTTAGAATAAACATATTGGTATAAAAAGATTCAATCTCATCTTTTCATTTGGAAATAAAGAACTATTGCTAAGAGTTCTCATCTTTAAGTATTAGATTACATTCCTTTTTCAAGTTTGAAAACAAACATTCTATAAGTTCTATGGGGTTGTCTATGAAAATAAAAATGTACATTCCATACTGGAATAATTTTAATCAAAATTTTGTAATGGGTAAACTAACATACTAGAAAACATTTCCCCCCTGTAGGATATTGCTTTATTTTAGCCCTAAATGATTTACTCAAGTCTTTTCATGTAAAATTAGTATTTTAAAAATATATTTAGAATATACTATATTTCATCCAACATAACTGTAAGTTGAAGAATTTTAAAGTTAAATATATTGTCAATACACAAGCGATCAGATAAAAACTTCTCAGCTATGTTCACAAACGAAGCAATCATATTACAATTTGTGAACTAAACTCCAAGTTAGATGCTGGAGGATATTAGGAGACAGCATGAGCAAAAGCAGATGTGAGTGCCTACAGAGCAAGTGAGGAGAAACAGTGAGAAGATCATGGTAGCAGCAAATAATGTGCATCAGAGAATAAATAGGACAGATTAAGGATAGGTATCAATAGAACAGGGCCAATTTATAAAGGACTTTGAAATTAAGACAAAAAATTTTGGATTTGATGTATCAGTTCTTAGATAAGTGATGCCATTCGAGTTTGTTTTAGAAAAAATTAGACTGTTATCACATATGCAAAAGGATTAGGAAAAACAAGGTCAAATTGAAGGAGAATGAGGAATCATAAGTAACTCCTGAAATGATGAATTACAATAAAATATGTCTTCCTGTTATGTATTCTGAGTTGTTTTCCTAACAATGCTAACGGATTTGCATGATTCAATTCCTCTCTCCCTGGATTCCTTGTGAATAATGCAGTTATGGTCTACACAGTAACTATAAACAATGAATTAGTGAACACTGAACTACAACTCCTAGGGCAAATACAGGTTTAGGTTCCTCTGAGCCTCTGGTCACAACATTTTCATCAATCTCTAATATATAACTTGGCTTCATTGTGTTTCTATTTAGGGACACCTTATTTAGTACATATTGTTGATTCATTAGCATTGAACTCATGGTCAGTGGCCCTGTATGTCATTCCCGAATAAAGATTACCTATCACATGTGTTTTCTCCGTAAAGCACATCACAGCCTTCCGGTACTTAGGACCACTAGACAATGTAAACAGCATTTCAGCACTATGCTTGGGGACCATTTCAAACAACAAAATCAACAAAATGCACAAAAATGTGAGCAGTATGGCACTAAACTGTGAAATTACACTGGCTTAGAGTATGAGAGCTGAAACAAGAGGCAAAGCATAGCCTTGTTTGACCTAGGCTGTGGATGTGAGCGCCAAGTGACCCAAATTTTTCACCACTCCACCCAAGTCTTCGAATGATACTGAAAGCCCTGTGAGTACTGATACTGGGCTTACAAATAGATTTTAGTGGCTGAGCAAATCTGTAAATATAAAATCCATGAATAATAGAGTTGACTGTATTTAATGGAAAGACTTGTATGATCTTAATTTAACTCTTACTCTTTAAATAATTAGATACATAACCAGGAGCAAGACACAAATTTTCTTATCTGAGAAACTGAAAGGCTCTCCAAGTTTATTGACTCTTCCAGCTCAAACACTGTATAATTCCATTATGTACAGCTTACAATTTCCGGTAATGACATTTTCAAACAGGCTCTGACAAAAGTTAATGTTAGAGCTCTCTGGTTAGTTAATGTTAGAACTCTAAAGTCTAACATTAGATTTGGTAAATTTTATACATAGCAAAAAATAAACAAACTAAACGAAGTTTGGTCCCAAAGTAGTTCTGAGGAAAGTAGTCAGAGCTACTAACTTCCCAAACAGGATTTGAAAATCAATGCCCATTTGAGATAGTTCAGTATGAATATTTTAGGTCACAAGCTGAAAAATGTGTAAAGAAAAAGAGACATGCCTTCTAAATTTCCTAGCAGTAGAATTAGCTTCAAAACTGCCAACTTTGTAAACAAGCATACCTCAGAGGTACTGCAGATTTGGTTCCAGACCACTGCAATAAAGCAAATATCTCAATAAAGTGAGTCACTAATTTTTTGGTTTCCCAGTGCCTGTAAAAGTTATGTTTATACTATACTGTAGTCTATTAAGTGTGCAACAGCATTATGTCTAATAGAACAATGTACATACCTTAATTAAACAATATTTTATTGCTAAAAATGGTAACCATCATCTGAGCCTTCAGCTAGTTATGTTTTTGCAATAGGAACATCAAGGACCACTGATCACAGATTACCATAACAAATAAAATAATAATGAAAAAGTTTGAAATGTTGTGAGAGTTACCAAAATGTGACACAGAGACACAAAGTGAGCAAATGGTGGTGGCAAAAGAGCACCAACAGACTTTCTCAATACAGGAATACAGGTTGCTACAAACCTTCAATTAGTTTAAAAAAAAAAAAAGGCAGTATCTGCGAAGCACAACAAAATGGGGTATGCCTGTACATTCACAGTTGCCGGGGCATTATGCTGGAGCTGTTCCCCTACAACTTGAACCCTTGATCTTTCATGTATTCAGATAACAAATCTCAAGAACACAACCATTTCATCAGATATTTTACTTAATTGTCCTTATAGTAGCTTAGATAAAGTATGACTCCCGGAAAGGTAATCAGGTGCACTTGGAGGACAGACCTCACCCAAGCTCTTCAACCAAAGCCAAACCAGTTAAATCTGTCATTAACCCAAGTGCAGCAAGAGGTGTTGGCAATCACACATACCCCACTTTGGCCAGCAGGGAGTCCAGGGCAATGTGATTTTTCATTACCACTCGGCTTAGAGAGTCTAGAATAATCAGCTATAATCTGAAAAACATGCAAAAGAATCTGTCTTCCCTTAAGTAGCAGAGGGAGACCACAGGGTACCAACAATAATACGATTAGGCTAAAGAGAATCATAACAGTATCCAGAAAGTAAATCTTACTCTGCTGCCTGCTCACTCCTAAAGTCAGAAGCTTCTGGGAAGTTTCTGAAAATTCACAGACTAAAATTCTTCAGTGGTTAATAGTCAAGTTGAAAGTGATGGCTGTAGTCTGGGTTACACTGGCCAGATGCTCTGTGCATAAGAGCTGAGAGAGATTAATATTTTCTCTCTACACTTCTGGCCTGCTGGTGTCTAAGGTATTCTCTTTTCCACAGCCTGGGTTGTTGGTTTCTTTCCATAGCCACGTGATTCAGTCTCTGCAGCACGATCAGTCTTTTCAGCAGTCACTTCACCCTTTTCCTGATTGTCTGTCTTACCCGTACCATATGGTTTGGACGCAGCCCTAGGTGGCTCACCAGAAAGGTATCTAATGCATAAATGCTCAGCAGTACCCTCAAGAGGAGGGAAGGACGCCCATATATATATATATATATATATATATATATATATAGTCTGGACATATATGCCAGGTTTCCTTGGCTTCATGTGCTGGAATCACTAGGCTTTGTTTTTTGGTTCTAAATTGTAAATGAATACCATGCCCTGGACAATGGTGTATCTAGGTGGCTGTGGTGACTTACCTGGGCAGCGCAAGTCTGATCAGCTTGTTGACTCTATTGATGTTCGTCCTCAAAGGGTCCTTCCCTGTGGGCATCCACATACATCATGAACAGAGTGTGGGTCTTGTACAATCTGCAGTCGCAGTGTTAATTTCCACAGAGACTGGGACTTAATCATTTAATTGTTGTACTGCCAGGCCCCAGAGTCACTGAAAATGTAACAAACTTGGCGGGTACTTTTCCAGAGTAAGCACCACAGCTCATGACTTTACCCAACGGGCAGAGGTCCCTGTTCCATGCATGTTTTAAGTAATTTTCTTTAGGACTACACAGGTGCAGTGGCCTAGTACACCCCATGGGATCTTAAAATACTCGATTCATCTGTGAACTAGACCTAGGCATCCTCAGGAACCTCAAAGGACTGAAGCGCCCCCAGGGTGTCCAAACTTCTAGTACAGACTCTGCATCTGGTATAGCCACATTTTGAGAGTGACTGGCGACTTTTTCATGCAGCTGCTATATCTCTGATTTTCTTTAATAATATAAAATATACGGTCTATCATGCATTTGCAAAAGCATACTGTCTTAAAAGTAGATTTGCCCATAAATCATTTTAGGCCTCTTAAGGCAGCAGGTATTGCTGAAAAATAATGACAAGATGCTTGTAGTTCTGTTCCCCTGTATTCTAAATTCAGGGTAAACCTTAAACATACAATTTCATCATCCAATATTAGTGTTAGTTTCAGATACAATGTAGCTAATTACAAAGGAAAATAAGAGTAAACCCTAATATGGTTCATCTGTTAATAAAGTGAGTAAGCATATACATATATATATTTTCTAATATTATATATATAACAAATTAAAATAATTTTCCATTTCTTTAAGAATTTTCCAAATAGTTCTAGAGCTTTTAAATAAATATAGGTATTTTTGGTCTAGTTTTACAGTTATCTCACTTAAAATTATGTGAAGAATTTTTTTATTTCCTCCTTTGAGAAGACATTAAGTGTTTATACAGGTTTCTAAGTAACACTGGCTGTGAAACTGTAAGAATGTTTGAATACAAAAGCAACTGATCCAAAGTTGTTATACTTTTGGAATTTAGTAACTAATGAAAAACAGAACCATATTAGTCATCAATAAACCCCACCCAGTTTGCAGAGTTAAAAATACATTCTCATATTTAATGTCTGTCAAATTTGAGTTGTTACAGAGCACATTTGGGTTGATTTCTCAATTAATACTGTCAAAAGAGGTTAATTTCTCATATGTTAGCATGTTATGAGGATTTACACTGAGTACATAATAAATTAGCCAGCAAGCTGTTCTTCAAAATTGAACTTTAACTTAAAAAACAAACAACAGTCTGTATATCTTCTTTGGAGAAATGTCTATTTAGGTCTTCTGCCCATTTTCAGATTGGGTTGTTTGTTTTTTTGTTATTGAGCTGCATGAGCTACTTGTAAATTTGGGAGGTTAATCCTTTGTCAGTTGCTTCATTTGCAAATATTTTCTCCCATTCTGAGGGTTGTCTTTTGGTCTTGTTTATGGTTTCCTTTGCTGTGCAAAAGCTTTGAAGTTTCATTAGGTCCCATTTGTTTATTTTTGTTTTTATTTCCATTTCTCTAGAAGGTGGGTCAAAAAGGATCTTGCTGTGTGATATATGTCATAGAGTGTTCTGCCTATGTTTTCCTCTAAGAGTTTGATAGTTTCTGGCCTTACAGACTGCCAACAAACACATGAAAGAATGCTCAACATCATTAATCATTAGAGAAATGCAAATCAAAACTACAATGAGATATCATCTCACACCAGCCAGAATGGCCATCATCAAAAAATCTTGAAACAATAAATGCTGGAGAGGGTGTGGAGAAAAGGGAACACTCTTGCACTGCTGGTGGGAATGTGAATTGGTACAGCCACTATGGAGAACAGTATGGAGGTTCCTTAAAAAACTACAAATAGAACTACCATATGACCCAGCAATCCCACTACTGGGCATATACCCTTGAGAAAACCAAAATTCAAAAAGAGTCATGTACCAAAATGTTCATTGCAGCTCTATTTACAATAGCCAGGAGATGGAAACAACCTAAGTGTCCATCATCGGATGAATGGATAAAGAAGATGTGGCACATATATACAATGGAATATTACTCAGCCATAAAAAGAAACGAAATTGAGCTATTTGTAATGAGATGGATAGACTTAGAGTCTGTCATACAGAGTGAAGTAAGTCAGAAAGAGAAAGACAAATACCATATGCTAACACATATATATGGAATTTAAGAAAAAAAATGTCATGAAGAAGCTAGGGGTAAGACAGGAATAAAGACACAGACCTACTAGAGAATGGACTTGAGGATATGGGGAGCGGGAAGGGTAAGCTGTGAGAAAGCGAGAGAGAGGCATGGACATATATACACTAACAAACGTAAGGTAGATAGCTAGTGGGAAGCAGCCGCATAGCACAGGGAGATCAGCTCGGTGCTTTGTGACCACCTAGAGGGGTGGAATAGGGAGGGTGGGAGGGAGGGAAACGCAAGAGGGAAGAGATATGGGAACATATGTATATGTATAACTGATTCACTTTGTTATGAAGCAGAAACTAACACACCATTGTAAAGCAATTATACTCCAATAAAGATGTAAAAAAAAAAACAAAACAGAAAAATAAAGAATTGTCTAATATTTCCAATATATAATATAATGTAAACTAAAACTTCCAGATGAAGAAAACGTTGTCTTATAATTTAAACTTCTTTAATGACACTTTGCATTTTAGAATCTCAGGTTTAAAGAATGTGTATTATTGTGTATACTACTACCATATTCAAATTAATCCTAAGTACCACCTTCCTCAAACAAATATACTAACATTTTTCTTCACAAGCTAGAGAGCAGAATAAGAGTAGAGACAAAAATGCTGGAGAGGGGCTTCCCTGGTGGCACAGTGGTTAAGAATCTGCCTGCCAATGCAGGGGACACGGGTTCGAGCCCTGGTCCAGAAAGATCCCACATGCCGCAGAGCAACTAAGCCCGCGCCCCACAACTACTAAGCCTGCGCTCTAGAGCCCGTAAGCCACAACTGCTGAGTCCGTGTGCCACAACTACTGAAGCCCGTGCCTAGAGCCCGTGCTCCACAACAAGAGAAGCCACCACAATGAGAAGCCTGCACACCGCAACGAAGAGTAGCTCGCTGCAACTAGAGACAGCCCATGCGCAGCAATGAAGACCCAACACAGCCAAAAATAAAATATTTTTTTAAAAAATGCTGGAGAAACAATGAGGGAGGCAGATTTGGAAGATGAGAAGGCTGAGAGACTTGTAAGAGGATCATACTACAACAACCTCAAGAGAGCGAGTTTTAGACCACTTCAATATCAGAAGTTGCTTAGTACATGTTAATCCAGAAATAAAAATATGAAATTATTAAAATGGAAGCCATGGAACTGTGTTTTTTAAACAACAAATCTCCTTGTTTTAGCTATACATTCTCATTATTGATTTGTGTTGGTGTCTATGAGACATACACTTTCATGAATTAGCTATCATACTTTGAACCCAGGTGACTGTTAATCAGCTCTACATTTACTGATAGATGCAAATCGTTAAGGTAGTATGAGAAGGAAGGAGGAAATGTGGACTTACTAAAAGCAGGGATGATACCAAAATGGGAGAATGTGATTTCATTTTCTAATAACTTCACAAATAACTTTCAGACATGTTACTGTTATATGAAGTATGTCACAGTCACTTAGTGAAAGTGTGATAAGACAGAATACAAAGACTGTTCACACATCCTTTCCTGAATCTTGTTTTTCTTTTCCTTCACTGTCAATATAGTAGCGGGTCATGTGAATCTTAAAATAAGATATCAAATGCCTAAAGTAATTTTCTTTTTATATTGGAAATGGAAGAAAAGTTAGCAGAGTTATTTGGTGACTACAAAAAAAGCTCTCCTAGGAATTAGTCACATCTGTTTTATTGTTTGCAGCTGAGACATCCGACAAAAAGTAAGTTGGCTGGTAATAAAAGTACAATAATTGTTAATGTAAAACAGACAGATGTTTTCCTCATTACACAGCAATGGACAGATGCATTTCGGTAAAAGAGTTGAAATTTTTAACAAAATTAACCTGGTCTTGGTCCTCAGAATTTGAATGTGTTACTCTGAAATCAAGTATGTGTTAACTCATGCAAATATTTTTTCTTTCCCAAAATGTACATGTGAAATGATTTTTTGTTGTTGTTATTTTTGCATTATACTTTCAAGTATACATGGGACTAACTGCAGTTAATTACATTTTAGGTAACACAATAATTACTAACATACTACTCAGTTTGTAATACCCCTTCTATGCCATAAAGTATTGATGATGTTTCTCAGTTTTATGGGTTTTTAAAATACTTCCTCTACTTTCAAATTTTCACCTTTTATGGAATGATTACTTAAGTTATGCCCTTGGGTGTCTTCTTGGCTCTACCATATATGTAAAACCAAAGAAAACATTTTCACTTCATTGATTCCTTCACATTTTACATGCGAAGAAAAGTGTTCCAAACACACCTTGAAGAACTTACTGGATATTCTGGAACAGTTTTTATTATTATTTCAGAAGATGACCTATGACTGCTAGGTCATGTTCGCTGCTTTGGTAACTTAATTGAAAAAAGTCCACTATATCTTCCTGTGATTTGATAGGAAGCATTGTGTTTTAAGCAATAACACTACGGCTGTGCTAAAAGAAAAAATGTCAACGTTACCAGATTATACACTCATCACAACATTCCCATCACACAAGAAGGCAATGGTCAGAAAAACTTGAAATGAAATGTCTTATTCAAGAAAACAAAAAATGGGGCTTCCCTGGTGGCGCAGTGGTTGAGAGTCTGCCTGCCGATGCAGGGGACGGGTTCGTGCCCCGGTCCGGGAAGATCCCACATGCCGCAGAGCAACGGGAGAGGCCACAACAGTGAGAGGCCCGCGTACCGCAAAAAAAAAAAAAAAAAAAAGAAATGAAGCTGCCACCAAAGTAAGTTTCTGAGCAGCTAGCTCGTTAGCCAAACAAGAAAAGCATTTCACAATGATGAGTAAATTAAAACCTGTCCAGAGAAAATAAACTTTTACCTATGGCGTTAATGCCAGTTGTTTATTCAAGGAATTAATGTGATTGATAAACCTCATATTAATAGTTGTGTGGAGGGGCTTCCCTGGTGGCGCAGTGGTTGAGAGTCCGCCTGCCGATGCAGGGGACGGGTTCGTGCCCCGGTCCGGGAAGATCCCACATGCCGCAGAGCGGCTGGGCCCTTGAGCCATGGCCGCTGAGCCTGCGCGTCCGGAGCCTGTGCTCCGCAACGAGAGTGGCCACAACAGTGAGAGGCCTGCATACCGCACAAAAAAAAAAAAAAAAAAAAAGTGTGGAAAACTACAAGCAAGGATATTTCAAAAAAGTTGGGAAAACACGAATTCATAACTTGCAGTAGAATCTGCTGAGTTACAACTGATGGTGGTAAAAGTATGTGTGGGACCAAAAGAGATTTAGTTGCACACATTTACAAACTTGGCAAAGATGTTAAGGCATTGAAACCCTATGGTTATTCATTGTATTATTAAATCAGCAAATACCTTGTAGAATATATTTGAATCTATCATGTGTTATTGAACCAGGAACTTCAACAGTAAAGTTTATTCGCTCTGATAGACTTAATCATTGTCAATTCTATGAATTTTTGTCAGAAATAAAAGATGAACAGCCTGATTTGCCCTACCACTTAACAGTTCAATAATTTAGCAGTGATAAACTTTACTGTGATTTACTGAGCTCAGGCTAAGATGGAAATTTTTCTGAATGAGAACAATGACTGTGACTCTCAACCACTGTTACTGACACTAAATAGCTTTGAAAATTAGTTTTTGCTGTAGACTTGACAATGTTTGTAATGAACTCAAGATACAGGGCAAAAAAACCCTTATATGCAAAACTTAAATTGCAATAAAGTCATTTATACAACAACTAAGTTTTTGAATCACAAGTATGTATTTCCCATGCTATCGACAATTAAAATAAGAAGTGAGAACTCAATCCCACACACATTTGCAGCAGGTGTATTTTCTGAGTCTAAACTATAGCTCCTGCAGCATTTTTCATACTTCAATGCAGTGCTAAAAAGATATCTATATTCCAAAATCTACTTAACTGTGCATTTGAGGAGCTTCTATCTAATCTTCAATTGGCAATGATTAATGTAATATAATAACATGCTAAAAGCAAATTTTAAGAGAAAAATGTGTTAGAATTCTATAAATGCCTCCTAAAAAATAGATGTGCCCCCAAATTATCACATGCTCATAAATTAATATCAGTATTCGGCAGTACCTATCTGTGTGAAGACATTTCATTTTCAAGAATAAAATATGTAAAATCTCATTCTAGATTGACATTAACAGATGGAAATTCACAATTGATTTGATAGGAATGCTGACTTTGAACCCTAGTTAAGAAAAATGTTATTTCTTTCTTTCCCCCCAAAGAATTTCATTATTTTCTTTACATCTCTTCGCTGTTCTCCACTGCTGCTGGTGTTGTTACTAGTAGTAGTATTGTTATAGTTTGAATTTTGTCAACACAAAATTGTAGAAATCTGTTTTTTCTCGTTATGTAATACCTACATGATATCCCTGATTTTACCTCTTCGTGTGCAAAGCCTAAAATATTTGCTTTCTAACCCATTACAGAAAAAGGTTGCCAACTCCTGCTCTAATATGCCTACTTTCACTTATTAGGTTTTTCAATAAATATTTCCATACTACATCTTTTTTATATTTTAAGAAAAAAGATAAAGATTAAATTGAAAAGAAAACTCATTATTTATAAAGAATGAAATATTTATGCAAACACTGACTACTTAAAACCAAAACAAAACAAAAACAAGTATGATATACAGGGTAAAGCACCAATCTACTATTCTCTCACACCATGTAATGCAAACAAACAAAACCAAATGCTCAGCCCCAACTAAAACAAAACAAAACAGAAAAACACATTTTTTGAGATGTAGTTCATAAGTCTGTTTTGTTTCTTTCTGTTTCATAAGAGCAACTGCTTAAATAGTCATAAAAATTCCTTAGAACTATAATATATATCACTTTTAATACACTTTTACATTGATACTAGTCTTGCTAAAATACTTTGAGTTTATGGATAATTTACAGTTTTCATATATGTTACGATAACATGTCCAGTAAACTGATTATAAGGCAAGCATTTCAAAAAAGTTTTTCAAAAGAAAGTATTCATGAATTACCCATGCAGTTAAAGGAGAACATTAAAATAATTTTTAAAAGACTGCTTCCTAACATTTATTTATGGGTACCCACTAACAATTAAGCTCTCTATTGGGGGCAGGAGGGGGAGGCAGAAAAAAAAAACATAAAAATATGACCACTGTGTGTAATAAATAATAGAATCCAAACCTTTTCCAACTAAATATCATCCTCTCTAAACTTCCAGAAGGCAAGAGTTCTGAATATAGTAATAACAACATTAGCAGTAACCATAACAACCACAAACATTTACTGAATATTTTATGTCTGACAAGTACAATGATAAGGTATTTGTATGTACAAATTCATTTGAGACAGAATGTTACCAATTTTTATTAAATACCACCACTAACAGGAAATTCATTAATTTACAAAGCATCCTTTCATTTTTTGCATGGGTATAGAAGCTAGAATGGCATTTCTTACATAAACCAATACCAAATCTATCTTTAACTCCAGAAGAAAATCTATCTCTTTTAGACCTCTCTTAATTAAATTATGCTTATTGATCAAATTTGTTTTCACACTGTAGTCAACAATTAACTCAAGATATATTATAAACGTAACAACTTCTAGGAGAAAACACAGGAGAAAACTAGACATTTGCAAAAGTTACTTAAGATACAAAAAGCAAGAAACATAAAAGAAAACATTTATAAACTGGACTTCATAAAAATTAAAATTTTCTGCTCCTTGAAGGACACAAGTAAATAAAAAGGTAAGCCATAATATGCATGGAAGAACACATTCACATATATCTGACAAAGGACTTGTATCCAGAATATGTAAAGAACTCTTGTAACTTAAAAAGAAGAAAACAAACAATCTAATACAAATGGGCAAAAGATTTGAAGATGGCTCACAATAGCAAATATAGCAATGGTCAATAAGCACAAGAAAACCCATTAGGGAAATGTAAGTTAAAACTATAATGAGATAAACTATACACAAATTATAATGGCTAAAATTTTAAAAGACTGATACCACCAAGTACTGATAGAGATGTGGACCAACTAAAATGCTCATGCATTGGCGGAAGGAATGTAAAATGGCACAACCCCTTTGGAAAAGTCTGGCAGTTTCTTGTAAACTTTAATATTCCATATGACCTGGATATTCTATTCCTAAGTGTTTAGTTACAGGAAATGAAAACATATGCCTGCAGATAGACTTGAAAATTTTTCATAGCAATTTTCTTCCTAATAGTCAAAAACTGAAAACAATTTAAAAATCCATCAATAGGTGAATGAATTTTTTTAAAAACTACATATTCAGACAATGATTACTCCTCAACATAAAGGAACAAATTACTTATACATGCAACAACACGAATGAATTTCAAAAACATTATGCAGAGCAAAAGAAGCCAGACACAAGGCTACATATTTTATGATTTCATTTAAATAAAACCCTAGAAAAGTGTAATTGACTCTATAGTAACAAGAAACAGATCAGTGATTGTTAGTGGCAGGAGAGGGTGAAGAAGAACGGAACCCTGCGGTGAGAGGGGGAAGTGAGGGATGGTCTGGCAGGCAGTACTATGGAATTTCTGGCATGATGGAAATATACCATATCTTGACATGTGTGACCCATGTGGTGGTAGTTACATGGGCTTACATTACTCATGTATGTAAGGCAGATGGACAGATACTTTGAAATCACCCTTATAAAACATGTCTTACAAGACTTTCAGATCTTTTGAGGGTAGAAAATATTTCATTTTGATATCCGTATCTCATGTGCTTTGCACACATTTGCTGAGAAATTTCCTCAAACAAATTTCAAATATTATGTTCAAACTCCCTCACTAAAAAATTCTTTATTTCACTTTGCCAGATATTTACTAAAAAATATCACTAAATAAAATATGATTTTTTTTAGGTCACCCTTCATGCTATACGGCTCAGAAATCTTATTAGAATGTCCATTTCTTCTCTTCTGGATAACTATTGCATATACACTGTAGTAGATAATCTTGGTTTCTAACAAACTATCACTTGGATATTGATCTGCCTATTCCAACTTTTCACATTAATGACAGCCTATCTAGAATATAATAAAGCCTTTCAAATGAAATCAGAGCTTATTATTATGAAATAAAGATAAGGCAAACATTTCCTTCAACCCCAAATACACTTGACAAAAGCTGGGAATTGTCTCAACTTTTCTCTCATCTACTACATCCAACCAGTGAACAAGTCTTTGGTGATTCTATTTTATTAGCATTTTTTCATCTATATTCCTTTCCTTTTCTACTTATATCTCTAGTTTTGGAGGCATTTAGTTTTTAACCACGCTCTGACTTCAGTAATGTCCTCCATGCTACCATCAGACTAGTCTTTTAAAAATATGAATCTGTTCATGATAAATCCAGAATTAACATCATTAACAGTCTAACAATGTCTACAGGAAGAGTAAAAATTCAAGAACAATCTACAACGGCTTCTAATATCTACCCACTATTTCTTCTCGGCCAGACCTAAATTCTAGTTGTAATTTTCTACTTGCAGTTCTCTCAAACCTTCCCATATCCAACCATTTTTATGCCTTGGTTCCCCTATTCATGATGAAATCCTTACCAGAAGTTCTGTTTAAGTGTTAATTTCTTCTTTTCTATTTCTTCTGTTTTCTTCCTGGCAAAATTAACTTTCTTCTTACTACTATATGCTTCTTGAGATTAGGAATCCTATATTCTTTATTTTTGCATATACAGTACCTAGCATAATGTTTAAGACACAGTAAGCATGCAACAAATGTTCCTTTAAAATCTTGATAGAATGGACAACTTGCCTGCGACAATGTAAATTTTCAGAATTGACTCAAAAATTAAATAACCAAAGAAATTTAAGTCTGTCAAAATTATATTCAAATAAGCTCTGAGCTCAGATTGCTTTATATGGTCTTGAAAAATTTAAATGAGGAGACAGTTATTAAGCTATAATAACTATTCCAGTCTACAGAGAAAAATAGAATGCCTTTAAATTCATTTATTAACTAGCATAACTCTGATATTCCAAATGGAAAAGGAAGTCATACACAAAACCAACCACACAAAAATGAATCACATTTACTAATGTAAATATTTTAAAACTCATAAATAAAGTAGTGGTAAATTAAGTCCAGCAATGTATTAAAAAACTGCTATACTATAGTCAAGTATAACTTAATCCAGAAATGCAAATGTGGGTTAATACTGGGTTGTACATAAATATAACACAATATGTCAAAGGAACAGGGGACGAGAGAAGATTATAAACAAATTACTTCCCATGATTAGAAAAAATACCTATCCTAAACCAACAGCAAATATGATAAAATTAAAGTATTCTGGGCATTTGCATTAAACATTGAAAACAGCAAAAAGGTAGAAGTAGAAACAAGAGGTATAAAGTTACTACTGTAAAACAGAAAAAGTTATGATTACTTAACAATTTTATGACTATCTAGAAAATAAACTAAATACAACTATACTTAATACAGAAGTTGAATAAAATAAACAAAAGTAAAATAGTATAGAAAATTAGAATTTCTTACATGTGATTGAATAGTGGCCTCCTGCATAGTACTCACATCCTAACCCCTAGAACTATAAATGTCCCCTTAAATGGCAAGAGGAACTTGCAGATGTGATTAAACTAAAGACCTTGAGATGAGGAGAGTACCCTAGATTACCTAGATGGCCCCTAAATATAATCAAAAGGATCCTCATAAGAGGGAAACAATGTCAAAGGAGGATGTAGATGTGGTGACAGAAGATGTTGGAGTGACTCAAGGAAGGGGTCACAAGCCAAGGAAAGCAGGCAGCCTCCAGAAATTAGAAAAGGCAAGGAAAGGGATTCTTCTCTACAGCCTCCAAAGGAACCAGTCCTGTCAACACCTTGACTTTGGCCAAATGAAACTGATTTTCGACTTCTGGCCTCCAGAACTGTAAGAGAATAAATAAATTTGTGTTGTCTTAAGATACAAAATTTGTGGTAACTGTTACAGTGACCACAGAAATCCAATAGTGTATAGAACTACAATAATCAGTTAAATATATAAATGAAAAAAAGATTTGAAAAAGCAACTAGAAATGGCCTTAAATAAACAACTAGGAATGATCTTAAATGAAACATGTTGGACATCTATACAGAAAAAAACTTTGCTAAGACAGAAAAGAAAAATAATCTCAGCTCATATATGAAATCCTACGTATTATAAGAATATCTTACATAAACAATTTAATAGTTTTAACATAATTTCACTAAAATAAAAAACAAGAATGCTTTATTTGAGAAGGATACTTGGCAAAATGAGTCTAAGTTCATGAGGAAAAGAAACATAGCAATAAACCAGGATAGTTTTAAAACTCAGGGATAATAGAATCAGAGAATTATTACTCTAGTAGATAATTCAAAATAAAGAGACACTACAAATTAACAATAAGTAATACAAGAATTAATGTAACAATAGGCCAGAATAAATAACCTTCCCCCCAAAACCGTGGAATATATAAAAGTTTAGCATGAAACTAGCACATATCATTACTCAAAAATAATATGGCTGGCATAACTGGAGAAATTACAGTGAGAAACTTTCCTCCAAAGTACCTTAAAATAAAATCTATATAAATGAGGGACTTCCCTAGTGGTCCAGTGGTAAAAAATCTGCCTTCCAATGCTGGGGATGCGGGTTCGATCCCTGGTCGGGCCACTAAGATCTCACATGCTGCGGGGCAACTAAGCTGGCGAGCCACAACTACAGAGCCCACGTGCCACGGAGCCCACGCGCCACAACTAGAGAGAAGCCCATGCGCTGCAATTAAAGATCCCGCATGCCTCAATGAAGATCCCGTGGGATGCAACTAACACCCAATGCAGCCTAAAAAAATAAAGAAAATAAATAAATAAATGTTTTTAAAATTCTATATAAATGAGAGAGTTGCAGCAGCCAAAATTTAGATCAAACCATAAGTGAGCATACATACAACCTCAGAAGGAGAAAAGTTATTTTAAACACAGACATGAAAGGAAAAGGGAAAGGCAGACAGAGATGACCATATAAAATTCTTAAGATTTTTAATGTGAAAAATATGATAATTGTTTTATATAATTTGGGGGGAAGGCACAGATGGGAAGAAATGGGCCAAGATTTTAAAAGCACACAATTATCGGGAATTGGAAAATATCATGAGAAACAGACACAGGCATAAATTACTACTAGGACTGTGAACTGATTTCAATTTCCTGAGATATAATTTGGCAATGAATACTCAAATATCTTAAAATATTGTATATACTCCTATGACCCACTATTCTATGTTCAGTAATTTATCATAACAGAACAATCGTAAGTGTACACAAAAACTTAAACACAATAATATGCACTGTGCTTTATATTTTAAAAGATTAAAACAAGTATACAATAAGGGATTGATTAAATATAACAAATGCCTAAGATGGGATATTCTGTAGACACTGAAAAGATCACGCTTGTGAAGAATGAAGAATATATACCATCTAAATATGCACATGGTACAATATTAATTGAAAAAAGGTAAAAAGCTCTCTATACAGTATGATCTCTATTTTATAGATAATGTGTATTAAGACTAGAAGCATAGAAATACATTTACAAGAGCTATTTTTATCTTTAAAACCTTCCCTAATTCATAAAAATAAACGATAAATTTTACATTCAGAAACATTTTAATTAGAATATAGGAAAATGGAAGAACTCAAGATGGGAAGGTTTTTCCTTTCCTTCTAAAAGTAATGAAAGTCAAAAGAAAAATGCTTCATTGATTTGACTCCATGAAAATATAAAATTCTTTGTATAAAAAAATACCATAAACAAAAATAACGACAATTGACAAAAGGGAAAAACACAAGTACATGGAACAAATGTATTTGTTTTTATATTATCCATTTGACAAAAATATTAATTTTGGCCAACAATATTCTACCCCAGAGGGCATAGCAGTAAACAAATCAGAGTAGATACCTGCTCCCATGGTTCTTTCATTCTCATTGGAAAGGACAGGTAAGAAGGTAACTTCAAACAGTGATTAGTGCTATGAAGACCATAAAAGACTGAGGAAACACACAAACAAACAAAAACCCCACAGGCAGTAACGTGATGGAATGTGAAAGGGGTGAGAGGGATGTAGCATTAGAAAGTTGATAACAGTTCCCCTAAGGAGGTGACATTTGAGCTGAAACATTAATGATGAGACATAATCATCATGTAAAGATTTGAGGAAGAGGGATCCAGAAAATGGATAACCACAAGTGCAAAAGCCATGAGGCAAGACAAAGATTAGCCTGTTTAAGAAGTGGTTGAAGTGTCTTGAGCATAAAAGGCAGTGGGGAGACTGAAATAAGATGTAATCAAGAAATCTCAAGGCCAAATCATGTTGGGACCTTAAAATCATCATAGAAAGTTAATATGGCATTTCAAAACAATAAGGAAAATATCAACATCCCCAAACAAGACTAGAAACAATTCACAACTGAAAAAATACAACTGATCGATCAATACACACATTAAAATTTCAATCTACCTAGTAATCAAAGATAAGCAAATTAAAATAGCAAGATACAATTTTTCACTTTTCAAATTGGAAAGCTATCACAAATCATCATTTATATACAATGGCAGTGAGGTGAGAAAATGACATGGTTGTTATTTATGCTAGCAAAAAATGAGGAAAAAAACTAATCAAAAATAGAGTTGTAATTTAAATAAATTATGGTACATTTCTGCCATGGAAAAGTGTGTGTCCATTAAATCTTCGAAGAATATTTAATGTTTAATTATGTCTGATACTGTTGATTACACCATTTCTAATCCATTCACAAATTCTAACAGTGCCCCTCCAAAACATCATTTCTACTTCAAAAAGCCCTAAGCCACCATAATTTCTAAGACTACTGCAATAACTTCCTAATAACTACCTCTTTCTAGCCCCTCACTCCTTCCCTTGTTAATCTTCTATACAGCTGGGAGAGTGATTTCCTCAGTGTTAATCATCACAACATTCAAGTGCCCAATATATTCACATTTTAACTATAATAAAATTCTCCTTGCTATGTACGGCCCATGTGAGCTCACCCTGTGTTATCTCATAAACATCTCCTTTTGCCACTCTCTCCCCCAACAACATTCAACACACACAGCATTTGTCTCTGTTCTTTGAACTTGCCAAACTCATTCAGATCCAAAGACTTTTGTCTTTGTTATTCCTGATACCTGGAATGTGATTTTCTCCTCCGAATCATTTAGAGCTCAATTTAAATATCCCTTCTTCGAAGAGGTCTCCTCTTGCTATCCAAGCTAAAGCATACTCCTCCTCAACACTTTTATCACATGCACTTAGTTCCTTTATAGTATTTATGCCTATGTGAAATTATTTAGTGTTATATGTCTTCCTCTTCACTTATAAGAGTATAAGCTCCACTAGAGCAGAGACTTTCTGTATTCCCAGCATACAGGACCTAGAGAACAGTACTACAAAATAAACATTTATTGAATGAATGAATGAAGAATGAGAATAGAATATTATATAAATAACAGAATGTTGATTATATTAAATTTACTAAGTGACATACAAACCACCAAATAGATATAATATATAGCGTATAAAAGCAACATATGCCAATGTTAACATAAATATGGGCGAAACTGGAAAACAGATTATAAAACATACACAGGCTTCAAATTTTATTTTTATATAAACCAAAAGAAAATTTAACTAACTTGAAAATTTATCATTTTCAAAGAAATAGCTGAGACACTGAAATATTAAAAGTCAATTTATAAAATTAAGAGCTCTTATGTATGTATGTGTGAATGTGTGTAGACAGATGATAGACATATGTAGATGAATACACACATACTACTAAAAGAAAGATGAGGGGAATGAGAAGAAAATAGGATTATACTAATGAAAATATTCAAAATTATAGACTGAAAAGAGTATTTTTAAGAGAACACATTTAAGAGGTCATCTTATTTCTGTATAACACTGACATTCATTCAAATAATTTTATGAAACACTCTGAAAAACCACAGTAAACCCATATTCAATCTGACCTGAAATGATAGCACATTCATAATGAAAATTTTCATAAACCAGTGATTATCTTCAAAGACTATAAGAAGAAAAGGCAAAGGGGAAAAATAAGCTATCTATAAAGTTCTAGCACAGGAAGCACTAAAATAATTTTTTGAAGTTTTAAAAATGCTTATTTCAAAAAAACCAAAAATAAAAAATGAGAAATGACTATATGTTATAATCTAAAAAATGAATATTGTCAATGACCAAGATAAATAATGGCCCAAAATATAGCGAAAAAATTCTCAATTTAAATATAGAAAAAGGGAACATTCAATTACCTCCTTGAGAACAATGGGCTTCCTCCCAAGCCTCCGTTGAAAAATATGATGTGAAATTGTTTCCATTGTTTTTCTATTAAAAATCTTCCAATTCAGTTTTCCTTTATTGACCCAATTCCCTGGTACTTAGGGTAAGGCTGTTTTTTTGTTTTTGTTTTCTGTACATGTGTGATTGCTTATCTGTCTAGAATAGTCTTGAGTTATTTCATTTGATTGTATCACAGATCTGGCAGGAGCTTCACCTCTGGCAAGTTAATGTCCACAGGTGATGTGGGAAGAGGCTGAAAAGGCATATGGTAAGCAATCCGTGCATGTTCTTGGATATTACTCTTCTTAGGAGGCCACTGTATTTTACTAGGATAAATCAGATCCACAGTGGGACTGGGAGTTGAGTTGACTTCAAAAGAAACTTGCTTCCCAGTTGTATTACATATGTCTAAAAGAACTAGAAAGGGACTAACGTAAAAAGAGAACTAACCCATTAGTTGTCTTCTGCTAAAATTATTTTCTCAAAACTGCCTGTAACTCCATATTTTAAAAATGGGATCAAAGGAAAAAAAGACTGAACTCAGTGTGTAAGTTATAACAGGAGCCTACAGACTAGCATATATACTAGCATAAGGCCAGTAAAATTTGCTTTCACATAGTTAGTACCAAGCCAAGTGTTCTTAATAGGTTATTGTTCAGAATTAATTTAAGGTACTTTCCTGGTAGTGTTAACATTAATAGGAAAATTATCTAGTTGGAATAAGGTGTGGCTGATTTTAAATGTGGGACTGACCTGTGTTTTGGCAATCCATTCAATATTTTTAAGAGTTAAATACCAAGAATCAACTATCTCACAATTAATTGAGTGAACTTAGAAAGGATTTACTGAGAATATTCTCTATGGAAATCACAAATGTGAATAATATGTGGTTTCTACTCTCAAGGAAAATGTAATATAAATAGAAAGACAAAACTAGTACACAAATCTTCGTAAGTGATAAGTAATGAACTAGAGTTTTATCAGTAAATATAAAATGAAGCATACTGATTTAAGACATCTTAAAAGCAAAACAATTTTAGAATCTGGAAATAAATAGAATGATATTCAAATCAAAGGAGAGAAGAGAGAGATAATATTTTGACCCTACGTCACAGGTTTATGGTGAAGCCACAGCAAGAATGATTTCGGTTCGGAGGCAGAATGAGAATGGAGAACTAAAGATCTGGTTTGGTTTCAGACAAGCTGAATCTGTCACAACCTGCAGCACAGTGGGAAAATGTGGAGATAGAATTTCAAAAAGAAGCGTAAAAAGTAAATATCAATTAATGGCCAATTTTCTTATTATTTGCATTTACCTCCGCAACATGAGTAAGGTATTATGCTGTGAAGCACTAACATTCAGTATAAAATAAAGAAGTAGGTTTCTGATGAATTTTAGAGCTCTTTACTATTTTATTTTTAACATTTTACTTGACCCACTGAAACGATTTCTATACTAAAGTCCTAGACAATATCACAATTAAAAAACAGAAAGAACCATTTAAAAGGAAAAAAAAACAGAATGACAAATTTTAAGAGAGAAATATATTTCAGATAGTATATTTTGAAAAACTATATTTTTAAGTATTAATTTTCCTATATGATGACTGGTGGCTATACATACCAGATGCTTCCTAAAAACACTCCTGAATTTTAGTTTTCCAAAATATGCTCATGAAAACTTAGAAAAATAGAAATTTGTTCTTTCTAATATCAAACTTCCATCACATAGCAATATTCACCTTAAACTAAGTGAAAAATACAAAAATAATTAATTTTACTAATTTTGTAAAGTAAATAGAATGTTTGAATTACTGCAATGGTTGGGAAAAGAGTAAAGTAGCAGGAATAAATAGTTTCTTGATACCTAGACGCACTTTGTCATATTTTACAGTTTGTTCCTTCTTATGAAAACACAAATACAGAAGTCTATTGGTATAAGAAATATGACTTCATAAAGTAATCACATATATTACAATTCCTTGCATCAATGCTGCTTGAAATTCATCTGATCCTGAGATTTGTCATATTTACCATTTCACCTGACATAAAGGTCAGAACATCCATTCACTAAGATTCCTAGGCTAGGAAATATTAATTGATAAAAATCAAAAATTAAGTATTAAAGTGTCACTAGTTATATTGGTGAAAGTTAGTAAATAAGGTAAAAATCTTTCTTTGAAATTTTAAATGAGATAATCCATATTTAATAGCAATGTGGAAATAGGAGCAAAAAATTATTTTTTTAATTTTTATTGATATTTTATTGATAATTGATTTATCTTCTCTCAAACTTTAATGATCTGATTTGAAGAGAACACATTTTTTTTCTATTTTACTTCTTAGTATACTAGCTATACTCATTTGGAACTTTCCAGAAAAACTGCCTGTAAAAAAAAAAAGATTTTTAAACATCAAAGGAATTTTTCCAGAAAAAAAAAAGATTTTTAAACATCAAAGGAATTTTTCAATTATTTCTACTTACAATGCCCTTTTGACTTGGGAATTATCTAATTATCATATATTTACCTGACAATACATATTAAAGAATCCTACTTTTGGCTACATTTCAGCAATAAAGATTGCATTAAATTATGTTGAGGAATGGCAGAAATTCAATGCTGCATTCCAAACTGTTTAAGTCACTTTTGCACAGCAATCACTCAAAATAACAATACAATAAAGTCTGACTGAAACAGCACTTTACTCCCAACAAATACAACTTCAATTTAATTTTCTGTTACAGGAATACTACTCTCTCATAACCAGTGTTCTTGGTGACCAACAGCTTGATTTTTCACCATTTCTGACCACATTTTGTGATACAATCTGAAACCTTGAAGAATTAAAAAAAAAAAAAGAAAGAAAGAAAAGAAAAACTGATAATGGAAAGAAATTGTTTTTTTTTTTCCTAACTTTCAACCTGAACCTGCTTGGATTACCTGGTTATCCTTATTTAATCATCATTGACACTCTATCAATTGTAATAAAACAAGGAAGAAAAACAAAGAGATGCAACGGAAATGGAAGAAGATCAACTGAGCCAAAACACAACTAAAACCTAAAATGCACTTGCCTAAGAATGAATGAAGGGCAATACCACTGGCTTAAAAAAAAAAAAAAAAAAATCAGAGGCATAAAAAATAATTCTTGCACCCTCAAATATTTTTGGACTAAGGATATACATAAATAAAAATAGAAGTATTAATTACTCAACAGTAATATTATAAACCCCAATCTCATTGTTTAGAAGAGATTCATTAATTCAGCAAATAATATACTGAATACATAACAGAGAACAGCAGTAAAGGATTCACCAAGAAATAAGTCAGTAGCTGTCTTAAAAATGCTCACAATCTAATAGGAAGACAGACATATTTATAGATAATACAATAATACTTTAAACAAAGTATTAGTGAGAACACACAACACACTAGAGAAAAGCATTTATTCTAACTGCCAAGACCAATAAAGACTTCACCTAAATTGGACATCGAAGACTGAGTAAGATTCTATCAGGAGGAAAAGCTAGAAAGAACATTCCAAACTCACAGAATAGCCTAAGACAACGTATGGAGATACAGAAATGGATGAACATTCATAGATATGCCAGCTCCCCATAATGGCCTCAGTGCAGGTGATTTAAAAGGATATTAAAATGGGAATTTTCCTGTTTTCTCCGTTTCTGCTAAGGACCCAAAGCTGAGAACAATAGGTTCCAAGTACTAGAGCTGAGGTGATACATCATCTATGCAACACTTGGAAAGAATGTGGCCAATAATTGCTCATGTATCCTTTAGTCTATCATTCACATTAAAAAAATATAAGCATCTATTGGAGGAGGGGAGTTTATAAATTGTTTGGGGAAGGAATAGAACAATGATTCACTCAGACTTTGGCTTATGCCCTTCAGAATACAGGACACTTAAGGAATGGTACAGGAACTGGACTTTGGTCTGAAAAAAAAAATCTAAAGGCAAGAGGGCAAGATGACCTCACTCCAGGCTACTACCTCAGAAATGGCCAAGAATTCCATTTCAGAGATTGTGGAGTACAGAATTACATTTTCCCATAGGACAGATAAGGATCCCTGGGAAAGGAACTAGCCCTGAGCCATTTTTAAAGAAACTTTACCCAAAGGACTACAAAAGGAACAAGATAACCCCAGAAGAAAGAGGCTGGAGGTAGACCAGAAAGTCAGAGACTAAGGAAGGTAGTCAAAGGAAGACAAAGGAAGTATCAAATTACAACTGGGTTATCCTCAGACAGTAGGAATCTTTGATAAACCCCAAAAAGCAAGAGAAAGAATCCATTCAGATTTCCAACATACCTTTACTACCAATTAGTTGTTCTCTATTTCTAATCTTGAATCTTTGGAAGACCCAGGAGCTGCACAGTGTGTAGGGAGGAAAAATAAGGCAAAAGAAATTAATACAAAAGTCTACTAGTTGACATGTCCTGTTCCCCTTCCCCACTCAGAGTTTTAAGACTGCTTTGAGTAAGGTTGATGTAAGGGAGAAATTTTACATTGGATGACAGTTCGGAATTTTAATTTCTTAGCCTGTTTTTTTACTGCCTGAAAACAGTCTATTTTGCAATGCCAGAGAGTGAGTAAAGAAGGAATGACAGAGAAAACGAAAGAACAAGAGAGAGAGAAGAGCAAGAGGAGGAGAAAAAGGAAGAAGAGCAAGGGAAGGGCAGAACAAGGATAGGTACTTGAACAGCACTGAGACAGAAAAAATAATATTCAAAATGGGATTTTGGGTACAGTGACAAAAAAATAAAGTAACTTTCTGCTTGTACCCTGGTGAGTCCATCTCTTTTAATAAACCCACAGAGAGTGCTAAATGGTGGGCAAAGTAGTCTGATTATAAAGCGATAATTTTGATGGGATTATTGTGAAGTCTGAAATCTAGTCTATAAATATAGAAAAATTAAAGTTATTTTTTTAAAGGAGTACCAATCACATAATCATGTACATACTGTGAATTTGTTTAGGGAGAACTTACATCTATTTTTAAATGTTCACTCATGTCCTGAGTTGCAGAAACTCTGTTAAGTACTGGGAAAAAGAAGTTAAAGGCAGATTCCACCTTCAAGGAGTTTACAGAAAGAAACACACAAGAACTGGAATAAGCAAAGCCTACAGGATCATGTACAAGGGTCACCTAACAAAAGTATAAAGGATGAAGCAGTAGGAAACACCTCAGTTAAGGAGAAATTAAAGTTAGGTCTAAGGGCTTCCCTGGTGGCGCAGTGGTTAAGAATCCACCTGCCAATGCAGGGGACACAGGTTCGAGTCCTGGTCCAGGAAGATCCCACATGCCACAGAGCAACTAAGCCCGTGCACCACAACTACTGAGCCTGCACTCTAGAGCCCGTGGGCCACAACTACTGAACCCACATGCCACAACTACTGAAGCCCACGTGCCTAGAGCCCATGCTCCGCAACAAGAGAAGCCACCGCAATGAGAAGCCCACACACCACAAAGAAGAGTAGCCCCGGCTCACCACAACTAGAGAAAGCCTGCGCGCAGCAACGAAGACCCAACGCAGCCAACAGTAAATAAATAAAAATAAATAAATAAATTTTAAAAATAAAAAAAAAATAAGTTAGGTCTAAAGGATTAGGTTGAGTTATACAGATGATAGTAGCCTAGGGATTAAGGGGTATGTGAGTGGTTGGAAAGAATGCTGCAGGCAGGCAAAGGCCCAAAGAAAGCATGGCATATTCTGGGAACTGTAAAAAGTTCAGTAGCAATCAATCAATCAGTACATGCAGTCTACAAGGAAAGAAATAAAGTTGAGGAGCCAGATCAATACCTGGACAGGGAATTTGGATTTTATCAAAAGAACAATGGAGGCCACTGAAAGGTTTTAGTAACACTCATTTTTCATATACTGCATATCTAGTATATGCTAAGCACTCTTTCACATGTTTGATTGTTTTTTCCTCACAACAACCCTGTGAGGTAGGTGTAATGATTTCCAATTAACAGATTGAAAAAAAAAACAAAAAAACCTTAAATTTGTTAAGTTACACTTGATTAAATAGCTACAAAGTCCTGGCAATCAGGATGCCAACCATGCTTCAGAAAATACATTAGGAAGATCACACACACACACACACACACACACACACACACACACACACACCCCACAAATATTACATACAACACACTGAAATTTCAGAGTTAAAAAAATGTTTTAAGTAATAATGCTTGTTAATTCAGTATTAAAGATAAAAGATTTGTGGCATTAAATAGTTCTTTAAGCAAACTTACACATTTAAAATTTTCAACTAATTCGATTTATAATGAGAAATACCTGCAGAATTCATGAAAACAGACAGGAATTAATATATATATATAAAATAAGATATAGCAAAGATTGAGGTAATTATATGATGATTTTATCTCAATATATTTGCTAGAGGTTATTTGGGAAATATATTTGAAAGGTTTTTTATCTCCCTATAATATATCACAAAAATTTATTCAGACAAATTTGGTAAGACAATTTTTTAACAATCTGTTTGGGATGGATCTAAAAATGTCTCTAATTTAAAAGACGGAGTATGTACTTTGTAAAACTGAGAAGAGTACCTGAAATTTAAAAATATATATTGAAACTCCATTTAAAAATGTATGTTCTTTAAAATTAATTTAAATTAAAATCTACAAAGTATACTTCTCTGTAGCTTATTTTCTCATCATTTTCACTTATTTCTTCAGCTAGTCTTAATATTTCTTTTTAAAATCTTTAATTGAAAGCTAGATGTTGCTAGAACATTATTGCTGGAAGTCTAAGTACATATAATTATTTAGAAATTTCTATTATCTATGCATTTGATTCATTTTTCCTATTTCAAATAGAAAATTATAATGGGGGAGGATGAAAAAATAAAGGTTTCATTAAGATTAACTGCTCTTGATTTAGTATTTATTTCTGAATGCCAAAATATTAAGAGAGTATAAATTAAATAATAAGCCTGACCACAATTCTAGTTCTTCAGAATATGATGAAGAGCACTCTCTTGGAAAATAAACAATTAAATAGAGATATTAGATATCGATAAGATACTTTATGCAATGAGGATAATTTCTAAATAAACTAACGTTTCAAATATACAATTGAACTGAAACACCAACATTATTTTTGATTACACAAGTAGTACATGTTCATTAAATTCAAATAG
This sequence comes from Stenella coeruleoalba, assembly GCF_951394435.1. Lineage (NCBI taxonomy): Eukaryota > Metazoa > Chordata > Mammalia > Artiodactyla > Delphinidae > Stenella > Stenella coeruleoalba. The sequence continues at coordinate 70,855,896 of NC_137147.1, read as the reverse complement.
TACACAAGTGTATTAAATAAAAATGAAAGTTTCCATATAATTCCCTCTTCCAAATACCATATACTGGGAGTATATTAAAGTATAAGTTTCATATGAATCTAATAAGTTGTTAAACTTCATCATCCATGGAAGATCTAATATATAACAATTAAATATCCTGTGTAACTGAAAAATATATACTCACATATGCACCACAGGTATAGTTTGTACCTTTTCACCAACACAGTAAAATAATATATAAAACATACGGCCTATTCTGTCAAATATGATTACTTCAGTTAATAAGATGAATGGGATTAAGTAATACTTACACTGCATGCAGAAAATACAAAGGAACCAGTTATAGCAAATCGAATATTTCACATACTGATAAAATACCCTCTTGCTAGAGGTACGTAAGTATATTATATTATGTCTAAACTATATTTTTTAAAATACTAATGTTCACTTTTTTAACGCTTTGACTACTGAGTAAAGTATTAAGTCTATGCAAGTAAGGGGTAAAATCTCCTTAAAATGTTAGTTTTTTGGTAATATTTAAGTGCATTCTTTTCTGAATGTAAATAAAGTCTAGCTTTTTCTAATCTGCTTGATGCTCCCTGATGAGAATCATACTGTATTATTTCTCAAAAAAATTTATTTCAAAACATTGGGGGTAACTCCACTATAAAATTAGAGACAGTTTAAAATCTTTGTAGGAAATCAGAACTCCTCTTTTGATTCTAAAATAGCATCACTCTGTATTTAACTAGTACAAATAATATTCTAACTGGAACAAAATCACTTGCACCAAAATATCTTGGTTACATAATGTAAGGTACAATTCTCAATACATAGAATTCTACCACTGAGTTAAACGAAAACACTTAAAGGTCTCTAGAAAATAATTTCTTCCACCCACCTCATTTTACAAGTAAACAAACTGTGGCCCAGAGAGGCTTTTATCTGCGTTCACTGAGAACCTACAGTATAGAGATGTACACAAATATCATTTAAGTTATGACACATACTTTAAAGTTACCTAAAACAAATGACACTATGTTTTATAAGATTAAGACTTTCTAATGACTGAGACCCTAATTTCTTGCCACAGAAACGTCTATAGATGCACACACACACAACACACACACAAAGATAACTAGTAAGTCATACAACTGACTCAAAAAAAGCAAAACAATGAAATATAACAATCCATATCATATTGTTTAAAAATAGACACAGCAGTTCCTAATGTTATTTTCCTATCCTATAAGTCATAACCATGCCAAACTATTACAAAAGCAGCATTCTTGTAAAATTGCTTTTACAAAAGGAAAAAAGGATATCATTAAACAGTTAAATGGGAGGGAGAGACTAAAATACGTTACGTGGAAGTTCAAATATTTACTATTTATTCTCTCCCATGCTTTCTTTCAATATGTTAAAAAGTTCAAACGCAATGCTTCTAAAACAAAAAATCAAAACTACATTCATCACAAACTGGCTTTGTTGCAAAACTTTCATGAGAAGAGTGAAAGTATTAAGACTAAGGCATACAACACTGCAAGGAAAGCTAATTAGGATGTTTCTGTTGAATTATAAGTTGATTTGCTACTTTAAGAACACAGCTCTAAAATCATATAATACTGATTTGGTTATTTGAAAAATATTTGAAAACAAATTGATTCTCCTAAGTTGCATTAAAAGTGAAGTATTTATAAAAGCATTTTAGTTACATTTGCTTTTAGAATAAAATCATTTCTGAGCAGTGCATCCATTTGTTTGTTATTTAAACAGTACCAATCACAAATTAGATGACCTTAAAATAAAATTTAGAGCCAGGGAGAGCAGCACTAAGTTTAACTGACCTCAATACATTTTTAAATGATGCTTCCCAGTTTTTCGTTATTCTCTCATATTGGGTTTTCCAGTCTAGGGCGGGTACACAAGAAACTTACAGTCTATGTAGTACTCCTAGTCAGTTTCACTCTGCAGATGGCACAGTGGAGAAATACCTTCTGTACAGGACCATGTACAATTTCTTCTACAGCTGTCAGCACCTAGGGGAAAGTGCGCTGTTAAACAGTTGCTGCGTTCCACCTCAGAAGTGGCTGCAATTCGGTGGTGGGTGAAGTGACTCCTGTACATATATACAGGGATGAAAAGTACTATAGAAAATGAAAACATTTAACAACAAAAGTGGCTGTCTGAAAACTGTGCCACAGCAAAGCAGAATACATCATTCAGTCACAAGAGCCCTACAGAGATAGGCTACTATTCACTTAAAAATTGAATGTTAAGAATGAGAAGGAAAAAATAGAAATACAGTTATTCAATTCACAATATAACTAGAAATCACTGTTAAAACATACGTTAAAAAATTAAACCCAAGCATTATATACTGATTTATAACATTATTTCTATAGTAATTTACCTAAAACCAGGCAAATGTATACAGTATGATTCTTTATTCTGTTCAGCCAATTTAATACTTCTGTTTTAGTTAACAATTCAAGGGGTAAAAAGAAAAAATAGGTGAGATATCAAACCTGAAGTATAAATAAGTAACATGAAAATATCTAAAAGGAACTATAAAGAAAAAACATTCTGAAATTCTTAATTACTTCATATTAAAAATTTTATAAAATAACCAGTCCTCAACTACTAGCAATGGTTATTTTTCATAAAAGGGAGCTTTAAAAGTGACCTCATTATAAAATGACAACTTCTCTTCTCCAAAGTCACAATGAGTCAGGATCTAAACACATCTTCATCCTCAACCCATATAAACAATGAATTAACCAATTATATGGTAACTTTAGCTCATTAATACATAAAATTATTACTATAACCTACTTTTATTACAAAACAACACCCTTTCTACATGATTTATCTTTGATGGAATCAGAAGATAAAATCCAAAAGTTATTCTCTGAGAAATATCACTGAATCACTAGGCTTGAAGGTACTATCTTTCTAATCTTCTATCTCTAGGCACAGCTACTATATTTATGCTAATCTGAAGAGGTAACTGATTACATTATTTCAAAATATCACATTTAGGTTCCTGAAACAGACTGAGAATGCTTTGATGTGAAGTCCAACAAATATGACCATTAAAAAGTGTCCCATCCATCAAACTTATCTGAATCTCACTTGCCATAACAGAATTTATCCTGGCATATATTCAGTGAAGTTAGAGGGAGCTGACAATTCCCTTCAGCTTTCTTAAATTCTTTCTATAATAAGGCATAATGTAAATGAATATTATTTCCTTTAAGTGACAAGAGTTCATAAAGGAAGAAAAAAGTACAGAGTTTTCCAGTCTCTTTATTAAAAGACACGGATCAGAGATTCCCAATCTGGGGTCTACTTATGGGAATTAGGAAACCTAGGAACTCTGCAAAAGTGCAGGCTAAAATAAAGACATATTATACAGGTGTATAAGTACATTTTTTTCTAGGGGAAATGGACTTTTGTCAGGTTCTCAAAAGGCTCTGTGATTTTCCAAAAAAAGTTTAAGGAACTACTGATAAATGATATGAAGACACCCAATTGAATAAGCAGCGGTAATTTAAATCAAATGCCTAAATCTGAGCAGTTCATTATGTAAAATGAGTAGCAGACACAGGAATGTCCCAACCATGAAATGAAATAACTCACATAAAGCACCTAATACTGACCTATTATTATCAGTAACAGCAGTAATTGTTCAAAAGAGCTATGTCAAAAAAATAAAACTTCCTTATAGGGTCCCATCTTTATTTACTTCTACATAACTTCATAATATATTACTTTTACTTAGCTGCGTCATCTACTTTTATTTAGGTGTGTCTTCTAAAAGACATCAACATCACAAGCTATACATTTCTGCATTATTTTAGATACAAAAATGCTAAATACAAGTTTTGGAACACTGCTACATACTCCTAGAATCTACATTTCCCCAAAAGCCACACCAGTCCTTTCTATGACGCAGTACTTACTTGGAAAAGCCTCAGATATGAAAAACATTTGGCTTCAATTGTTTATATAAAATAATTTCACCTCCTTTATCAGTCTTGCCTTTCAAACAAACAAAAAAATCTAAATGTGAGGAATCTATCAAGGAAACACATTTTCTGAAAAAGTTATACATATAATACTTTTACTTTCACGTATCATTTTCTTTACTCAGGTTAGTTTTCTGAAGATAAAAGATACAACAAACATTCATACATACACAACCTTTAAAAAGAATCCTTGTGTTACAACATGTAGATTAGCCTTACCTTTAAAATGAATTCACAATATTACCAACATCATTACAAAATCATGTGCACGGTGCTCTTCAAGATTGTGGTAACTTTTAAATACCCATCAAAAAATGACAAATGAACTGTTACCATGTATTAAAGATGCTCAGTGAAGGAAGGGGTTGGTAAATATATCTGAAATAATAGCATACAGTGCAACTATATAGTTGGTTCCCAATCATTTCAAATGTCAAGTACCTTTCCTAGAGTCTTCTCATGATAGGAGTCATATTTTATGTATTCACACACTAATAAAATATATAGCAGTAAGAACAAACGGTACAGGATTTAAGTAAAGATACAGAAGTAGAAGAGAAACATATTAAGCATTCAGAGTACTGCAATGAAAAGAATAAGACTAGAATAGAGTACACAGAGGGGTCAGTGAGAAGGACAGGAGGCACAGGCCCAATTATGCTAAGGAATTTTTGAATATTTTATTCCAGAGGATGGCATTTTGAGAAGTATTTTATAAAAATAATTTCTAGCAGCAGCATGGAAAATGAACTAAAGGTGTAGATGGTTCAACTGGGATGGCAACAATGGGAATACATAGTTAGGAATAATAAAAGATCTGTAAAAAATTTTTAAAGTATACTACTCTGTAAAACACTAGAAGGGTAAACATTGTTAGATAAATCAAAGCTATTCCTAAAGTTTGAGTATAGAAACTAGCATCCATTCATTCATTAATTCACTCAACAAAAACAAAAAAAATCAACTGTCTCCTATGCATCAGGTCCCATTTTAGGCACTGGGCAAAGCACCGAACAAAGGAGCCAGTGACTTGCTCTCTTTAAGATTATATGCAGGGCTTCCCTGGTGGCGCAGTAGTTGAGAGTCCGCCTGCCGATGCATGGGATGCGGGTTCGTGCTCCAGTCCGGGAGGGTCCCACATGCCGCGGAGCGGCTGGGCCCGTGAGCCATGGCCGCTGGGCCTGCACGTCCGGAGCCTGTGCTCCGCAGCGGGAGGGGCCACAGCAGTGAGAGGCCCGCGTACCGCAAAAAAAAAAAAAAAAAGATTATATGTAAATAGAAAAGACAGATAATAAACTATTAAATGTATAATAAAATGTAAGAAAATGATTCACATATGAACTAAAAGTAAAGCAAGCCATGGGAAGAGAGTGACCAATACACTATTTTAACAGTGTACAAAGAAAACCCAAGGAAGCAGCATTATATGAATGAAGAATGAAGTGGCAGGAGTCTACAGACTGACTATCTGGGGTAAGAACACTGATGGAACAGTGAGAGCAAAGCCCTGAGATGGGAACAAATGGTGGAACTGATGGTAGCCAACAAGAATGGCAGTACTCGCAAGACTGTAATAAAATTTACATAACAGACTATCAGGTGGGACTTTTCCCATTGCCAGGGATTGGCATTACAACCCAAGACTGAGAACAAAGAGTCACCAATCAAGTATTTCACGTTCAAAAGACAGCCTAAACAAGTGGGAGCCAACTACCTCTCCACAATAACCGAAACATCTTTACCTTCCTCAGTTCCTCTTTACCCTAGAACTGCCCACCCCTGCCCACCTTGAGTGAGTCAATCATCAGAGTTTGCTTCACTGACTTAACGTAGTTGGACAGTGCTATTTCCAAGAGTCTAAATCAAGTCAGAGCGGGTCGAAAGATTGGCAAGAATGGAAGACTGGTATCTCATCTTTCGGCTGGATTTCTGCTTGTGTTTAGACTTGCTTATCATCCCATGCCCATACCTACTACCCATGCCTATATGAGGAGAGGAAAAGAAGATGTGGATTGGAAAACAGGGTAGAGAGAACTGGACTCACTATTTATAACAGCAAAGAGTGTGACTAACAAAGTAGCTGGATTGAGCCTCCACACAATGGGGATCCCAGCAGCCAGAGGCTGTGGGCGTACTGGAGAAGGAGAAACTTCGAAAGAGTAGAAAAAGACAAGCTGGATAGTGTGACTCTGCAAAAATATCTCATCCTCCCAAAAAAAGTTTTACACACGTGCCACATCAACAGTAGTATTTGCCTCTCTTTCCCCACAGAAGGCATGACGTCTAGTCAGTGTTACTCAGATGACCAGAGATAGAAAAAGAAACAAAAAGGGCACCACTAAAGTAGGAAAATCTTTTCCCTTTCTATCTCTCTCACCCAGGAGGAGAAAGGAATACAAATGAAAGAGCAGATCACTCTCTACTCACTGGAGTGCGCAGACTGAATGACTGTATTCAACCCTTTCCACACTACAATCTCCTAGAACAGCCTAAGTGGCACTGAGTAGAAGGGGGAAAGCTGAGTTTTAAATTGGGCTATGAGGTTAAAATTCAAACTAGTCAGATTAAACTGATTTTCTGAAGTGTCCAGAAAGCTTTGACATTTCCTCAAGATGAGTAAAGAAACAAACAAAAACCTGATTTGACCAATCACAAACAAAGGTCAGATTGGAGAAAAATAAAATCACTTCATGTTTGCATTCCCACTTCATTCTCCATCTCAAGTCATACTATATTATGAAATGGTTAACAGCAATGAGCTAGTAAGTGATTTTTTACTTTTCATCTCTCTAAAATATTCTATGACTATCAGGCTGAATAGCTGCATTATCATATTTTTCTTATTCTTAAGAACTACTAGTAATTATATAACTATGGGTATTTTATAAGGAATTCTTCATATTTCCCCTTGTATAAAAGTTACAGAAATATTTTGAACATTTGTAAATAATACTAGGTCTTATTACAAATACGAACAAATATAAATATTTTATACATTTGTGGAGAATACTAGGTTGTATAGAAACTAAAAAGTAGAATCCCCTAAATAAGACACCAAACTTGCAGAACAAAAAGGCTACAGGGAAGGAAAAAGAAAAAACAGGTTAAAACATTTATTGTTTTAAAGGAACATTTTCGATATTCATATTGGAGTAACCTGAAACCCAACTTTAAAGAATATTCTGCCTTGATTTATAGCTTAATAACTTTGGGCTTTCCCCCAAATTGAATCATGCCCTTTCCATTTATTTAATATTTAAATTAATCTTTAATGGGAATTCTCTGAAAACTTAGGTATATCTTTTTAAATAAATTAAGGTATCAGTATTTTACATGACTAAATAATACATAACGTTATCTCTGTTTAAATGTCACACTTTTAGAGAATACAGGATCCTATTACATTGATGTTTATAACTCCTTATGTAATGGTCCTATTCATTTTACAATCACTTATCATCCTAAATTATGCCACGTATATAACATTTTATCAGTTAGTCCTTCTCAGAGATACAACATAATGAAAGTAATATGACTCAAAATTACAGAACTAAGTTCTATATTTATACCTTTTTTCTAGTCTACTATTTCATGGGATATAAGAATAAACATTATCATTTATAAGTAAATTGGAAAGTGTAAGGAAAACCATACAAACTCAAGTCATTCAAACTCACATGTTAATTTACTGTCAGTAAATAATGTCAGCCGGATTGTCAACACAGTATTGAAGGAGAAGAACAAAGTTGGAAGACTGACTCTATCAGACTTTAAGACTTACTACTTACTATAAAGCAACAGTATTCAAGACTGTGTGATATCTGTCAAAGAACAGAAAAATTGACCAATGGAAGAGAACAGAGAGACCAGAAACAAACTCACACAAATGTAATCAACTGATCTTTGACAAAGAAGCAAACAAAATTCAATGAAGAAAGGATAGCCTTTTCAACAAATGGTGCTGGCCTAATTGGACATCCATATCCCCCCCCCAAAAAAAATCTAGACACAGACAATAAACCTTTTATAAAAATGAGCTCAAAATAGAAAAAAGACAAAGTTACGAAACTCCCAGAATATAGAAAAATCTAGGTGACCTTGGAATTGACAATAACTTTTCAGATACAACACCAAAAGCACAATCCATGAAAGAAAAAAAGCTACAGATAGGGAGAAAATATTTGGAAAACACATATATGATAAAGGACTAGTAATCTAAATATACAAAAAACTCAAATTCAACAACTAGAAAACAAACAACTCAATTAAAAAATGAGCAAATGGTCTGAGCAGACACCTTCCTAAAAAGATAAGCTGATAACATATGAGCATATGAAAAGATGCTGAACATCAATCAAATGTGTATTAGTTTGCCAGGGCTGCCATAACCAAGTATGACAAACTGGATGACTTAATAGAAATTAATCGTCTCACAGTTTTGGAGGTCAAAGTCTGAAATCAAGGTGTTGGCAGGGCTGGTTCCTTCTGAGGGCTGTGAGGGTAGGATCAGATTCCAGGCCTCAATTCTTGGCTTATAGATGGCAGTCTTCATGTTCCCATGGCATTCTCCCTCTATGCATATCTGTGTCCGAACTTCCCCTTTTTATAAGGACACCAGTCATATTGGATTACAACCCACTGTAATAACCTCACTTTAACTTGATTAACTCTGTAAAGACCATAACTCCAAATAAGGTCATAAGGTCACACTGTCAGGTACTGGGGGGTTAGAAATTCAAGATATGAATTTGAGGGGGGGATATAATGTTATGTCATTAGGGAATTGCAAATTAAAACAACCATGAGATACCACTACACATCTATTAGAATGGCTAAAATCCAAAACAGTGACAACACCAAATGTTAATGAGGATGTAGAGCAACAGGAACTCTCATCCACTGCTAGTGGAATGGAAAATAGTACAGCCATTTTGGAAAACAGTTTGGCAGTTTCTTTCAAACTAAACATACTCTTACCATATGATCCAGCAATCACACTCCTTGGCGTTTACCCAAATGAGCTAAAAACTCATATCTATAAAAAAAAAATCTACACACAAATGTTTATAGCAGCTTTATTCATAATTGCCAAAACTTGGAAGCAATCAAGATGTTCTTCAACAGGAGAATGAATAAACAAACTGTGGTATACCCATATTATATAAAAAGAAATGAGGTATCATATCACAAAAAGACATAAAGAAAGCTTAAATGCATATTACAAAATGAAAAAAAAACAATCTGAAAAGGCTATACATACTCCATGATTTCAAGTATATGACATTCTGGAAAAGGCAAAACTACAGAGACAGTTAAAAGATTAATGGTTGCCAGAGATGCACAGGGAGGAAAGGAAGGATGAGGTAGAACACATCATGAGGGGATATTTAGGGCCGGGAAGCTGTTATGTATGACACTGCAATGATGGATAAATATCATTATACATTTGTAAAAGCACTGAAAGCGAATCCTAATGTAAACTATGGACTTCAACTCTACCATACTAACGCAAGATGTTAATAGGAGAAACTGTGTGCTGGGGTGGGGGGCAGGAGAAGTAGGGACAAGAAAGGGTACAGTCAACCGTCAGTATCCATTGGAAATTAGTCCCAGGATTCCCGCAGATACCGAAATCCAGGGGTGCTCAAGTCCCTTATATAAAATTGCGTAGTACTGGCATATACCCTATGCAATCCTCCCATACATATTAAACATCTCTGTATTACTTATAATACCTAATATAATGTAAATTCTATGTAAATAGTTGCTACCACACAACAAATACGAGTTTTTTCTTTTTGGAACTTTCTGGGATTTTTTTTTTTTTTTTTCAAATATTTTCAATCCTTGGTTGGTTGAATCTGAGGCTGCGGATCCTGCAGATATGAAGGGTCAATTGTATACTGCAACTCCCTTGGACTTTCCACTAAATTTTTCTGTTAAGGTTAAAACTGCTCTAAAAAGTGTAGTCTATTAATTTTTTTAAAGTAGTTGTTCTACTAATAAGGTCAAGAAGTAAAAAATTTGGGATAATTACATGGAAACAGAAACGGGCCTCAAAAACTCTAAGTGCAAATGGAGACACATGATTTTTTCAGCAATAGTCATGAAAGTAAATTATTAAAAAAGTAAATATAATTATAAATTATATTTTTAAATATGGTGACCTGAGTGCAATGCAGGTAGAGAAACAATGGTAATATTGTTACAGTGGCTGATATGCAAATGAGTTTATTAAGGCAAAACTTTTGTTCTTCGTTTTTCCACTGACATTTTCCTGTAAAGCTATTTTTTTATAGCTTTTCCAAAAACAAAAACGCATTTTCAATTTGAAGCTTCTTTTTCAGGCTACCTGCACTTCAAATGGAACACAGTGACAGAGCATAGCAAGAATTTCATACATTTAAAATAAGAAATAAATCTAAACATACAGCTACTCAAACGTGCTTTCATCACATGCAAGTAATATTTTGTTTCTAGGATCGCAGGGCATATTAAGTTATGCTATAAAACTCAATAAAATTATAATCTATATATAGGAAAGTTATAGCTAGGAAACAGGGTTTAAATAGGCCAAAACATTTTGTTAGGTTTTAACAATGTTCTATTTTAATTTCAGAAACCCAGATAATGCCATGGATATAACAGTATCAAGAGTTTAAGGTTATTATTATTATTTTAGTATTCATGCTATACTTAACTTTAGTCATTCTAAAATTCCCTAGCCTACCTGATGATATTAGAATGGAACCAGGTAATATTGTTTCAGCAAACTAAGACAGAAAACTTCTGACTAAAGGAATTCAAGGTTAAGTTTTCCCTCCCTGCCTACATATCATGCATCTTACTTGGATGCAACAGAAAATTTATAGAAACAAGGAAATTTTAAATTAACTATAAGTTGATTTTTACAAGAGAAGGAAATAGTTTTCTATCCTTTAAAGTTAAAAAAAAGTGGTTACTTTTCTAAAGTGTGTAGATCTATCCATACTCCTGTGCAATTATATATTTATTTTTTAATATTCTTTAGTAATATTTATGACTCTAATGCATGTTTTCTAAAAGAAGAAATAACCACCAATCTTAAGAAAATAGAATATATAAAATATCCTGGTAGCTGTGTAAGCATAATTAGACATATAAAGTTTGCTTTGGAACCCAACAATTTGGAATTTATTCTTACCCTCATCATTTATCAAATACTCTACTGGTAACTCTGGGAAGGATACTGAATGCCCAATTTTTAAAATATGGGGTAGCTATAAATTTTAATATCATTTTTATATGATGTAGACAGGCTTATATTTGAGACTATCTTATTATCAATTGCTGCTAACATTTCCAAATTTAAATATCCAAGAATGATATTCAAGAGAGATCATATACCAAATTTATACTTTATAATGACACTAAAAATAAATATAGGCTTCGTCATGATTCTAAGACCATCTCTCCACTTTAAGGTTGACAAAACTGTACATGAATTTCTCAGAACTCCTTGTGATGTCTATAATTTGTCATTTTAATAATACATGTCCTTAAATAATAATTTCATCAAATGAAAAAGAATGAGTATTATAGTTTCTTCTACCACAAAGTTATAGAAATATAATATTGAAATCATTCATTGTGACAATTTAGTAAAATGAAAACTTTATTGGATAAGGAAATATAAATTTACTGTCTATGCCATATAAAGACACAAGGCAGAGACTGTCCATCAAATTGGTATTCTATAAGCGCCTGAGACTTTTTTGGAGAAAAAAATTAAGTAACAGCAGTCTTTCCCCAATTCATGAAAAACTTAGATTAAGGGATAAAATTGACAAATTCTGAGATTTTACCTAATTTTTAATATTTGATAATTCCTATTTGCCTATACAAGACTATTCTATTAGTATAACATGGTAGTTAAGAGGGCAGACCCTGGGAGCAGATTAAGCAAATCCTATCTCTGCCTCTAATTTTATAGAGAAAAAAAATATTTACATATGTATATATAAATTTCCATACATATATGTAGGTGTGTGTGTGTATACACACATACACAGGTATGTATATATGTATGTATATGAATACACACACACATATATATACCCTTACATACACATATGTGTTTATATACAAACATATATATACCACACATACATACATGCTGTGGGCAAATTATTTAACCTTTTGTGCTGCCTTTTCCTCACAGAATTATTGTGTGAACTAATTCAGTTAATATGTGGAAAGCATGTAGTTGTCGTCCCTGGCTCATACTAAGTTCCATTTAGCTATTAGTATTATTATCACTGCTGCTACTATTACTGCTAAGTTTAATATACCAATATTCCCAGTGTCCTAAAGAATATGATTTCCACATGCTCTATCACTTGAAAAAATTGAATAAATTTGATGACTGCTACCACTCAGAGAGACAAAAAAGCACGGAATTTTGAAATACACTTGAGATTTTTAGAAGGAGTAGAAAAAGAACTGAGAGCAGGGAGTATCTTTTGTCACAAAATACTTTGAACTCTCTTGAATTAAAATCTATTTGCGTGTCGTATGAGATTTGCGAGTAGAGATAACAGAAATGCATCCTATCCCAAACCTTGTTTATTCTTTAACAGCAGCAGCTGACACAGGAGAATAATTTCCTGCTTCACTGTGCTGACAGTACATCACCTAGATTCAGAAATTATATTCTCAGCAGGAAGGCAATAGATTTCTCTCTACACTGAAGAAACAGAAGGATAGAAAAATTACACAAAATAGAAATGATTTATTATTATTATAAAAGAAAAAATCAAACTGTATCGAAGACGATTTATTTTTAATTGGTGACACTCAAAGTAGAATTCAGTTTATATTAAATTTCAAGTGTTTAGCCATAATATTTTTGAAAGAAACAAAAGTTTTGTTTATGTATAATCTTGCAAACAAATCTTATATTTCTATTCTTCCTAAAATTTTTAAACAGAGGAAAAATTTTAATAAGATCAACTAAAATTTATTAATACTCTGATTTTATTTATTATACTTAGTGTATAGAACATTGTGCCCTAGTTCAGACAGTAAATATCATTTAAAAATTTTCCTTAGAAGAATGGTGTTAGGTGGTAACTAATAGTTTACATTAAAGTTTTGTGTCACCAAAAAATCATTCTTCACAGAAATAATAAGTAATGATTTCTATATGTGTGGCGTGTGTGTGTATGTGTGTGTGTGTGTACGTAGCATATTTATAAGCTACTAGGTTTTCTTCTAATTTAGATATATGAAAATCTAGCAATTTGTCTTATGTGAAGTGACTTTTAAGCCATATGTTAAAGTAACTCTAGAGGTTATAAAGAAGTATTGTAGACTTCTGGTTCATAATGATAAAGTACCAACCTCAGGTTCCAGAAGTAAGTCTGTAGATTCAAATCTTTCTGCCGTTTACTAGTCATGTGATACTGGGCAGCTTACTTATTATTTTGTTCCCCCATCTGTAAAATGAGGATAATAGCAGTGTCTTTCTAATGGGATCTGTTTGAAGATTAAAAGAAAATCAACATTAAAACACAAAGAACTGGGCTTCCCTGGTGGCGCAGTGGTTGAGGGTCCGTCTGCCGATGCAGGGCACGCGGGTTCGTGCCCCGGTCCCAGAAGATCCCACATGCCGCGGAGCGGCTGGGCCCGTGAGCCATGGCCGCTGAGCCTGCGCGTCCGGAGCCTGTGCTCCGCAACAGGAGAGGCCACAGCACTGAGAGGCCCGCGTACCGCAAAAAACAAAACCACAAAGAACAAGTCTAGCACAGAGCGAATCACTAGATTATTACCATTATTGTCACAGGTAAGTATGGCAAATGAAGCATGCTTCCTTCTGAAACTCCTCTAAATTAACCAAAAAAGTACAAAACTGAAGGACAAAAAGAACAGTAGAGAAGACAACAACAAACACAAGCTTTTGGAAAATGAAAAACTTAGGCAGAAGACTAGTGACTGATTCAGCACAGCAGAGGATGCAGAAAATTAAGTGGCAGAAAAGGAGGAGAATGTAAGAATCAAGATAATTTGCCTAATGAAACCCTGAAAGGCTGGGGTAATATTAGCACTGAATACTGAGGGGTTCTCTAAAAGTCCTTATAAAGAAAATTTCCACACACAGGTTAACTACCTCATTCCACACGTCCTCTTCGGCCTCTAGAGGATCAGAATGTTGGATATCTTAAACCAGGGATGTTCCTGACTTGGAACGACCAAGCACAACATAGAGGGAGTCGAAGGACAAGGCTCAGTCGGACCTGAACTGGTTCCTAATTGTTGGCAGACAGGTGTAAACTATCCAAGAAAGAATATTTGAAAATTCATTGGAGAACGTTTAAGACCCCAGAAAAAGACATATAGATACCACAATCTGGGATCTCCCAAGAGAAATTTTAGCTCTTTTCTTGATCACCCTAATGAAGCCACCTATGAAACAATTCTTGCCTCTAGACACACAGCTTCCAAATAAATTTGTAGCACCTCATTAAGTCTAGGCTTTCAGAAAAGCCTCCAACATGAAAGACTAAAACCAAAATAAATAAACAAAAAAAAAGTACTCAGAGGAAATACAGTACCAAGAGAAGAAACCTTAAGAAAATTATTACCATCCTCTGACATAAGAAAAGGTAATTACAGCGGCAAAATAAGAATGTACTATGTTAAAAAACTGAATAATTAGAGAAATAGTAAGAACTTTTAGAAAATAAAAATAATTGCTGAAATAAAACATTCAATGAAAGAGAACATCTAGAAAATCTCCTAGTAAGTAGAATATAAAGAACTTTTTAAAAGAAGAGGAAACACAAGAAAACAAGCATACAAATCCAGATGAACATATGCCCTATGACCACAGATAGAGAACAGAAAAATGAAGGAAGAGAAGGGAGCAATGCTTTCATAACTCTAAGGGAAAATTATTTTCTGTCTACAATTATATACATAAGCTAATATTCAATCAAATGTGAGGATGGGATGAAGATATTTTCAAGAGGGCAAACTTTTATGACTCCTTTATCAGGAAGTAGCTGAAAAATATACCTCTATAAAATAAAGGAGGAAAAGGGGGGAGGACGAGTGTGGGACTCAGGAAATAAAGGATCTAACATAGAAGAGCCAAGGGAAGTCCCAAGATGTCCACTATGCACCAGGTGTAGAAAGCAACCAATCTAGATTGTAAAACAGATCAGTATGGAAAGGTCTCCACAAAGAAAAGCAAATTTGATACAGTGTCTGAAACCATGTTTCAGCACTCAAAAAATAGTGACATCATCTTACAGATCTGTTGAAACATTTAGGAAAAATACAGTAGGTACACAAAAAATAAGCAAATAAAAATGAGGTTATTACTAACTCCCCCCAAAAGAAAAAGTTATAGGAGAAAAGAAACAATCATAATAAATTCCTCAAAAAGGAGCAATATTTAGTGCTGATTTAATGCAACATACTTATTGGATAAGTATGTTGAGAAAATGGGGTAATCTTTGTATAAGTATGTTGAGAGAATGAGATGGTAATGAATTTAAGAATAGTAAATCCCCAACTAATAATAGGAAGTAAATTGATAGAGAAAAAATTGATAAATCAATAAAGAGCAGCTTAAAAGTGTCATTTAAAAATATGGAAATGCCATAAGAAACAGCTCCAAGAATGCAAACTGACTGCCTCTGGGGAGCAAGGCTGTGGAAGATGGTGAGCAGTGAAACGGGAGTGCTTTACTTAGTTTCAAGTCTTTTTTTTTTTTTTACATATTTATTGGAGTATAATTGCTTTACAATGGTGTGTTAGTTTCTGCTTTATAACAAAGTGAATCAGTTATACATATACATATCAGTTATACATATGTTATATCAGTTATACATATGTTAGCAGTTATACATATGTTCCCATATCTCCTCCCTCTTGCGTCTCCCTCCCTCCCACCCTCCCTATCCCACCCCTCCAGGCGGTCTCAAAGCACCGACCTGATCTCCCTGTGCTATGCGGCTGCTTCCCACTAGCTATCTATTTTACATTTGGTAGTGTATATATGTCCATGCCTCTCTCTCGCTTTCTCACAGCTTACCCTTCCCCCTCCCCATATTCTCAAGTCCATTCTCTAGTAGGTCTGTGTCTTTATTCTTGTCTTACTCCTAGGTTCTTCATGACATTTTTTTTCCCTTAAATTCCATATATATGTGTTAGCATACGGTATTTGTCTTTATCTTTCTGACTTACTTCACTCTGTATAATAGACTCTAGGTCTATCCACCTCATTACTAATAGCTCAATTTCGTTTCTTTTTATGGCTGAGTAATATTCCATTGCATATATGTGCCACATCTTCTTTTCAAGTCTTTTAATACTACTTTGCTTTTTAATTCTGTATGTATATAAGTGATAAGAATGAATTTTAAAAAGTAAATCAGATACATTTCCAACTTATAATGTAAAATAATATGTTGATATATAAAATAGTAGTCGATTAACATCAATTTTTAAATTTTAACAGAGTAATATCTCAATTACCCAGCACCAGCATGGCTTCACATAAGAAAATCTGGAGATAAATTTAAGTTTACACCTTCAAGTGACAAAACTTTCCTTTTTTAAAAGATTTTTAATTTACCACACATATTCTTGAATGATTAAGTATCATTCCTTACCTTCTTGATAATTACATGTTATTATTATAGATATCCATTATCATATTCATACCAGGACCTCTGGAGTATATATGTTCTCTATCTTACATTAAATATCCCCAGGTCTCTCTTTCTTTATAATTTTAAAGGAAGAGTAAAAAATAGAATGATCTGGTTTACTAAGGATTCTGGTTCATAAAACTGATCAGAACTTTGAAAAATACTTAGAATGCAATAATCAAATTAATATAAAAAACAGCAAGCTCATTGTGCTTACTATGTGACAACATTCTAAGCACTTTTCATACACACTTCAATTTCCCCATTTTACAGATTAGAAAACAAAGGCACAGAGAGGCAAAGCTACTTGACGGGGTTAGTTAGTGACTGAATTAAGATTTTGAACACAGGCAATTTGACTCCAGAGCCTGTGATCTTTACTGCTATGTGCTACTTAGCACTATAAATCTATTGAACACAATATATTGTCTTGATTATTTGGAAAACACTTTAGAATTTTGCAGGATCTAAAGCACATAACTAAAATCTACTGTTATTAATGTATTAGAGATACATGAACGTGCATTCAAAATTAACAAAAGGCTAGACACCAAAAGATATTCACTGTATAAATTCAACATAAAAAGCTCTCCCACAAAAAATATATATATAAAAATTAGCAAAACAACATATAAGGCTCATGTAAATTAAATATTTTCAAGCAGAGTTTTGGCATAGTTCTATTTTTCCCCTAAAAAGAGCACCACTATTATATCTGGTAATTTATAAAGTCAATTAAATATAAGCAATATAACACAGAGGAACAAGATAAACATTATCTTTTAAATGAATCACAATATGAAAAGCTTATTAAACTTACTGATCCAATAACATAATATTATATTGCGTCGATTCTAAGACACATATACTTCCACATTTTTTTTCTTGGTATATAAAGTATTGGTGTATCTTACAAACACTGGTATTTCAGGTTTGATGAAATACGGCAACTAACAGTTTCATAGCACTTACAATGTATCAGGCACTATCCCACTTGCTTTATACATATTTACTACCTTAATCCTAACAATTCAGTGAGGTAGGTACTATTACTATCCTTATTTATGCAAGAAAACTGAAACAGATTAAATAAATTGCTGGAACTAATGAGTGGAAAGTGAGGATTCCAACTTCAGCACAAAGTCTAGTTACAGACACTAAGCTCTTAAATATTATACAGTACAGCCACATCACTATACACATTTGTCCCTTTCTCTGAGACCTGCTAACTCCTAGTACTTTTTTCTTCTCTGAAACTGCAACTGCTTTTAGCTAGAACACTTTATGTAAACAAAACCTACTGTTTCTTTGGTTGTATTAGAGAATAAAATCAAAAGTAGAGCTACTTGGTTGCCAGTGAATAAGGAGCATAAATGGGACAATTAGTCAGCATTCATTCTTCAATTCCCTGCTCAGCTGCTTCTCACCCTTTCTCTTGTAAACCCTCGGGATACAAAACCTCAAAATACTTTCAGTTCTGATGAAAGATGTTTAAGCAGTGAATTGGCATACATACGGTATGGAATAATTCTTCCCTAAAAACAAAGTACCAAGGTTTTCCACTACATAGACAATTTCAGATTCATGCATAAAGAAATTATGTACAATGCAACTTTAATGAAATGTTAAACAATCTTCTACAATTACCTTTACTAATAATTTCTTATGTGAATAATTCTTCTTTGGTAAATAAGGAGAACCTCAATCACCGCTAAATAAGGTAAAAATCAAGAACCCATTGCTTAAATAATTCCATAACCACACTTTGTTTTACACTGAAACAATACCATTTACTGAGGGTTTAGTCTGTATTTTGATAAAGTTTTTACACACACCATCACTCATTACAGCTCCTTGAGATAGGTACTACCATATCCATGTTTATACTAAAAAACTGTAAAACAGAGAGATCCTATAATGATGCAATATATAAACCATATGGTAAAGGACTTTTAGTTATAAAAATATGTCCAGCAGGCACATCTGATTTAGTGTTTCTGTGAGATAAAAATGTTAAATCTTTTACATATACATAATGTTGTATTTCAGTTATACCTCAACAAAAAAACTACATTTTTGTGCAATTTGTATTTACATGACATGAAGTAAGTCCTTTGGAAAAAGTTATTTAAAGTCATAATATGACATAATGTCTTTTAAAATCCTCACAATGAAATTTGCTTGAAGGTGCAAATGAGATATGTAAGCTGATTTAAGGCAGGGACTGTGTTTTCTTCACAACAGTATTTTATTTTAAGTTAAACCTTTAAGTACTGTACCTGAATTTTAAATAGATTTATGGAAAACTTTCTAACATGTATCACACATATCCCTAACTTCTTAAAATGTTATGAATACAATTTAAACATTTATTGATGAATCAGTGTCATCACTGTAGGCATCAGTAATTACACTGTGTGGCAAGGTAGCTGAAGGTGTAGATAGTACAAAAAAAAAAAACAAACAAAAAAAACTTAAGAGCTACTGAAGTCAGTGGGAGTCCCATTAACTTTGTTAAAGAAGTCCATGCTGATAAAATTCACTTTTGTAACCAGTCTTTCTCTGTCTTAAAAAACCACAATAGCTGTTTGACTTTTACTCTCCATCTATACTCACTGAACCTAGATTCTTGCTCTTTTCTAAAGACAAAATGTTACCCTTTTTAATATCTAGGTAGCTATTTGACTCCTTCTCTATTCCCAAAACAAACTAAAAGAACTATTCTGTGACTGATGTTTTGTTTTGTTGTTGTTGTTTTGTTTGTTTGTTTTCGGTACGCGGGCCTCTCACTGTTGTGGCCTCTCCCCGTTGCGGAGCACAGGCTCCGGACGCGCAGGCTCAGTGGCCATGGCTCACGGGCTCAGCGGCCATGGCTCACGGGCCCAGCCGCTCCGCGGCATGTGGGATCTTCCCCGACCGGGGCACGAACCCGTGTTCCCTGCATCGGCAGGCGGACTCTCAACCACTGCGCCACCAGGGAAGCCCTGTTGTTTTTGTTTTTAAACTATTTTACAGAGCTGCCCTTGAAGGCTTTTAAGCACCCTTCCCACCCTTGAAGATTGCAAAAACATTCTGCTTGTTTCCCCACTGACTTCTTTCTGTTCTACTGTACCTGCTATTGTTCTAGCAGAATAGTGCTTCCATGCCTGCTTCCAAGCCCACCATTCTTTTCCCTTTACTTTTCTCCAACTTTATTCTTTCTTGTCCAACTAGTCCCTTATTAATTCTTGGCTTCCATGTATAAAAGACCAAAAATTCGGTGTGACATGAGGCCAAGAAATGGCAAGAGATTGGATAAACAAGAAAGAAAAAAGGTAGACCAGGGCTCATACATTTTTATAACCTAGCATTGAGCACAGTTCCATAGTAGGACCAAATACTGTGTGGAACTGAACTAACTACATAATACGAGCAAATCACCAACAAATGAGATGAACGAACTTGAAACCAGAACCAACATATTCTCTCTTTTATTGGTTTTATTTTTAGTCTTCTTTAATCCTTGATTGGTGAGAAAAATGTGACAGAAGAAAAAAGAGCATGAGAATGTAAACTGAAGGTAGAGCTCTTAAAAAGACATTAAAAAATGGGCATTCATAGAGAAAAATGCAATAACTTAGAATAATGATCTATGATAGTTCTAAGGGAATTTAAATGAGAAGGAAAGAAGACATGATACAGTTAAAAATAGGTAGAAACATGCTGCATGGTGAAAAAAGATAGAAACAAAAACATAATTTGGAAAATAAAGCTATATGAATTACATAAATGATGAAATATCCTTTCAGGGTTATTATAAAATAAAAGACTAAAAATGCCATAAGAAATGTGTAACAAAACAGCTTAGCAAAATCTTTAAAATGTAATGATTAAAGAATTTAAGCAGCACTTAAATTACAGTTACTTAGAGACATGGTACATAACAACATTTACAATTTCTAAGGAAGTATCTTATCTACTTTGAAGGCTGTTAGCGGAACTATTTTATATTATCACAAGCTTCAAATTTCAGGTCTAATTCACTGTCATCAATATAAGAGTTACCATTAAAAATCAACTATATGCAGAGTACTATATACATGTGCTTTCTAGTCTTGCCCAATGGTTACAACTAAGTACCTAGTGAAAGCGATTTAACTTTTTTGTGCTTTGGTGTTCTATTTATAAGAACAGACCCTCCTTATTAAGTTATTGGGCAGACTAAATAATATATACACAGTGTGCTGAATATGGCCTTGCACACAGTAAATGGTTAATAAATGTTATTATCATTATTATTACACTACATTGTTTCCCTTATCATCTATTATCTCACCACTTAGCTAATAAGGAAATTAATCTCACAATATGGCCAAGGCTATGGGAGCAAAATCGTAACACTGAAAGTAAAATAACAGATACTGAGAAATAGGACGCACCACATTCTTCTTTCTTACTTGGTATTCCTTATTGACACTGGCAATTTCTGTCATCAATAAAAAATATGAGAAAACAGAAGTCATCATAATAAGAGAAGTATAACAGTATGTTAGAGCAAAGCAAAAAGAATAAATCAATTTATATACTTTCAAAAAATCTTCCCTAAGAGACCAATCCTTACACAAACATTCTATTTTTCTTTTCCCTTTCCCAAAACAAGAACCTGGGGATATATCTTCAACATCACTCAGAAGGACCTCTCACATAGGATGGGCCCAATAAATATCCGGCAAATGAAAAAAAAAAAATCCATTTCATTACCTATAAAAACACTTGCTTTCAATTCAACTCATTTTTCCCAGTGAACTTCACAAAAAGATGCCAAGTTACAATCCCCAAACCAAATACATTATGGTCTACATACTTTTGGTTTAAATTTTTAAATATTATTTAGACATAAAACACAGTATAGCCAATTACGTAAGTAATTTATGAAGAATGTTTTCAGAAAAATTTATTTATAGTTTCCCTTATTTGCCCTATCCTATGACATTTACATGTCTTGCTTGATTTACATAGTTGGTAGTGGTTACAGGAACCTAATCTGGAGAACTGTTAATAAGATCACCTCTGTTTTGTTTGGCTATTCTACACCTGTTTCATTTCCACTCTTCTGCTTCATTAACTTTTCATTTTCTCAAATCTATTAAATCTGAAGTAGTTATCTAAAAAGGCAAAACATCTCATAACATTTTGAGGGATTTTATTTTCTTGCTCAAGATAAACTAGTTATGCTTTTTAAAAAATTTTATTTAATTGTTTTCCATTTGGTAATCAATAAAGCTCTCTGTACTACTGTATCATTATGGAGAAAAGCCTAACAAATATGTTTATTTCCGCCTGTATTTGAAACACCTGAAGAGTTTCTTAACATTTACTATGTAATACATCTCAACTCAACAAAAATACTGATAAGACTGCTAAAGGAGAAAGTCAAGGAAAAAGTGCAGTAAGGAAGGAACTGCTGGGATCTTAAAAACAATAGGGAGATAATATCAAGATAACAGGAGAGATTTAGGGAAAATTGAAATGGTACATGTTTTTTGTAGGGAATCCCAGGGCACTTACTACCTGTTTTTGACACTTATTGCTAATTAGTATTTACAATGTAGTAACTGTTATTATATCTTCTTTCTCAAAACTCCTTGCAGGCAATAATTCAGGATGCCATTTCTGTATATCTACCACCGTCAATCAACAAAATAAATGCTATTTGAAACAAGTTATTTGTAGATGAAGAATCTAAACCCACATGGAGGTGGTGCTGTACAATGTAGAGTATGGACTCTGGAGTGAAGATCAATCGTCTTCACTTACTAGCTGCATGATTTTGGTCAGGTTACCTCACTTCTGAAATGGCTATTCCTCCCCGAAACATAACCATTCTGATTAAATGGGGAGCAGTAAATCTGACTTATTTAAAAGCCTAATTATATTACGCATTTATGTGCAAGTTATTAAATCATTATTTCTTGACAACAAACCAGACAACTAAAGTGGTTTGAGAAGACAGAGAAGTGGGTAAGAATGATGTATTTGAATGATAAGGAATGTTTCCAATGTAATTTTTAAAAATAACGTATTCCTTGCAGTCTTATTTGCCTTCTTTAATTTATCTAGAAAGTTGTTTATCATGGAACGTAAATGGATAAGCCTCAGATCTAGACATACAAATTATCAAAAACTTCAAAGTAGCAAAATTGAAGATGTGAAACTTGAAACTTCCCCATTATTGACAAATAATTATCACACCTAATTTCAACTGGAGTATACTTGAGAGCATAGCCTAAAGCAATTCTCTAATTGAAAAGAATTAGTCTCAGATTGTTCAAATCTTTACTTCCTCCCCAGTATACTATTTCTTCGTGTTGATCTTTCCTTTCAGTATCATAAATGAAACAAGCTTAAATAATTTTGAGGATCTGATTTAATACATACTTAAACAAGAATCCAATGTTTTTGTTACTTAATGATGACTCCATACCTTCCATTCCTGGTCCTTAAAGAATCTACAGAAGTAAATGTCAGAAAGAGTAACAGGAGGAAACCATTTTCTCTCTCATTCAAATAAAGATACAAATTATTAAATAATTTTCTTAAACTGAATTAACTAAAGTAGTCCATCCTCAATCCCTGTAGCTACAGCACTGAAATCTTGTCACTGGCAAAACTGCAGTTGTCAAGATGAACTTCTCATCAAAACAGATTAAAAAACAAAAAGGGCTATCAATTATCTATATAATAAATTTGTGTTACACATAACACATATGTAACACATATGTGCATTTATTTAAACTAACAAACAAAAGTTCCAGAGGCATTTTGTTCCTAAAACAATGCATAAGCTACTCCAGTATGTCTACCATCTCCTGAATCACCTCTTTCAATTGTTCAGGAAGCATTGTTATTATACAGTAATGTGCCAAAACAGAATCTTCCATAAGTTTTATATTATGCAGATATTTCACCTTTTTAAAGTATTCTAAACCAACCTTTATTCTATTAAGTTCAATGTATTATCATTTATATTCTCCCTTGTTTAATCTTCCCAAATTCTGTGAAATGTTTCTTTTCAAAGATTATAAATATGTCTACGAAAGTATTTTTCCTGGCTTAATCTACTGTACATATATATGCAGAACTGGATGCGTTACAAAGTTTCTCGCTCTTCCTCTCTACCAACCTATAGACTCGACTTAGAGACTGTCTTTTGGGAGTATGCCTCCCCTGTGGTACTGCAATAAAAGAAAATGTTCTCTATACACTGAGGGTGCTGGACAAGAGGAGAATGCCTTTTCACTCCTGGCTTAGATGAATTCTTAGATATCATACTATGCCCAAGTGGCCAGAACAGAGGGCCTGGAAGAGAGTTCTCTAAGGATATCTCATCATAGCAGGTTAACTGTGCAACAGGAGACCCCAATAGATCCCTTCACAGATTCAAAACATGCACCCCATGAGAAAGCCACCATTTGAACACTTGCCACATAGAAGAAGGCACTAAATGGCCAGTCAGTATAAACCACAGAGGGAGAAAAACTCAAAAGAATATTACAATCATAAACCTAGGTAAGTCAAAGTTTTGCCCATTTCTTTCCAACTAAACCCTAACCTAAGGGAGCCAGAATCAGCAATGGGGGTGGGGAGTGGTATGTCAGAATCAATCTTTGCCTCTACTGAAATCTAGAGAGAATGAGAAAGAACAGACCCTACCAACTTCAAGTTCCTAGGGCCCAAACCCTGACTAGTGCTAGGGCAGAGGAAGAACCTTAAATCAGATATGAGATTCAAATTTCATATTACACTAGCCTAGAGGGTTTTTTTAAATGACCGAAGAAGAATGGGATGTTATAAAATACGCCAAGATAAGGTCCTCTACAACCCCAGTAGAATCTCCACACAGCACAGTTGTAGGTTAAACAGCCTATCATGGAACAAAACAGCAAGAACATAAAGAGGGAGACTAATTCATGGGCTTCCCTGGTGGCGCAGTGGTTGAGAGTCCGCCTGCCGATGCAGAGGACACAGGTTCGTGCCCCGGTCCAGGAAGATCCCACATGCCGCGGAGCGGCTGGGCCCATGAGCCATAGCCGCTGAGCCTGCGCGTCTGGAGCCTGTGCTCCACAATGGGAGAGGCCACAAGAGTGAGAGGCCCGCGTACCGCAAAAAAAAAAAAAAAAAAAATACAATTCATGGGTAAAAGAGACCAAGAACTGGCAATAACTAGAGAGAGAAGAAAAGGAAAATAAAGAAGAGAACAAGATCAATGATAACTAATTTTTTTAGTTTAGGTAACTTGAAAGTCACTGGCACCAGTAACTGAAACAGAAAACAAGAAGAAGGTAGAGTTATAAATTATGAAAATAAATAGTTTTTGATATTCTGAGTTCTTCTTCCACTCATTCATTCATAAATGAACCGATATATGCATATTGTGAGCCTACTATGTAAAAGACCCTATTAGAGATACATTGTAAATAAGGGTGAAATGGTCTTTGTTGTCATAGAGCTAGCAGCCTATAATGCTAGACAAAATTTGGAATTGGAATAAGCATGAGAAGTACATAATGCTTCCAGAGCACAAAAAAAAGGGGTACCTTAACTAGATTTAGATAGTCAGGAAAGACTTCCTAAATGATGACGTATATAAGTTGAAACCTTAATGACATATAGGAATAGTGAGTGGATGTGTGTGTGTATATTCAAGATGTGTTAGTATAGAAAGACAACCAAATATCTCTGGAAAGAGGAGTAGCAGGCCAAATTATGTGAATCACATAGAGGAACTTGTACTTTTAAGGCAAGGTAATTTATAGGAAGATTTTAAAATAAGGTTTAAATAATCAGATTTGTTTTCAAATACATGAAATATATCTATGACGAGATGTACACAAATAAAAGTTCAGAACAGTTTTGAGCTGAACATATGGACTTAGGAATGATCTAAATAAAGGTAATAATTCAGAGGAATCTATAGGGGCAAGAACAGAATTATTCCTACATTTATGGAATGATTAAAAAAAAAAAACCCAACAAAATGCCTGAGAAGGTACAGTGAGACAGACAATAAGAGACAGAGAATCTTACAGTGTCAAGAAAGTCAAAGGAAGAAAAGTGCCAAAAGAGACTGGTTATCAACATGGAATGCTCCAGAAAAGTAAAAGGGGCTGATGACTAGATGACTGAAAAGTTAGTTCAGTGAGTTAAGGAAGTAAGAGGATAACAACGAATTTTAAGGGAATTAGGTAACTTCAAGAGCAGCAGAATGCTGAAAAAGTAGAAACTCAAGTGTACAGATTACCCTTTCAAGAAACTTGATGGCTATGGAAAGGGGAGAGAGGCAGAAACCATAAGGTTATTATCAAAATCAAATAAAGAATTTAGTCTTTTGTAATTTAAGATAAATAAGAACTGTATATATTTCTAAGCCAAAGAGAAAGATCTACTGAAAAAAATTAAAAGATAGAAAAAAAAAAAGAGAATAAAACAAGGGCCTGAAAAAGGTACAAAGAAACAAGATAAATGATAGCCTCAAAAGAGGAAGAGAAAATTCTCTCTCTAGAAATGTAGGCAAGGATTAAAGTTGAAATTACAGAGTAATCTGAAGTATAAAAGAAGTTGATGGAGGTCCTTGAAGAGAATCTAAGTAAACTGTAAAGCACATTCATTTACAGAGTATGAAGGTATTGGGGTGAATTTCTAGGCTGACGGCACAGGACAGAAAGTAGGCACAGGACAGAAAGCTAAATAGACATAAACGAAAGGATAACAACAACAAGAGCTGGTTCAGTTAGAAATATATGTTAGACTGAGAAGTAGCATCAATTGGCCCAATTTTAGTCTTTTATCTAGGGATGCTCAGCAACCCCAGAGCAAAAGTACATAAAGTGGATGATAATAAAAGCATGAGGCTGAGCTATATAAGATCTTACATTTATATTGTAAATACTGACAGTTCAAGAAAAACAAAGATAACAATTTTTAAAGATTTTCAAGAATAGAAATGGATATCATAAAATTGAAAAAAGTAAAACACTGACGATATGATTAGTGTAGAGTATAATACATTCATTGCTACCTTGGAAATGTCATCCATTCTTAATTTAAAAACATTTTATTCTATTTTAATTCCACATGTATCCTTCTCTTTAACAGCATCTTAATGTAAAACATCTTACACCAAACAGCTCTGGGTTCCAGCTTTAAACAGAGCCGCATAAATTAGTAGTCATTTAAATTAAAGCTGAAAAATATTATGAGAAAATAGTTACTTTAATAACTTCAAAATTTAAAACTACTCCAAACATAATGGCTTTTTATATTAAAAAATCTTAACTATATTGTCAAGTATCTTCTAGGTAAAATAATTCTCTAAAAACTGTATACATTCACCACCATTTAGGAGTTTTGGTCATTGATGTAGGTTTGAATATGTAGTAACTGGAGATTTAGAAAGTCCTTTTAACATGTTGGGTGTCATCCATCTTAAGATAAATAAAAATCCAAATGACTTGACAGACTAAATGGGCCTCCATAATCTAGCTCTTGCCTAACTCTCCAGCTTTATCCCTTATCATTAAGAAGCGGTTTGACCTTAAATACCTTTGTATCTTCTGTACATAGTAAAATGCCCAGTATATAATCCATACTTAGTAAGTACTTGCTAGCTACATACATGGATAAATAAATGTTGGAAAAACTGGAAATCTTTACCTTGGTTAACACTAAATTTAAAGAAAAACGTGAAAAATTACTCATCAGGATACATTAAAATTCCAATTTGTATTTCTTACTTATATATAACTTTTATTAAATATGACCATAGTCTAAATATGTTTTAATTGCTTATATAGACAAATCTTAAAGCTATCTTATAAGAATAAAAATTAAAAGAATGATTTGAGCACACTGAAATCAAGCACATAATAACACTTTCAAAATAAAACTTCAATACAAGAAACTTTAAAAACAAGTCAAATATGGGAAAATTACCTTCATTCAAAGGAATTTTTTTTGTCATAATAGGATAAGGTAAAAAGACCATGCATGGGCTTTGGAGTCAGATAAACCTGTATAAAACCTGTCTCTATCAGCTGTGTGAAAATATTATAATATAGATTTTTCTAAAATAATAATGTAAGAATGATATGCAAACCCAAATCTCACATAAATGAGCACTAAAACTAAGGGATGATTTAAGAAACATGTAAATAATAAGCATACCAAAATAAATTTTTTTTTTTTTTTTTTGGTATGCGGGCCTCTCACTGTTGTGGCCTCTCCCGTTGCGGAGCACAGGCTCTGGACGCGCAGGCTCAGCGGCCATGGCTCACGGGCCCAGCCACTCCGCGGCATGTGGGATCTTGCCCGGATCAGGGCTCGAACCCGCGTCCCCTACATCGGCAGGCGGACTCTCAACCACTGCGCCACCAGGGAAGCCCAATAAAATGCTTTAAGTCACAAACTTTAAGCCGTAATTTTGAGCCAGAAAATTAAATTTAAATGTTAAACTTTAAAATGAAACCAAATACAAACCCACATATTCTTATCCCTGTAATCCAGGAAGCCACAACTACCACAGTTTTCCTTTTTACACAGCAGTGACTAAACAAACTTCCTCTACTGTATCATTTATATATTGAGAAATGTACAGATGTATCTTGTCTTATTCCAGCAGATTTCCAGAGATCTTTTGCCAGTAAGACATATTAATAAAATGCACGATTAGAAAAGAAGTCAAAATTGTTATTACATAATTGATTAAAAACATATTGGTTCTATAAAAAGTCAATTATTTTTCTTCCTGTATGTGAAATAATACTATTTCCATTAATAACTGAGTACAGAATAAAAAAACATAAAGTAGTAAAGTAAAAACTAATTAAAGAGAGAAATGAAGTTCATTAATTAGAATAATTTTTCATGGACCATAAAATGAGAAGATTCATAGCTGATAAGCATAAAATTATCTCAAAATATTTTATAGGAAAACATTTACCACTTGGATAATTTTGTTCTAGGTATGTAATTTCTTTAATGTGTAATCCTCAAAAAGATGAAGTTTTGATTTAGCAAAATTTTCCAAATTGTTCAGTATATATATATATATATTATCATTCACATGTACATACCACTTAACATAGTTTACATTTTAAGCTACCTGTGTCCTCCAGGATCAATGGATTTCATTTTGATATAATCCAATGAACTGGTATTATTTATAATTTTATTAATCCTACTGCTTCATATTTATTCTTTAAAAATCAATTCTTGCAGGTATGAAAATATTTATCTTACTATAATGAATATACTGATGCTGATATTCCTTAGGGTACAGACTACTTCCTACAGACTTCCCTAAAACATAAAATTAAACATGAATCTAGTTTTCCTGGTGCTTTATCTTTTGAAATTATAATTTGGGGACTCAGTCTGGTCAACGCAATAACTAGGACAGACTACTTTCTGCCACTTTCCAGAAAGAGTTTTAACACACTGAATTCACAGCCAACCACATCTTTAGTTAATTCTTCAACTGACTAAGCAGAGCAAAATGCATTTTTGCAACATTTACTTTTGTTTTTAATATGCTTTCAGCTTTCATTTAAGACACATATCTTAAACATAATCAGAATCATGACAGATTAGATGTAAAATCTGACTGAATGAGAGAAGGTAAGGATACCTCCAAGATTTCTGGCCTTAGAAAACTGGAAGGATGAAGCTGCAATTAAGATGGAGAAGATTGTGGGAGAAGTAGATTTTGAGATTGGAGAGAAAAATCAGAATATTTAAAATCACATCTAATTCTAACATACTTATTAGACATAACAAGTGATATCAAGTGGGCAGTTGCATCATTAGTCTAGAGTCCAGGTGAAAAAGTCCAGAATGGATATAAACATTTGGTAGTCATCAAAGAACAGATGGTTATTTGAAGCCATGACACTGGATAAGATCACCAAGGGAGTAAACATGTATAGGAAAAAGGAGAGAGTGGTCCAAGACTGAGCTCAGAGAAATGAGAACAAACCAACAAAGGAAACTTGAGGCTGCAATTAGTTAGGTAGAGGGATGCTGGATGCAGAAAGAAATGTTTCAAAGAAGAGGCAGTGATCACGATGTCAAATACTGCTGATTGTATATAGAGATAAGAACTGAGAATCCACCTCTGAATTATCCCCATTAAAGTCACCAATGACCCTGACAAGAACAGTTTAACTGGAAGGATGGGGTCAAAATTCTAATTGGAATAGCTTTTAAAGAAAAATGGGAGGAGAGGAACTGGAGACAGCACAACTATGGACAGATAGTTTGAAGCATTTTACTGTTAACGGCCTGGTAATTGGAACAGGCAGTGGGATAAAGAGAATATGCTTTTTTTCTTTTTTAACACTGGAGAAATACAGTATGTTTGCAGGTTGAAAGAAAATAGAATGGGGGGGGGGGAATTGATAACACAAGAAAGAGAAGAAAGAATTTCTAAATGATATCTGAGTACCTAAAAGGGAATGGAATCTAGAATAAAAGTAAAGGATTGGCCTTTCCTGGGGCAGGGACAGTTTCTCAGAATAATAAGAGAAAATATAGACCATATAGGTACTGATACGTTTGGGTTGCTAGAT
Organism: Stenella coeruleoalba; assembly: GCF_951394435.1. Taxonomy (NCBI): domain Eukaryota; kingdom Metazoa; phylum Chordata; class Mammalia; order Artiodactyla; family Delphinidae; genus Stenella; species Stenella coeruleoalba. The sequence goes on along the minus strand of NC_137147.1, from coordinate 70,825,563 downwards.
CTACTGGTGAAAGCTTGTGAAATTTCTTTTAATTACTTTTTTTCTCAGTGAAATACGACATAAGATTGTCAATTAGGATGACAGAGGATGTTTTGCAATTGATACTTAAATTCATCATATATTGTGTGGCCTGCTGCCTTAGTTCCAAAGAAAAGTGAAAATGTTACACATGAGAAGGAAGTTGGGGTTATTTTCAGCATTCACAGCCTATCTCAAATTGTTCCATTTCCCAAAACCATATCCTAATATAAACAGAGATAACCCTTAGTCATCTGTACCCTAGACAAATACACATTCCTCTTTTATAAACTGCCAACTTTCAATACTACTCTCATTCCAACTAGACTTCATCATCTCTACAGGTTCTAAGTATCTAAAATAAGTCCATTGCTCTAAAGATTAGGCCCATAGTATTTAATCATTCTAGAATTAAATTACCTTTTGCAAATCTTCTCATTTTATTTTTTCCTACAGCATCTAGTATTTTTATATATTCAAAGGTGTAACATTCTAAATACAAAATTGAATTTACTCAATACTATAAGAGAGATTCACTAATATTTTATATTTTCAACAAAGCAACCCCCAAATCAATATGATCTTAATTACATTTATTGTCCTCAAGGGCACATTCACACAAAACAAAACCACATATACTGTTGTTCTTGCTATTATAGTATTAGATGAATCTTAAATATTTAATATGTAAGTAATATTTAATATGTAAGGAATTTGAATATAGCATTAAGTTTATACACTGATTATAACAAAATATAGACATATCATAAAAGAGAATTTTACCGTAATGGCAATCAAGAATTTTTGTGATGACTCACGGAAAATATGAATACTTGTTAAAGAATGTAAAGCAATAAATCAGACCCCTAAAAGACACTCTTAGTAAAACTATATCACTAAATTCTCTTAGATCTTTCATGGAAGCTGCATGAATTAAAGTGTTTAAGGCCTTCACAGAAGTAATCAAAAAATTTAACTTGAAAAACAAGTCTTATGAATCATCATCTATATTACTAAATATCTAGCTTTATCATTCAGTACACTATGACTCTTTTTGACTAACAGAAAAAGAATTTTCAGAAGTCTTAGTATCTTGAAAAATATCATTAAAGCAACTATTAAATATTCTGTATGCCACCTGCTTTATTCTTACTGAAGCCCTGATTGATACTTTTAATGTACAAGAATGAAGGAGAGACTAATGAATTATGTTAATTTTTGAGAGTCTTAATATAAAGAAGCCCATATGCTTCATATGCAATTTAATCTGCTTAAATATTATAAAATCATGTCCCTAGTTTTTATCTCAACCATACGGGTGAAAAACAAACAAAGCTCTGCATACATTCAGGTGTATCACAGAGCATATTTTTTGGCTATGTAAGTAAAAATATCCACATAGCTGAAATAGGAAGGACACCTTAGAACCTCCATAAGTCCATTAACCAAAAGAGGTGATTTGCTGAAAACACATTCCTATATATAACAAATATCATTTGTAATTATCTACTAAAAATATGAACCTATATAAAAAGGCATTTATAAAGTATGAAAGAATACATACGAAATTATTTATATTAATTATCCTAAGGATGAGGAGAGCTTAACTAACTTTCTCTGTATTGCCTACATTTTATAATAATCAGTTGTTATGAGAAAAAAATTTTTGAAAAAATCCTTATACCAATGTTTCCTTTTTGCCACCCCATTAATGTAATTTATTTTACATTAAAATCTTTGCTGTAAACTTAGTATTATTAAATGTAACAAACACGGGAAGAAGAAGATGAAAAAAGATAAGTCATAAAATGCTTACTATATGTCAGGTATTATGTGACATGCTTTTACATTTTTTCCTTTTGTGATACCTAGACCAACATTTTATAACTATGCAAGAAGTACTAATCACACACAGATGAGAAAATTAGAGGTCCAAGAAGATTAAATGATTTGACCAAAATCATACAACTAGTTAGGTGGGAGAGCTCGGATTCAAACTCTGCTCTGTCTGACGCCACATGTTCTCTAGGAGTCTTGTATTCCATCTCACATCCCCATAAAGCATTAAAAAGTACTGAATTGATTTGATATTTTCTTAATACACTCCACTGTGTAATATCCAAAGCATATTATCTTCATAAAAACTTTGATTATATTAAGTACTATCACAGTGATTTGACTAGACCTTACTAACCTTAAGTCTACAGTTTAACAAATCTCTACAGCAGTGGTTATATATGATTTAAAATGTGAAAGACAAATCTTATAATGCTAAATGAAGAATAATCAAATGATTTCATGTAAAAAACTTCGTAGACAAGGCAAAATTTCAAACTCTCCTAATGTCTAATAGCAATATGAAGACAGGAAATACCTAGACGATATCAAGGTTCTATGTTTACAGAGGTCTGGTCAGAACAGAAAACTTGTTTTTAGTCTCTATTTTGCTGAATTATTACAGTTTCACTTTCAATGGCAAAACTGAAATTTGAAGCATTTCCAGATGAACAGGGAAAATTATCAATCCATAAAAAATATCTAAGTATTTCTCAGTGATGGGTCAAATGTGGCAGTTTGGTGAATCTTACCTAAATTTTGAATACTGTATTTTTTAACTCAAATTTATAAGCAGTCTGATGCAAAGAGTTATAGAATAACAGTAAACAAACAGGTTCATCATTAACTTTCTATATCACAAATCATTTTAACTTGCACTATCTTATTTTCCTCAACTGTAAAACAGATATAAGAATTCCTGCCTATACTAACATTTTAAGCAGAGATGTAAGATCAAATTAAGGCATGATTAGCAAATTACTTTTATGTACTGCTTACCTACTTTTATTAAGTTTTAGTTATACAGTTCTAGACTTTTAAAAACAAGACTATCATTTTTCCCATTAATGGTCAAGAGATAGTTTAAATATGTACACAAAGAAAATCAGAGCCTGGCTCTGATTAAAAGATACTTAATTTAGCTAACTGTTACTTGAAATGTTTCCTAAACCCAAAATTTCTTCAAAATTTTCCTCAAACAGAATTGTATTTGTTCTGCATATTTTAAGTAGTCAAAAAATGTACATAGTCCTTACCTACATTATTTATCCCTTTCATTTAGGGAAATTATCCTGCTCACAATGCAGTTTCTACTTATTTTTAATGTAATCCGCTGAAGTATTTGAAGGGTTTTCAGAAAAAAATTTAATAAAAGCAATATTTTAAAAAAATCAAAGAAAAAAATTTGTTCAAGAAACCTGGAATATGATTTCAGAGTGCAGTCATACTGTCATAAAGGGGCAATATTTATTGCAGTTTGCTTTAAATGGTTTTATAAATGGTATACAGACATAGAACCTCAAGGCTTTTCCTATTAATATATATACATCTTCTAAAAATAAAAACACCATTTTCAATTCTTAATTATTTTACTAAACCATTTTGGTGATACCAAATAGATCATTCCTTAACAAAAATACATGATTACATTTCACATTCATAATCATCTGTCAAACTATATACTGCTTACTTGTAATTCTCATTAATTTTCACAAACTTTAGAGAATAAGTTAGTTACTAAGAGGGATCCCATGTAGATAATTTCAATGGCAAAAAAATCTGCCATTGGGCTGAAAACAAGGATTTACAAAGTAAAGGGTCTATCAGCATATAAAACCCACCAGCAAAAGACTATAAAATAAAAGTAGCAACCGTAAAATTACTAATCTTACTAATACAGTACATTAAACATGCCATTTGAGATATATGCCAACCTAAACTACCACATATGGCATATTTAGCTTATTATCACAGTTTGTGTTTTCACATCTACAGTCATTCTAGTTTCTAAATAAGATGTCAAATATACCAGTGTAGCTAAAAATGTGATAAAGCTTTCAAAGGAACATACCTTTCCTTAAACAGAATAGGTACATACTTCAGAAGAAACAATGTCAAACATTACTGTAAAGAAAACATGGCTGGAAATTTTCAGTTGAGAATATACGTGTAAATGTAAAATAGAATATCATCTTAAAGGCAGAATTCGTAAAAGATGTTCAATTTAAATAAATGTCACTTTGAAACAATTCACAAACCCAAAGTTTCTTCACAGATTTTCTCAGAAGGAATTGTATTGGTTCTGCAATGCATGCAGTCACCTTACCTATATTATTTATCCCTTAAAGAACAAGTTACCATGCCATGATATGCACATCAATTTGAAGGCAATGAGACTCTGCTTATGCTTCCTTTTTATATTGAAGTCAACCTTGAGTTATATAACTGGTATTATTGAATTATGAATAGCATTTAAATAAAGATTACACAATGAATATTTTTATTTCAAATTCCCATCTGGTGCTTAGTGTCACTTCAGCTGTTCAATTTTTTAATGTTTCTCTACACAACTAGCCAATAATTTCACAAATAAATATAAATGCTAAATAGATTTTTAATCTCATTTTCTAAATGTAGAACAGTGCCATATTTTTCAGTGACTTTTTAAACTCATCTGGATTTGACAGATTATCAATTAAGACTAATTTTCATATGAAATAAATATTTATCAATGATGGAGAATCCTGCTGAATCTCAATCATCAATTGAAATGCCAAACAAAATAATTATACGACAGAGAATCCACTAACAATGAATAATGAAAGTTTCAACTTTCATTTTCATTGACATAACACACACCAATTTCTCTATCACATACCAAAACTTTAGTGTTTGAACACTGCCAAAAAATTAAAATTCACACATTAAAATTGCATACGTTGTGCAAATCACTAATTTTCATCAAATTAAAAATAAATGTTCATATACCAAGAGAGCTAGAAACTAGGCCTACATACTCATAATTTAAGGAATGAGAAAATTTTTATCAGATGTATGATTCTAAACAGCTATTAATCAAAGGCAAACTAGTAAAAGAAACCATTTGAGTCATTAACTTTAAATGCACCTGCATAGACAACAGGTTATATAAGAGTGAACAAATGTCAAAAACGGATTTCTATCTCCAGAGCTTTCCTGAATACAGCAAAACATTCCTCACTGACATTTTCATTCACTAGGTTCCACACTTTTTTTTTTCCTACCCTCAGCACATAGTTGCTTAATAAAAAGATAGCTTTCATATTTAACATTTCTTTTATCTCTAGTAGTTTTTTCCTTTCTTTCTAAACAAATTAGTCTTCTCTTTAATTCTACTTATATAACCGAGGCAGAAAGCCAGACTCCCCAATCTACTATTTAACTCTGTTTTTAGATAACTAGGGCAATCCTTCCTCCAAGGTACAAGTATCACTATTTATATTTATACAAATACATATATTTTAATTACAGTACCACTGTCATTCATCTTATAGACATAACAAATGTACTTTTTCTTTAAAATATTTCTTCCTATTGAATGTCTCCAAATTAAATATATTTCCATCAAACTCTTTTCTTTTACATTTTTAATACATTTTCTCTTATCTGTACAAATATCGATAGTATCTCCCTACTCCCACTCTCTGCCCACAGCAATATCTACTTTGTATCCCAGTAATACCAAACTACTTTTGGACCCCTGCATATACCAGGAATTTTTCATAACTCCATGGATATATATATTGTCTCTGCTTCAAATGACCTTCCACTCTTGTGCACCAAGCAAATTAAAATTCAACCCTCAAAACTCTGTCAGCTCCTCCTTGAAGTCTTTTTTGAAGTATATCCTCTTCTCTCAAGATCTTGCCACTGACACAGGCAGTTTCAACTTCAAGACATAATTCTATCATTATACAATTATCAAATTTCATTATAACCAGGTATTTATCTTTATTGTTTCTTATTGCTCCCTTGCTTGAGAGTAAGAACTTCAGAAAACTGTATATCTCGTTCTAACCCCAAAGGGAACGCATAAATGTCCATCAGAATGTTAAAATCTGGCCATGGTGGCAGAGAAGGGCAGGGGAAGCAGCCAAGCAAACACTTAGAGTTATTTTAACCCATTATTCTCCATCAGCTTTTTTTTTCCTCCATCAGCTTTTTAAAAAATAAATCGAATTTATAAAAATGTAAGGGACTAAGCCTGAAACTAAATATATTTATTAAATCTTAGAAGTTTCATTGGTTTATTGCAGCGAAAATCAAACAATGTATTAATACAAGATAAACACTAATATTTCATACATTTCTCTAAATTCTGTTTAAAAAGTATTTAAAAAACTTTGAAGAAAACCAAATTCAATAACTTTCCTATTAATTTCAAATAAAGTATTTGAGTTAGTCAAGCTCAAAGCATATAAATTCCAATCTATTACATAGTTGGTATACTCGTCTCCTGAGTAAATAAGAAAATTTAATAGTCCAGCTTCTAAAAGTCCTAATGTATTTATACATGTTTACTTCCCCACTATAGGTGAGGAAGGAGATATTAAAATATATTAAAAACAAAACATTTACTAATCATATTTTTAATAAAGTAACCTCAATTTAGTGGTTAGTAATCTTTGATTTTCAAGGTATCTCAAGAAAAGTCATCAGTAGATTGTTCCTTACTGCACAGGTAGCCATGTGGCAATAAGTAAACTGTAATGTGATATAACTATCAAATCTTGTAATATAGGTACTTTGTATTACTTTATTAATAAATATTAGTTAAGCTCATGTTTCTTAAGACAGAGTATTTTTAAATTGATCTTCATCTGGGAGACGGCTTTTAAGTACTCTCCATAATACTAGCTTTCAGTTTTCTGAAAGTTTCAGGACAACATGCTAAATAGAAAACAAAATTCTACTCTTCTTTCATAAGAAAGAAAGAAAGACCTGGCCCATATTTGTCTTAACACTTCTATGGTCTTTCCTTGTTTGTTTGAATTTTGAACTCATTAGTTTACTTATCCGAAATACAGATGTTTCACTCACACATATACCCACACACACACCCCCCTAAGTAAACTAGAAATATAATACAAAATTAAAGATGAATTGCCTTCTACATTCATTGTATTGATATCACCCCCACTGAAGTAAACTAGAAATATAATGAAAAACTACAGATTGCCTTCTATATCCACCACATTCACAGATGAAGCCTCAGATTGGTCATTCATTCAATCACACATTCATTCATTTATATTTCAAATGCCACAGATGTTTAAAGCACTGGGCTATATGCTGAACATACAGCAGGCATGAAGGATGACATAAATTCCTTCGTATCAATGAAGCTTAATTCTACTATTCAACTGTAGTAAGTAAAGACTATGACAAATTTTTTTTGTTTTAATTTAAATCCGTGAAGGAAAAATATCTTCAAAATCACATTAAGTGATTTTTATAATTATGTTAGAAAGTAGCCCTTAAGCTTATAATGCAACGCAAAGAGCATCAGAATTCTAATTAACCGAGAAGTGGACCAATTTGATGAAATGGATAGACAAAAAAGAGAAAATAATTATGTTTTAAAATTAATAATTATTATATATCTTCATTTGTACTTAGATTGCCTTACAATTACGCTCATGCTTATTTCTTAATCATAATACTCTGCCTTTTTAAAACCAACTGTTACGAATACCTAGCCAAATATGCAATACTTAAGGAAATTATATGTCATAAAAATATGGAAAATATACATATCCCCAAAAACAGAATTTGACTTAGAAAGTCTATATAATTTTTTTTAGCAATGTCAATACTCTGTTTAACCAAAAATGAAGAAATTAAAAAGTTGAGCTAAGGAACAAAGGAAGGAAGAAAAAAAGAAGGGAAAAAAAAAAACTTCGTAAATGAAGTAACAAAGCTGTAGAAATCAAATAACCCTGAACACTGCCATTTTCAAACAGTACAATTATGAAAATACAGAAATGACCAGGTTATATTCCGGGCAATATAATCTACCATATCTTTGTTTCTTAACATATGGTAATGATAAAGAGTACCTGTCTTTGGCCTTTCAGTGTAGCAAATCAACAACAACAAAAATTACTGTAAAATAACTACTGTGCTTTCAACTTAGTTTAAAAAAGCGGGGGTGGGGGTAGGAGTATTTATTTTAAAACTAGGAGAGAAAAGAAGTGAAGACTTATTTCCTCAGAGAGGCACATTCAAAAAGAGGAGGGAAAAAAAAAAAAGTAAAGCAAAATAAAAAGAGAATGAAGTATCTACTATAATTGTACCACAAATTCAGAAAACATATTTAAAAGTTGCAGGACAATTATTTGCCTATATCACTCTTGGTATCTTGGTTTTCTCAACTATTAAATGAAGATTCTGGAAGAGATCGCACCTAAGCACCATTTCTTTCATCTAGTTCCACAATTCCATTATTTTTCCAATCCCTTTAAACGAAAAAAAAAAAGCCTCTTCAATACTCCTAAGTGTCCTCACTAAGTCACTGACAGATATCACAGATGCAATATAAAAAATATTTTTAAACAAAACTTAAGGACACAGTAACAATCAAAGCACAACATTTTAGGGTGAAGTAAAACATACCCATATTACTTTACAAAGAAAAGATCCTTCGTAATACTTCTAAGTCATAATGACCATAGGACACCTGGACTCACAGGAAGCAGCTGATAAATACTTATATTGACAAGAGAAAAACTTCCAGACAGATTTCAGAGTGAAGACTGAAACTAGATTTTTTTTAAAAAAGTACTTCTCTGACTTAAAAAAATTAATTAGTCTTAGAAAATTAAAAACACAGGAGTTATACAAAGAATAATTAAAACTATGTATGTGAACAAAAGGTCTCCAAGTAGAAGCTCAACTGCTTCCAACAATAATTCCTTCAAAAACAAGTATTTCAAGAATGGATATAACCAAAATTGAAAAGCTGCAGTTATTCAAAAATATTTAGTAACATAAAACAAAAATACATACTGAATTCTCTACTATTGTGTTAATAAAATGCACTACCCCTTTCCTTCTTTTCTGTCCTTCCCTCTATCTACTAAATCTTAAAATAAAGTCACCACCCAATCTAAGTACTAGAGCAGCAAATTATTAACAATTTAAATGAAGACAACTTTCTTCAAGGTAAGAATGATTTCTAAAAATTCAATCAAACTGAGAGTAGCATTTATTATATCTATCCTAGAGGAAATGCAGGATTTGAACTCTTAATTAGTAAGTTCGTTGTGTGAAAATTTATCCTACAATCAAATTATGGGGCCTTCATCGTGTAACTGTTCTCAAAAATCTTTCAAAGAGAAAGAAAAGTTATTCTTCAAAGCTTCAAAAAGTTTCACAAGGAAAGTAAGAAACACTACAGTCTAAAACTTAAAAATTACTGAGTTCAGAATAAAATTCATTGGATATGACAAATATACTGAACATCAGTAAGACATAAAACAGGTCTTAAAATAAGAAAAATATTAATTTTAAATATCAATTATTAAATGAGTATAAAAATGGTAAAAAATGTTTTATTTTCCACACCAAATAATCTTACCTGAATCATTTTGCTGTTAAAAAACTCAAGATACTGATTTCATTTTTCATCTGGTCCTGTCAACGATGCTATGACAGGCCCTGCAGGAAGCAGCAAAAGATCAATGATGGAGTGCAGATATTATGTGTTTTCATGATCAAGTTTGTCATGGAAAAGGATATCCATATAGTGGTTTGAAACTTAGCAAATGTTGAAAATATCTCAAAAAGTTTGTTAGTTACATAGTAATCTTTATTTTCTATTTTCTAGTCTCAAAATGTTTATTCTTATTCAATATCTTCTTTATCAAAACTTCTTAAATGTGTAATTTTAAAGAATATTTTTATATTGATGAGAATTAATAAGAAAACAACATTCCACAATGTCAAAAATGAAAAATCTTGATTGAAAAATGAAATATGTTTAAAAGTGGAGGAATGATTCTCTCCACTTCTAGAGATGATTATTTTAATCTTATTTTCCACAATTACTATAATTACCAATAAATTACCTATTATTCATAATCTAATTAAGATAAAATTTAGAAGCTTTTTCTTACAAACAGTAACTTCAGAATCAAATAGTTATTGGCCACTCTGGTAAAAATTCCTTCAATAAAAGTATATAGATTACAAAAAATCTGCAAACTCCAAAACTTAATTACTCTTGGGTAATTGACAAGTTGTAGTCAATGGATACCAAAAAATTCAATTTAGTAAAACTAATAAAAAAGTCAAAATAATAAAACTGCTTCACGAAGACTCTAAATGATATTTTAAAATTCTGAATTATTTTAAAATAGTATAGCACTTTGCCAGATTTAATTTAAAGACATTTTTTCTGTTCAAAGGCCAACTGATAAACAGGACTGTGATGAGACATCTACATTAATTGGGAACACTATTAGAACATACAAGAAACTTCTATATGTGTCATGGAAGCATACTGTCAGTATTTCAAATAGATCAAAAAATTTAAAACAAAAGAAATGAATTATTGACTTTTTTAGAGTTTTTATTTAATCAAATTTTAATTTACTCATAATAAATTGTGGTAAAGAACCACTTCAACAGCACTCCTATATTAAGCTGAAGCATCCTAAAAACATTTTTAACATACTATGCCTGTCTTGTGTGTTGGAACACGTCAAAACACTCAGCAAAGTTTGCCTGTCAAAGTCCCTAACATGCTAAAAAGATACAACTGAATTTTACACAGGTTCTTTCTCTTATAAAAATAAATAAATAAATGTTAATCTAAGATAATAAAAAAAGAACTACAATGTACTTCCACTTATTTCCACTCACTCATAATCTGAAAATATACTTGTGGAATAGCGAACTTAAAATACTTCCTACTTAAGGTTATTTTCTCTTTATTTCTACACCTAAAGCCCCTATCTCCTTTTCATGTAGATTCTATCAGATTCATGGAAATCATTTTAGTTTCAAATACTTCCATATAAAAAATGGAAAATGTGATGCCGTATCTTTAAAGAATAGGATGAAGAAAACAGAAATTTTACCAATCCAAGCATCAGGAAGTATTGAAAAGTACTGCTTCATTTCTTGCATGTTACATTTTATACCGTGACACTTCAGTCTCTGAGGGTCAGGTTAATTAAGCTCCATAGCAGCTGCAATGCAATGTGAGACACATACTGCTATGGTTCCCACCAATCCAGTCCAATTACCTGTAGTATTCCAGCACTGGACAAGTGACAACCAACCTCTTCTTTCTAGTCACTTGCTTCCACTGGTCTACCGATAAATGTTAGAACAAACTAACCTCTTTTTGGAAAAGACTGCAAAGCTGAATGCACCTGCTGCAGGCTGCAATGATGAGTCCCAGAGAGATGTTTGTCAGTCAGATCTCTGCAGATGTTGTTTAACTTTATGCTAGAGCTTCATCCAAAGATGGAAATGAGATGGCAATCAAGTACAAACCTCCCACCCTCATCCCCCCAATTTTATTCTGAAAAGCTGCACTTGCTCATAAAAGTTATCCTTTAAAACACAGCTCCACTAAACTGGAAACAACTGAGACTAAACTCTAAGTAAAAAAAAAAAAAAAATTATTAGGTGCTGAATTTTAGTTAACAAGTGGCATAAGTGTGTTCAGCAAATGTTATTTGTAATATTTAAGAGCAAAAATTAATTATCTTAAGCCAGAGCAAAACAAAACAAAAGAACCAAACTATAAAAAGACATGTTTCTAACTGGTGGTTTCTTGCTCGGTTTTTAGTGATACCACATACTCCTTAGAGTTCCCAAGACACAGATCGTTTTTCCTCTTTGTATATTATACGAAACACCTTCAATACATAAATATTGAACTATTTCACCGACTGTGCTCACTATTTTTAAACTATTCCTGAAATCCTTTGGGGGTGATATTTGCAAGACAATGTTGTTAGACGTACTATATTACCTTACAATGTCACAAATTTTAAATGAGCTATTTTTCCAAAATCTAGAAGGCTTCAAATAGCAAATTTCAAAGTGACATTGTGCTATATAATTCATGAAAACACTGACACTGTAAAGCCATAACTTACTAAATCGATAATAGAAGATATAACATCCAGATGAAATTAAAAAAAGAATCAAATAAAATGAATAGCTAAGATTTTTAATGCTAATTCAATCTTTCTAAAAAATTTCATACCACAAAACATTTGCTTTCATGGGTTAAGTATAAAAATTATAACTTTCGGAAAGTACAATTATAATATAGATTGTGCTATGCTAATTCCTTCATGTGCTGAGATTTCCCATTGCTTAAAATGAGAAATAAAGTATTAAAAATGCAGCAAATTTTCAGACAGATATTAATGTATAAGTGAAAGCTTATGGCTCCTCCCACAACTGAGGATAGAGACAGACAAAACATAAAATAACCCACAACCATAGGCAGTATGACAAACATAAATATTACAACTCAAGAGTGTCAGCAACTCTTTGACAATACTAAAACCAAAGGTATAGCACAGTGTAATGACAGCTACCCTATTAAATTCAACAATATTGGAAATTATACTTTATTTTCTACTTGTTACAGTTATATTTACCTGCTAATTTTGCCTTAAAATATATGCCAGCAAATTTCTAAGATGCAAAGCAACTTAGATCAAAGAAAAGAGTATAGACTGCAACTTTCAGAAGCTATAACAAAAGTATTCACATTGTACTACCAATACAATAATACTCTTCCTTCAACAATGTAGACAAAAGTGATCTATTCCAAACTTCATAAACTCTTCTTATTTCCAAAAGAATTATCATTCTTATACAATCCCAACCCTAATGGTTAAATTGGCCACTGAATTTTCCCCATGTCAAAATTAAGGCAGTGTGGGGTATTTCCTTCACTAAAAGAAAATTTCACTTACATTCTGCTTTTTCATGATTTTTAAAGATTTCACATATAAATAGTTTGTGATTTTTTAAAAAAGCATCACCCAAGTTGGATAGTGATAAATTAAGATACAATAAATCTAGGAATAATGAGCTCAAATTTTAATTTAAGGACCAAAAAAGGAAATAATTTATATTAAATGTGATCCAGTTTTATAGCCACAAGTATGAAAACAGTTTAAAACACACACAAATACATGCTAAGATTATAGAGAATTCCTGTTTGATATAATGAATATCTCCAGTGTCATATAATGGAATAAAATAGGTACACTATGAAATGTTCTAAAATCTAAGGCATACATGAAAATATTTATTTTATATATCCTTTACTATCCCCAATGAATAATGTATTCAATAAATTTTCCCAATTATCTACCTGAACGATTCATTAAATGATTTTAACAGATAAAATCAATCTATTAACAAAACCAAACACATCTTCAGATGCCAAATAAAGGAATAAAAGAATACTATCCTATTGCCATCCTGAAAATGCATACAGTAATGTATTTCCCAAAATGAGAAAGCTGTTTTTAATTAAAAGGCATTAACTTTGGGTAACCTACTTATAAAAAGGATATATAAATAAATCAAATTAGGTTTCTTTAATCAAGTAAGAATAAAAGATATATTCATAAACCACAGGTAATAAGTTAGTATTTTGTAAGATTTAGATTTTTAGTAATAGATAAATGAATTACACAACACGGCAAAAAAAATGAATCTACTTATCGATCTTTTTTTCCGATTACAGTAATTGATAAATGCACTTTACAATCCTCATCATACAATTTCCCCAAATTATTTTATTTTATATGACATGCTAAAATACACAATGTAATATACAGTTCTATAAATTCTAAATTCATACCAATTAATGTGCAAAAACTATTTTCTTCATCTCAACCATAAATATTAAAAATTACTCAGAAAAGCAAGGTTGCTTAAGAGATTACTTAAGCAATGTCTGTACTCTGTAATATATACCCTGAAGAAAGTTTTTCTCAAATACACCAGTATTTTAAGTGAACCTTCTGAAAACAATTGCATTGTTTTAAAACTTAGGTATTTGAGAAAATCCATTAAGTTATACAACTGAAGTGCACTTATCCCCAAATATTCTGTCTTACAAATAAGAAACAGAAAAATGCTTCATGAAATAAACATCGGGCATATTCATTGTAATGGAATATGAGTCATAAGTACATATATGAAACACACAAAAAAGGACTTTAATTACTGCATAATCCTACAAGAAAGTCCTCATAACTAGGCAGTATAAATCACAGCTTTATAATTTAGTTCATTTGAGATGAGCAAGGTAAGTATCCCTTAAATATATCTGAATAAGAGAAGTTGAAAGTAGCTCAGAGGCTGCTATGTTGAAGAATACCAGGACCTCAGATAATTCCACAGGCTTATGGTCAAGTATGAACAGAAAGACTATTAAAGTCTGTCAGAAGAGAGATGTATCTGTCTGAACAGGTAATAACCTAGCTAAAATTGTATTTACATACAAAGTGTTCAGAATTATTAAAGCTTCTTATAAATTACAGGGCTTTTTTTATCCTTACAATTGATTCCATAGTTTGTGACTGGTTTCCACCTGTTACAGGCAGAGTATAAGCCTTCTTTTATCCAGACATTTCAACTCACATTTGATCAGGTTACGTCACTACACACACAAAATTTTATTCAACGCATTCCAGTTTTCCATTTTTTCCAACGGATATTCTTGCTCTATATGAATAACATGCCTCAGAACTATAAATAAAATAAGCAATTTCAATGTAATAAGAAAAAAATACACAACTGTGGACTAAAAACAAAAGATCTAATTCTAGTTGCACCCTTTCCAACCCACTGAAAATACACTATATTCAAATGAAAAGGCATTTAATTTACTATTTGGAATATCCTTGATAAACACCAATTTTCTGTAACATCCCTGCACATCTGATACCCTCATGTATAATGCAAAAAAAGCTATTTCATTTTCATCTATTGACAGTGAATTTAATTTACCATTGCAGCTCTTTTCCTAGAACTATAACATTATTAATTCTGCAATCAAGCTCTTTTGAATGCTTTTATTTGCACTAAGGATTTTCACAATTCCACATTTTTTTCATCATAACATACCTTTTAAATATAAGAATGTGAATATGTCGGCAAACTTTCTTAATGCATAAGGAAAGTTTCAGAGACAAGGAAAGCCATCTACAAAACTACACTCACAGAAAACAAACTTTCGTAGGACATATCTAATAGATTACACCTTAGTTTAATAAATGTAATGTTTACCAAACATACAACATTTAATTTACATAACTAAATGACAGTTCCAACCATTCTAAAACCCTCTTATGCAGTACAGTGGTCCACTTTCTACCACCAAGCGATTGGCTATGAAAAAGAAATCCTCCAAATGTTTTGCTTACATTCATACCAGATGTCTTTGCTGTACTAAAGAACTCTTACTGAATTAGATCACTGAAAGCAAATCAGCTTTTCTTTCCTACCAAGAAAAAAAATAAGCAGTGTTGGTCCCCTCAGCACTGAATAAATATTTTTTATGGCCATAAATATGAAATAACCAAAAAAAAACTGCAGAAGCTACATGTAGGTAAAAGCAAATCAATTAATGTTTTATCTAGGAGATACACTATTAAACTTAAAATCCATATATTAAGTAGGAAAATGATTTTAGAAAGATAAAGATAAATGCATAGTACTATAAACAGTTTAAATTTAAAAAACACACTGAAAAGTTATAAAAAAAAATTATACCACCTAGGAAACTTGCCATATTCCACTGGGTTACAGTACCTACAGTACCACACAAACTGTTAATATATTCTGATCAAATACAGCTCTTAATACAGCTCTTAAGTAACACAAATTTTGAAGCATTATTTTACTTCTTACATAATAATATATTTCCTTGTCACAGTTATATTAAAAACACAATATTTTAAAAATCTGAAGAGGCAGCACTTGTCCTCTTCACTCCAGGGCCAACAAACAAAGCAATGAAGCAGAAAGAGGTATATAATGGATTTAGAAAGTAAATGGTCCATTCTTTAAGAAGCCTTTCTACCCACTCTTCTGAATTCACTCTAGTCTAATTGTCATTACAATTATTTCTGAAAACTTCAGAAGAACCCTGTTTCCTGATGCCAGCTGTCTAGGTTTCTATCTTTAAATTTTAGAGTTTTTTTCCCTAATTAGAAAGAAGTATTTAGAAATACCCAGAAGATTCATCTCAAAATTGGTCTACATCATAGACAGAATATCAATTACAGAAACAAAACATAACCAAGAGTGAAAATACTCTTAAAATTTTTCCACAAATACTCTAATACATCAAATAAATAAACAGTCTACACTATTAAGAATTTTTTCAATACAGCACACAACACAGGTAGATCTTTTATTTCCTTGGGGATTTATCAAACAATCTCTTCACCATTGCACCTACCTGGGTAAAAATCTTTGGACTTAGACAGCTTGATGGTGGCTCCAGTTTCTTTTTGCAACTGAACAATTGTCTGTCCTCCCTTCCCAATTATAGATCCAGCAGCATAACTAGGTATGAGAACCTTTAGAAAATACTGGCCGTCTTCTGAAAAATGCAAGGAAATATACTTCGTTAACACAATAATTTTAAACTTTGTATCCTCCCTCCACCCTCAAGAGAGAAAAAGAGCGATTAAAACATTGGGCATACAGCTGCAGGAAATATGGGGTTAATTTTTTTTTTTTTTTAAAGAACGAAAATAAGCCAATTACACTGAAAAATAAATATGTATGAAATGTTTCCCATTCTGTAGAATTTATACTTTCAAACTTGGAATTAAAATCTAAACATGTTCTATTATTTTGCAGCACTGTAGAAACTGATGACTAAATTCCAGTTGTTATTCCAAACATGGAAGTCTTCCAATTCTATCTGTAGTTACTATGGTAAAACAAAATGAACTGACCCTTTAACAAAACTTCAGAGATTTACACCATGACAAACCTTAACATATTGCAAAATAAATAAATAAAAAGACAGTAAATAGTGATGAGCTATATTTGTTTAACATGAGCAAACACATAAGGACTACAATTAGCCATTGCCTATATCCTACCTAAAGTATGCAAAACAACCATTCTCCTACCAAATAATCCACCCAAACTGTAGGGTGTATTCCAAGCCTTCAATAATTGCCAGGAAATAACTCAAAGTGATGTGGACTGCCAAATCTAACTAATCCTGGAGTATTTCTTTAGCACTCCTTAGTCTACTATGATCTCGTTTAAGCTCATTAATTAAAGGACCTTAAGAAGAATTTTGCCAATACTAAAAAGCTTAGGAGTCATTTACATCAAATACACTTAAAAGTGACCAGATAATGTTCCTTCCCCAAAAGAATCACAATTATTAAAACGAAGGGGGTAGATTAACCAAGAAAGATTGAAATGTTTTAAAAAAATAAAGCCAACTCCATAAACTTTAATTTCCGTCAAACTGATCATGTCTTAAATAGGAAACACCCCAGTAAATCCAGCTTCCTTATGTGAATGAACGTTCCAAATTTTTCGAGTGTGCCATTCGCAAGACCCCCATCCGTCTCTAATGTACGTGCTGTAGATAAATTCACCTCTGCCTCGATGCATTGGGTGCATTGTTAAGATGACTCCAGTGCAAATGAAGAAGCGATACCGGTCCCGTTAAAACTCATCTTCCCAAGAAGCGCAGGATGTTAACTAACAAGTCAGAGTACCAGACACCCCCACCCTCGTATGCACACCCCTGAAGACAAATCAGTGAAATATTTGCACCGACAATGTAAGTGCGGTAAGAGTATGCACTCTTCCAGATTTTGCATACTACTTGTGGCCCAAACCAAGGGGATGAAGAGAGCAAAACTCTCCGGTGCCCCAATCATTTGCTCTCCGCTACCCAAGTGCCATTTATTTATTTATTTAATCAGACTGTTAAATGCAGCGCGCATCTTCGGGCGGCCATCACCTCACTCGGGGTCATCCTCCTCCTCCTTAACGGACCCCCTTGCCCAGGTCTAGGATATTTAAATGGTCAGCCTTTCGACCGATTAAATGGAAAGATAGGTCTATTCCGAAAAACCGGTCGCCATTTTGATGAATGATAAACATAGAAATGGAAATGTGTCGGGGCCGGCGAGATGCGGGGCAGGTGCAGGGGAGGGGGCGCGAGGCAGGGCGCGGGAGCCGCCGGGTTCGGGCTGGAGGTGTCCGGGCCGCGGGAGGGAGGGAGGGAGGGCGGCGGGAGGGAGGGAGGCAGGGGCGGGCGGCGGGGGATGGGGCCAGCGGGGAGGTGGAAGCGATACCCACCGCCCGTATTGGTCCTCTTGGTGCTGCCGGCTTCAGGGGGGGCTTCCAGCGGCCTTTTCCGCGAGTCCGGCGGGTCCAGGTCTATGGGAACCCCAGTGTGGGTCCCGTTCTGCTGGATGGGAGCTGCCGCCATCATGTTTGCAGTTCCTGCCGCTTCTACGGGGAGAAGGTTCTCCCTTTTGTTTTGGCTTTTTCTTTTCTTTTTTTTTCTTTTTTTTTTTTTTTTTTTTTTGCTTTTGGGGTTTCTTAAGGTTGTTTTGTTTTTGTTTTTTTTAATCGGATCAATAGAAATCTCTTTAGGAAAAAAAAGCAATGTTGCTGGTTTGTTCTCACTGGGGAGGGGGCAGGGCTGAGGAGCAGCTGCAGTGCAGTGTCAGAAAGGAGACAGGGGAATGGAGGGGGTGTGAGAGACGGAGGGTGAAAGAAGGAGAAGAAAGGAGAGAGGGGGAGAGAGTGGAGAAGGGAGAGGGGCGAGTGAATGAGCGGGAGGAGGGGAGCGGGGAGGACGGGCAGAGGGAGTGGGAGAGCGCGAGGGCTGGCGGGGCGCAGGGAGAAGCCGAGGAGGAGGGGAGAGTGAGGGAAAGAGTGAATGAGCAGGAGGAGGGGAAAGAGGTGGACGCGGAGAGAAGAGCGAGCGGCGGAGGAGGGCAGGAGCCGGGAAGGAGCGCGGCGGTCCCCGCGCCGCGCTAGCGCTGCGCTCGCTCCCGCTGCTGGTGCTGCCGCCGCCGCCGGAGCGGTTCTGCCGTTGCCTGGGCTGCTCGGCGCTGCTGCTGCTGCTGCTGCCGCCCGGTCTCGCTCATTATTTCTCCCGCTTGTGGGGGGGGGGGGGGGGGGCTGGCGGGGAGGGAGGGGGATGGCTGCGAGGGGAGGGTAGTGAGGGGTTGAGTTCGCAGACTCCCACACACTTCGAGCTCGGGTCCCTGCCTCTCAGCAGCGCCGCCGCCGCCGCCGCCTCCCGACGCCGAAGTCTCAGCCTGCGGGGGCGGGGGCGGGGGGGGCCAGTGCGGGGGGCGAGAGTGTGCGTGTCTGCGCGGGAGTGAGCGCGCGCGGGCTGAGAGCGTGCGCGGGGGCGAGCGCCGGCGGCGGGGGCGGGGCCGGGGGCCGGGGCGCTCCTGTGGGAAGGGAGGGGGTGAAAGGTCACGGGTCCCCGGCAACACGGCTCAGGCAAACGTAAGCGGCTAGTCGCAGAAACCGAGGGGTCCAAGAAACCCGCTAGGCTGGAAGGCGGGAAGTAGATATTACTGACAGCCGTGCCAGCCAATAATATGGAAACGTGAGAAAGGCTCTTCAGGCCCCTTCCCAATCGGGAAACTTGGGTATGAGAGGGAGTGAAGGGGCGGGGTGGGATCTCTCTCCAGCCGGGACTGGAGCGGCGACAATTTTGGCTAGTCTGAGAAGGGCATTCGAGTGACCGTTGACGAAGGGTGGGACAGCGTCAAGGCTGAGGAAAAAACCTTAACTGTATGCTTCCAGGACTTCTAGCTGGGTACATCAGTCTTTATTTTTAAGAGTTAGGTAAAAGACATTAGTTAGCATCTCACTCAAGGGCGGTTCTACGGGAGATTTCATCAAAAGAGTATTACTCGCACTGTGTGACTTCGTTAGGGAACTTAAAGTGTCACTCGCTGCCTTAAATCCTTTCGGAAACAAGCCAGCATATAAATAAATAAAGCTAGGTATGGGCATCCCCTTCACGAGGCGCCGAGAAGCGGACTAAAGACAGGCAACAGCTGAGTGTGTATCCAAAACTACATACTGAACGAACTATGAATATACGAGTAAAATTCAGTGCAATGTGCACAGCTTATGATTATACAGATCTTGGATATATAACGAACCTGAACCACAACCTAGAACACTACAGGAAAAAAAATACGTATTTGGAGTAGACGCTGAAAGTCTGAAAAGACTCCGTTTACAGTTGAGTAAACTGACTCAGTAAAGTATTTTGCTCAAGGTCATCCATCAAGTTAGTAGTTTAATTAAATCAGTGTGCTAGGAGGCAGTGATAGTGGAAATGCATGGGCTTTGGAATTCAAAATCTTGGTTTCGAGTCCTTGCGGGCATATTCTAAAAGTATGTCTCGGGCAATCCCTTAACATGTTGCTATATGTATTAAGTGCTTACCGTGTGCCAGGCAATCCGCTTCACATGTGGTGCTTTTTACATGCTGTATATCATGTAGTTATTACTGTCCGCACTTTATGAGGCAGTTTGGGTTTAGAGATATTAATAATTTTCCCGAAGTCACACTGGTGTAAACACTGTCGTAATCAAACTGAGGTTGTCTTGATTACAAAGTCTGTCCTCTTGAATACTGCAGTACACTGGAGCCTCAGGTTCCCTCCCACTTAAAAAAGGGACCTCAACTCTACCTCCCGAAATTCTTGAGTCAAATGAGATAATGTCATGGCGATGTGTTGTAAGATGTAAAAACGTATGAACATATTCACTAGATTTCTAGAACAAAGATGCTCCTTACCTATACATTTCTACAACAGCACTTCAACATGAAAATGGCTTTAGTATTAAGCTAGCATAGAAAGAACTTCACTGGAATTCTGTAGTATTCTAACCAAGAATACTTGCATAGCTGAGGCAGTAACCTCAGAATAATAGGATAAATTTTAATTCCTGGTAGATAGAGAAGGGAATGGAAAAGAATACTAACTCTACTGTTAGTGTGCTTTATTGGAAGGAGCATCTAGGAGGCATTGGGATTTCTGGTGCTTTTAAGTAATGAAAGATAGATGACACTCTGCTGAATGAGGAAGAGAATAACATTTATTTGGGAATAAAAATTCATCTGGAATATGAAAAGCACATTTGCCTCAAGTCAGGGAAGAAGATAAGCTGAGAGCTGAAAGAAAGGGAAAGCAGGTAAGTTAGTACATATTGGTAAAGGTCTGTGAACCGAAGTTCAGAATTTTGATCTGATGTATGATGTAATAGGAAACCACAATGTAGCCTTCATGACCAAATATAAAGAGGATTTTTACATGGAATTGGATTTTTTTTTTTTTTTTTTTTTACAAAAGGGGAAGCTATGATGAGAAAAAAATGAGGTTTGGAATAAGTCTGTGGTAGTCAAGATAGAGAAAAGGCTGATGCCAGACCTTGTACAAAGTAGTCTGTGAAAAATATGTAAGGACATATTTTTCAAAAATGAAAAATTAGAAAAGGGCTGGGATTTGCAACTAGTTTGTTTTGAAACAGTAAAAGACAAGGGACAAAAATAATTCAAAGACAAAGATAGTTCAAAGCTATATTACATTAAAGCCTGGGCAAAGTACTCAATAGAATGTAGTTTTAAATTGGGGAAAGACTACGTTTTAGAACTGGAAAACCTGAGGTTCACAAATTTCTAAAAATAAGTAAACTATTTCTAAAATAGTTTAGAAAATATTTGTCATTGCCATGTGTAAGTTAGGTTCAAAATGAGCTTTCTAAATTAAATTGCCTTATACACATAAGCTTACTGAAATAGTCATGACACTGTATTCTTATGGTATTTATTTGACCCTTCTCTTATTCCTTCTTTAGACTTAATATTTAAATACTATTCACCACTGCATGGGACCCAGAAGCAGAAGATAAGATTTTTAATATGGATAGTATACCTAATAGTAACCAAGCTATGATATGCCAGCAATTACAGAGGCTATCCTAAGCCTCTGACCTGGTCAAACATCTATGGATCAGTCAGCTCTGAGCTGATTTGGTCAATGAAGATTATCAGAGAATACATTCCAATTAAGGCTCTATTCCCTAGTATATTTCATTGTCTTTTGAAAAAAAATTATACTTCTCCATTTCTCACTGCATATACCTCTACCATTCTGATTAAACAGATAAACATTTTACCTGTTGTCTTCTGCATTTGTACCAGCTAATAAAACTGAAGGAAAAAAAAGGTAAAGCAGCTTCCAGTTCATTAATAAGCTGCTATACAGCATGCTATATTATTATTACAGCATGTTATACATCTTACGCTACAAATAAACTGAATGAACTTTTCAAAAAATATAATAGAAACACTTGACCTTTTAATTCTTTGAAAAGAAATCGTTTATTTTTTAATTAACCAAGCAATTGGCACTGCAAATTTAATAATATTTTAACACCTTGACATAATAGAATTTGTGTGCTTTTCCTTGCCAATTAGGTGATGACTTATGAACATAAGAAACTATGATAGAAAATGATATTAATCTGAAGAACAAAATCCCTAGTCTTTATTGGCTTTCATTAGGTATTCTTTTCCTTCCTAAATTTTAGTCTGAGTAACAAAAGATAATATATTTTCAGTAATAATGATTGGCTTTCTAGAGAAAGCACAGATAGTTGATATCCGCAAATATCCCCAAACCTATTTTCTTTGTCTCCATGCTCCTACCTGTCCTAAAATCAGTTCTGTTACTAAACAACATAAATACTGAGTGTTTCTCTGCAGCCTGTGCTTTGGGAATATATTTTCTGAGTTTATGTTCTATTAGAAGCAGATCCTGAGTTAAGGATTCAAGTGCAAGTAGTTTATTTTGGAAGTGATTTCAGAAAACACAGTAGCATCTTGGGGAAGTGAGACAGGGAATGGAAGGGAGGCAATGAAGGGTGTGAATTCCCAGGCAAATTATCACTGTGAGTAAACAGCTTAATCTCACTGGGATTTCCTGGAAAACCATTTAAAATAGTAGCCTTAGAATTATCCCACCCAAAGCGTGAGAAAACAGGTATAAATATACACCACCTCCCTTTAGTCATTGGTCGAAGTCTATTCAATGCATGCTGGCCAATCTTCCAACTGCTAGAGCTGCATCTTTTTCTGAGGACTTTCTATGGAGGCTGGAGGCTGTTCTGCCCTTACAGAGGCTGGAAATGCTGTGGAATATCCCCCACCAATATGGAAAATCAGGCCAGTGTGCTCTGAAATGGTAGACAAGGAGACATGGGTAGGGCAGTAACAGTTTGCTACTAGTATCAAAATGAAATTAGGAAAAAGGAAAATGAGAAGCCTGTTACTGCAAAGTACTGTTGGGAAAGATCAAATAAATACGAAAAAATTTGGAAAGCTTAAAGTACTAAAAAGTTTTACAGTTTTCACAATCCAAATATTGTAACCAAGAATAGCTTGTCAACAACCCAACTAATTTTTTCTATGTTTTTAAAAACCGCGTTTTTAGTTTTTTAGACAGAATCAATATACCTATTCTGATCCTTTTTTCACTCAATGCAGCACAAATAGGAGAAAATACATACCAAAAAGTGTATCACCTAATCCTATATCCCAGATCTTATATAACAAGTTCTATAAATAGACATTGATTAGAAGTATTTTTCTAAGATTGTACTTCTTAAAAAATGATTTATAGGGCTTCCCTGGTGGCGCAGTGGTTGAGAGTCCGCCTGCCGATGCAGGGGACACGGGTTCGTGCCCCAGTGCGGGAAGATCCCACATGCCGCGGAGCGGCTGGGCCTGTGAGCCATGGCCACTGAGCCTGCGCGTCCGGAGCCTGTGCTCCACAAGGGGAGAGGCCACAACAGTGAGAGGCCCGCATACCGCAAAAAAAAAAAAAAAAAAGATTTATTGAAACTTATCTCAAAAATTCAAACAGGTTTTATGTTTATGTATCTAATAGTATAAATTCACTGTCGTGGATATGTTTATGAAACAGTCTATGAAAGCTCACACTAATTTATATAGAGACATAAATGTATTATTAGCATTATTCCAAAAAGTCCCCAAACCTCAATATTCCAGTTGCAAATGTGTCATCCTAATAGATAATGAGATATGTTAATATTATAAAAAAAAATCCTAATTTCTTTATCATTGGGTATATTATGAAATGCATGTTTAGACAATAAATAACACTTTCCACAGTGTGATAAAAAGAGCCTTGTGATAATTGGAACATGGATATGTAAAAGGTTAACCTTAGGGGAACCTGGGGGAAAGTATTGGGGAACTTCTATCTTTGCAACTCTTCTTTAAGACTAAACTTATTTTAAAATAAAAAGTTAAAAACAAACAACAAAAAGAACCTTGAACTGATAATCTGGTTCTGACTCTTAAACTTACTTTATTACGTACAGTAACTCATTTACCTGCTCTGAGTTTCAGTTTCCTCATCTATAAAATAGAATTGGAAAATGCTCTGTAAGTCTCCAAAAACAAATTTCTATATTAGTATGTTTGCTACCATTCATAGAATCATACAAAGAAAATTATCAAAATCAAAGTACGTATTGTGTGCTTCAAGATGCATTTTAAAATCAGTTAATAATACACATTTTGAAGATGTACTTTAGGTGCACTGCAAAATAATATACCAAGGAAAACAATTTTGATACTGTAAAGAATATATTTAATACATTTGTTCCCTATATTTTTGCATTTAAAAATAATAATTCACTAAAATCTATAGTTGAAAATATTTTCTTGAGACAATAATTCAAATTGTGAAGTTTCATCTTTTAAGCCATTTAGATGTGAAAAATTGCTGGGGTGAAAAAAGTAAATGATAAAGTTGTTAAGACAGAGCAAAAAAAAAAGAATAAGAAAAAAAGAGCTATAAAAGTAAACTAAAGAAGCGATAGTTGAGTAGTACTCATATGTTTTATCAACTAAGTTTAAATCACTTATCTGTTGCTTCCATAAAATATCTTCAAGTACACATACATTATATTTTATTCTGATAATGTCTAGAGTGATCCTGAGTCTTCATTTGACCAAGATGTTCTTGGCTTGTGCCAGATGTCCCAGAGCAATTATCAGTTACCCTCAGAATTTTCCCAATTTGGACAATAAATTATATGGTCACCCTAATAATACTCAAGAGCTTTGACTTTTTGTTTTAGCCCTGCCAGTTATAAACCATAAAGTCTTTTTTATTCATCAAATTCCTTTAAATAACAACTTCCCCATGTGTAATAGTAGAAATGTTTATCATAGGTCAATCATATATTATATTGTGGTGTAATAAATTAGCACATTCTCACATCCTCTACCCTCCATGATGTTTTATTCCCTATCTATACTTTTATTAGCTAGAGCTAAGGCCAAAGATTAAGAACAGAGGTAGAAAGGAGTAGATTAGAATTTTATTTATTTATTTATTTATTTTTTGCAGTACGCGAGCCTCTCACTGCTGTGGCCTCTCCCGTTGCGGAGCACAGGCTCCGGACGCGCAGGCTCAGCGGCCATGGCTCACGGGCCCAGCCGCTCCACAGCATGTGGGATCTTCCCGGACCGGGGCATGAACCCGTGTCCCCTGCATCGGCAGGCGGACTCTCAACCACTGCGCCACCAGGGAAGCCCTAGAATAGAATTTTTTAATGTATCTTTTCACATTTTAACATGGAATCTATCATTTTGATAGGATTACTCCTTCATTAGAAGGTACTGTATGTAACAAGATGAAGTGAATGAAGAAATAATAAATGAGACATCATAAATATAATAAAATACAACTTCAAATGATAAACCACTGGACCCACAGGTAGCATCAAGGAATTGCTTACATTATGGATTGTTCAGATTTCCTGTCTGTTTACTTCTTGCTGCTCAAATAAGCCATAGTCCTTCTTGACTTCCAAACAAGCTTTTAATGTTTCTGGAAAGCCTTCTTTCTATTTGCTATTTCCACTGTTTGTTATAGGTCAAATAATTTAAAGTTCTGTTTGTCTTATAACAGTGTTGTTTGTGTTCATAAGTACAAAAAAATTGACATCCTTATATATTTTAAAAAATTACATTACCGTACTCATCCGTAGATTCTGCCTTGCTATTTAATCTTTTGGTTTCACTATGTAAGCATTTCTGTGGTAGGTCAGAAGTGTTTAATTGACATCACGTAATTCTAAATTCTTTTATACATGTGTCATTTCATATAACTAAGAGTATATAGAGCTTTCTTATTAAAACCTACATTTTATGTATGGATGTTTATGTGCATATGGTATAGAAAGAGGGTATGTGAGTGTGTGTGTGTGTGTGTGTGTTTGTGTGTGTGTGTGTGTGATAGAAAGAGGGAGACAGAAGAGGCTGGATATTGCAGTTCTACCTAATGTCTGTAGTGGGGTAGAAAAATTAGTAAATGCAAAATTTGCCTTTACTTAGCCTTTTCTTCTCAAGGTTAAGTATTTTTGGGCTTTTAATTTTTTTATCTTACCTTCTTATTATGGAAACTTTGAAATGTATTCAAAAGGAGATAAAATAGTATAATGAATCCCATGTACCATACACCTACCTTCAAAACTGTAAACTCATGACCAATATTGTTTCATTTATAACCTGTCCCTTGGGATAATTTGAAACAAACTCTAACTATCATACCATTTTTATTTTGAAAATATTATAGGCTTTTTAAAATATCTAAAATATCATCATTACATTGAAAATAATTGACACGAACTTCTTAATATTGTCCAATATCTGGTCTGTGTTTAAATTTCCTCAATAGTCTTAAAAAGTTTTTAACATTTTGTTCAAACCTCAACCCAGATAAATATACTGTTACTGGTTCATGTCTCTCAAATCTCTTTTAATCTCTATCAGTCAGGTTTCAACCAGAGAAGCAGACCACTAGGATATATACTTTTTAAATTTATACACACACACACACACACACACACACACACACACACACACACACACACACGGGTATGTATACATGCACACACATATATAGATGTAGGTACTGTCTAGATATATAGTGATAATAAGGGAATTGACTCTGGTTAAGCAAGCCCGAAGCCCATAGATGGACAGTCAGGAAGGAAAGACACAGAGGGAAGAGAGAACAATTGCAGGCCCAACCATGCTTGGAGTCTCAGATTTTCAGAGACATGGTTGCTTTAATGACTACCACCTGATTTTCAGGTCCACCCAGAATAACCTCCCTTTTGATTTACTCAAAATTGGAACTTTAACTGCATCTCAAAATTCCTTCACAGCAGAACCTATTGTTTGATTGAATAACTAGGAGAGGTTTTATGTATGCAACAAAATGTCTGCTGCCTCCCTTCTGTTCTCCAACTCTCACAAGAGAATCTCCCTTGTAGACCACTCTAACTAGAAACATACTAGACTGCCGTCATATCACACAGCCATCACAGGCCACTGTTTGTCAACTTGGCACCCATATACATCTCTTTAAACCATATTTAATCACTAAATAAAAATAGTAAAATCATACTTCTGACTAACATAATGAACTTAATGACATGATAGAATGAACTATCCCACGTAAAACTGAAAAATGCTAACCCTTTCCCCAGGAGAGGATACAAAATCTTCGGGTGATGTTCACACGTCTCCTGTGATATCCTATAATTTAAATATTGAAATATAAAGTTAATTGTTATTAACACATGTTACATGATAAGAGGATGACAGAGGTAATAAAACAAAAATATTTAATACATATACAAATATTCGCATGAAAATAGTAAAGAAATACTCATAATGATTATTGTCTTCCTTTCTGCAAATGGTCACATTATCATAGCTGGTATTTCTTCCACTACCTTCTTTCATTTCCTTCTTCCACTACTCTTTCCATATTCCCTTTGCCCTCAGCAAGCACCTCAGCTGGTTGTGGTTCTTTGCCAAGTGGGATGACCCAAACCTTAATTTCTGAAGGATCTGGGCTATTAGAAATCCTACCTGAATGGAGTTGTCATAGTTTTCCACTGACTTTAATCAAAGTACATAGGCATACAAAGAGATGCCCTAGGGCAGGAGTCCCCAGCCTCCGGAACCTGGGCCGCACAGCAGGAGGTGAGCGGTGAGCGAGCAATTTTCATCTGCTGCTCCCCATCGCTGCCCATCGCTGGCATCACCGCTTGAACCATTCCCCAACCCTGCCCTATCCGTGGAAAAATTGTTTTCCATGAAACCGGTCCCTGGTGCCAAAAAGGTTGGGGACTGCTGCCCTAGGGGATCTCCTGTATTTCAGACAGAATCTACTTTACCCTCATTGTGCAATAGCACCCTATTTTCCTTGATAGCCAGGACTGATCACTGCAGCCAGCATAACTCCTTTCTTTTTCTGTTGATTCAGAGGCTTGAAGAGCCCACAGTGGCCAGATGGCAGCCACTTCCAGTTCAATGGAATATTTATTGTGTCCCCTGGGGGATGCATTCCTTGTTTTGAAACTATGACCTCTAGGCCAACATACCCTAAAGTCATGGGAATGGGAAAGAAACATTTTGCTAGCCCAGATGACTAGAGGCAATGTGAGAGGAGCGGCTCTCATTTCCAGCTCTTGGATTTACAATGTAAGGATTTGTAAATCCTGGTGATGGGAGAAATAGCACCGTATGTTAGAGGTTGATTTAAAGCATTGAGCACATCCTAGAGGACATTGTCTCAATCTCACAAGGTATTGCCACCTACCTGGCACCATAACTGAGTCATCAAAAGAGCAATCCACAGTCCTATTAAGCTGCTTCATAATGATAATATAAGACCAGGAAATACCATGGGTAGGAGCTCATTGTCACACAGTATAAAATTTTCATAATATAGCAAGATCCTTTCTCAAGGTCCCCTTCTAGGATTTGTAAATTGATTCAGGACTAGAATTTGATTCAGGGGCCATGACTCTATTTTGGTGATTCAGATCAGACTTCTGATCACTAAACTTAGAATTTTCCATTTATACAGATCCAGTAAAAGTTAAGGAGGCTTCCTGTCTCCGATGTTGAAGTTTTCATCTCTGAAAGTTAATTTTGGGTCTTTTTTATATCTTCCAAGAATCCACTTAGTATGTTGAATAAATCCTGTAGATTCTTGAATATATGGGAGACAGTTACAATAATTGTTTTAATATCTTTATTGATTCTATCCTTTGTAATTTCTGATATATTTTTTTAATTGAGCTCCACTTACTTTTTTTTTTAATTAATTAATTTATTTATTTTTGGCTGTGTTGGGTCTTCATTACTGTGTGCGGGCTTTCTCTAGTTGCGGTGAACGGGGGCTACTTTTTGTTGCAGTCTGCAGGCTTCTCATTGCAGTGGTGTCTCTTGTTGCGGAGCACAGGCTCTAGGCACGTGGGCTTCAGTAGATGTGGCATGCAGACTCAGTAGTTGTGGCTCGCGGGCTCTAGAGCGCAGGTTCAGTTGTTGTGGTGCACGGGCTTAGTTGCTCCGTGGCATGTGGGATCTTCCTGGACCAGGGCTCGAAACCGCGCCCCCTGCATTGGCAGGCGGATTCTTAACCACTGCGCCACCAGGGAAGTCCCTCTGATACGGTTTTGGTTGTTTGCTTTTTCTCCTCAATATGAATCATATTGTCCCACCTTTCTACATGTCTGATTATTTTTACAGTATGTCAGGCATTGTTAATTTTACATTGTATGCTGGATATTTTTGTGTTTCTACAAATATTCTTGACCTTTGTTCTTTAATGTGGCTTCTGGAAACAGTTTGATATTTGCGGGTCTTGCTTTAAGCTTATGAGATGGGGTGAGGTCACCTTATAATCCAGGGCTAATCTTGCCCCACAACTGAGGCAAAACACTCTTAGTACTCTAGCAGAGTGAATTATGAGGTTTTCCATTTTGAGTAGAGGGGACAGGAAGTATTTCTAGCTCTGAGTGAGCACCAAGTACTGTTACCTCTAATCTTTAGGTAGTTTCCTCCACTGCATGAGATGATTAGTACTCAGCTGAAGACTCACGGGGACCCATTCATATTTCCAAAGTTTTATCTCTGTGAAGCTCTTTTCTCTCAGCAATGTGACACTCTGTGAACTTTAGCCACCCTGTTTGGTGTTTCTCAAAAAAAGCTAAATATGGAATTCCTATATAACCCAGAAATTCCACTCATAGGTTACATACTTACCCAAAAGAATTGAAAACAGGTTTCAAACAAATACTTCTATTTTTTTCAGTGTTTATTGGAGTATAGTTGATTTACAGTGTTGTGTTAGTTTCAGGTGTACAGCAAAGTAAATCAGTTATACATATACATGTGTCCACTCTTTTTTATATTCTTTTCCCATATAGGTCATTACAGAATATTGAGTAGAGCTCCCTGTGCTATACAGTAGGTCCTTATTAGTTATCTATTTTATATATAGTAGTGTGTATATGTCAATCCCAATCTCCTAATTTATCCCTCCCCCTTTTTCCCCCCAGTAACGATAAGTTCAAACAAATACTTTTACATGAATGCTAATAGCAGCATTATTCACAGTAGCCAAACACTGGAAGCAACTCAAATCTCCATCAACTAATGAAGGGATAAAATACATGGTATAGTCATAGAATAGAATATTACTTAACCATAAAAAGAAGTGAAGTACTTATACATGCTACAATGGAGATGAACCTCAAAAAGATTATACTAAAAATATAATAAACATGTTCTCATTTAACATAAAGTATATAGCCTATATGTTCGATGAGAACATGTTTATTGTATTTATCTGGCTATTCTACAATGATAGAAGAAAGAATACACACACATACACCCCCCCCCACACACACACACACCTCACACACAGTATACTTCTGTTTAGCATTTAATTCCTGTCAAAAATATTATTTAATAAAAATATAGGGCTTCCCTGGTGGCACAGTGGTTAAGAATCTGCCTGCCAATGTAGGGGACACGGGTTCGAGCCCTGGTCCGGGAAGATCCCACATGCCACAGAGCCACCAGGCCCGTGCACCACAACTGCTGAGCCTGTGTTCTAGGACACGCGAGCCACAACTACTGAAGCCCACGCACCTAGAGCCCATGCTCCGCAACACGAGAAGCCACCGTGATGAGAAGCTCGCGCACCGCAATGAAGAGTGGCCCCTGCTCGCCGCAACTAGAGAAAGCCTGCACACAGCAACAAAGACCCAACGCAGCCAAAAATAAATAGATAAATAAATTTTTAAAAAAAATTTCTTCTTAATGATGACTCCATCTTACCTATTTAAAATAAATAAATAAATAAAAAATAAAAAGTATATCACAGTTCCTTTCAGAAATTATGCATTTTACACTGGTCGTAGCCTTTATAATTGTCTTTGAAAAAATGTATATTCAACTACTTTGCCCAGTTTTAAATTGGGTTATCTTTCTGTTGTTCAGTAGTAGATGTTCTTTATATATTCTGCATACTAGTCCTTTATCTGATACATGATTTACAAATATTTTTCCCATTTTGTAACTTGTCTTCATTTTATTGATACTGTGCTTTGATACACAAAAGTTTTAAATTTTGATGAAGTCCAACTTATCTATTTTTTCTTGTTTCTTCTTTTGGTGTCATTACTAAGAATTCATTGCAAATTTAAAGTCATGAAGATTTACTTCTATGTTTTCTTCTAGGAGTTTTATGGTTTTAGCTCTTATATTTAGGCTACTGATCCATTTTGAGTTAATTTTGTATATGGTATGAGATAGGATTCCAACTTCATTCTTTTTTGTGTGGAAATCCAGTGTCCCAGCACAATGTTAACTATGCCTGTCATGTATCATGGAAGGTATCAGAAGCCAGAGGCTTATAGTTATAACTTCCCAATGACCTAAATATTAACAATACTCTATTTCTTAATTAAAATTTAGGTAAGTCGGGGCTTCCCTGGTGGCGCAGTGGTTGGGAGTCCACCTGCCGGTGCAGGGGACGCGGGTTCGTGCCCCGGTCCAGGAGGATTCCACATGCCGCGGAGCGGCTGGGCCCGTGGGCCATGGCCGCTGGGCCTGCGCGTCCGGAGCCTGTGCTCCGCGACAGGAGAAGCCACAGCAGTGATAGGCCCGCATACCACAAAAAAAAAAAAAAAAAAAATTTAGGTAAGTCTATTTATTGTTACCTGAGAAGGAGGTAAAGAAGGAGGCCAAACATAAGGAAGGAGATGATAAGATTCTC
Source organism: Stenella coeruleoalba (assembly GCF_951394435.1). NCBI lineage: Eukaryota > Metazoa > Chordata > Mammalia > Artiodactyla > Delphinidae > Stenella > Stenella coeruleoalba. The sequence goes on along the minus strand of NC_137147.1, from coordinate 70,793,461 downwards.
TTTTAGATTGAATATAGTTATCAATATCCCTATCAATAGTATGTTACAGGGCCTTCAAAATGCCTGGTACTCACACACTAACTAGGATTATGATATATAATTTTATATACTCTCTACATCCTCCATTCTCCAGAAGCCCTACCACCCCCATGACAGAAAAACCTGTGGTGCTAAAGGGTAAATATTTTAACTGTTCCAAATTTTCTCATTATGCATTTTCACTTCTCTGCTCCACTAGCTCTTCTTATAATGTTAAGCCAAAATGAATAGTAACACCACCATGCTACGCTTCATAAACACTCAGATTTCCTTTACGCCTTGGCATTGGTCTAATAAAACTTTCCCTGTTAAACTGAGGAAGAATTGGAATTTTTCTAATAAAGTTTATTTGGAAACTAAGAAAAGAAAAAAACAAGAATCATAGAAAAATAAAAGTTTAATCCATTCCCTGTATACTAACAACTGAAACTCTATGGAAACTTAGCCATAAATTGGTTTAGTTGGCATATGTTTATGGAACACCAAGGCTTGCTTCCCTTTTTCTTACTTCAAATATGCCAAGGTGGCATGTTTATCCAGGTATTGTTAGCTGGAGATAGATCTGGAATACCCCCTCAGCTAGGTAATACATTTCTCAATTTCATTTACAGGTTTATTTTCAGGTCTTTATCCCCAACTCCAGTCCCAAGCTAGAACTTTTAACTTCAACCCATCATGTGAGCTGAGACATGGACCCATAATCCCCTAACCAATCCCAAGGATTTCAATTGCTTATTTTATTAATACAACCTTCCACTCCACCCCTGACCCAATCATCACATGTCTTTATCTTTCACCTATTTGGCTTATCCTTTGCTGAATCATTTTTACTGACTGGCTATGAAGTTAGTTCTACTTTAAGTGAAACTTAGTTCCTTTACCTGAATTTGTGTGTTAGGAGTTATTGAGCTATTATCTGGAGGAAAAACCCCACCCAAGAGTTTTTGAGGCATGAGTGGCTCATCCAGAAGAAGGAGAGAGATGTCAGTACTGAGAATTGAGAAGGGGGAAGTGATTCTACCTGAGAGACAGAATTATAAAATGTCAGAGTCCACTTGCATGCAGCTAACATTAATGGGGAATGGCTGAGTGATGTGAAAAACAAACCACTTAGCATTGCAGCCTAGAAGGCAGCGTTATAGATCTTTGAGGCCAAGCTTGCACTCAGTGAGTGGCATCACCAGGGGAGGATTATTGAGCCTGTCAGTGAATCAGTGCCCTACATAGAGCAGAAGATGAACTGCAATAAAGGCATCATGGAGCATAAGGAGATAATAACTGCCATAACGACCACCTCCCTGCCACCATTCCATTTCTGGACCAACTATACCTCTTCCAGGTCTTTGGATATTTCTAGGGAAGAAAATAACCCCATTTATTAAATACAAGAAATATAATTTTTTTACCACTCTAGATGGTGGAGATTTGGAATATGGTGTAGTTTGTTTTTAGAACAAATAAAGCATGCTACTTAGTATGTGGAGCAAATTCACACTGGCTACATTAGTATCCAGTCCCTGTGGTTCTGATAGAAAATGCCATCATTCCCTGCTGGAACCTGTCTGAATCCTGTCAGCTCTTCTGACAGAAGCAGAGTTTTCATCTTTTACACTTTCTAAAACCTTTTTCTATTGAACTGCCCACTAAATTCCTATTTTTTTGTCAATGAGAAATCTCCGATTTCTCAGCTTATTTGCAAAGCAAAGATGAAAGACAGTAAGTTTAATTACTATTAAGGCTCAGGACACCAGCTCTATCCACTGGCACAAGCCTCTTTGAAAATCCCCCCAGATGCTCACAAATGATACCCATCCAGAATTCTTTCACTCTTAGTTAACAGCTTGAAAACTGCTTTACCAACCATAAAAATATTAATGAATGTACATTAAAAGTAACAGTAAGGCTATTTAGTTAGACCTCCTAGTAAAATTTACTCATGTCAGTATCTATACCAGTTGTACATTTTATATTCTAGCTTACTACATATGATATATTTTCTCACATGCTATCTTGTAATTCTTTTCATAAACTTAATTTGGAATATTAACTGTTACTTCTTAACTTTATGCTATTTGGCTTATCAGTTCTGTGGTTAGCTATTTCTGTGATATTGGACAAGCACTTCTCCTTTCTGGACCTTATTCATACATAACATAAAGGATTTTATTAAATAATTTTCAAGAATCCTTGTAGTTCTGACTTTCTGTAAGGTTAATTTGAAAACAGTATGAAATATGGTTAAGGACTCAAGGAAATGTCTTCTTTAATACTTTTCTAAGGAGTTAAACAGTTAATTAAGTTTAAAGCTATTACTTTTGGAGGGAATATTTACTTATAGCTTTTTAATATATTGTTAGTAGTCAAAGGAAGAAGAATAAAATGCACTGAAATATATATTTTCAAAAAATATGTAAGTGCTTAAGTGACTTTACATATTATGTGTGAGCCTGAATTCTTTACATAGTTTTAAATAATGAATTATTCTTTCATAATGCAGACTCATATATGTCCCTGTGATTCATACAAAAAGAAAATTATTTTAAATAATTGAGCTTGATTTACATAGTTGGGAGGTTATAGACTAACTACCTTCTTTTATTTTGCCAGCATTGTGCTCTTATTTTGGGGGCCAACATTTAAAAATAGTTTCCATGTTTTTTAAAAATATGTTTTTCAGTGTCCTTTTGAAAAATTACATAATCTGGTAACTCTAGTCCTGTTACTAGTTACTACTGTAACTAGTTACTACTAGTTACTACTGTAGTAACTAGTTACTAGTTACTACACTCACATGTAGTAACTACTGGCCAAAGCTAAATAGCAATTGTCCTTTTTAGGTAGGACATGGGCTCAAGGCATTGCCCTGATTCCCTCATTCACACTTGTACTGGACCACTTCACTCATCATGTTATCTGCCTGGGATTTCAACCAATGTGTTTACCCCCATTTGATAGGATTGTTAACATTGATTTCATTCAATATTGTATTTTATTTTCAAATAAACTTTTCCTCTGGATTTATAACAAAGGATTTGGATTTCTTGTCATCCAAATTTAACATGGTTTTCCTCAAGCCTTCTGAAGTGAGTACACATCAACATTTGATTGGCATAATGTTCAAATATAGACAGGCATTGAGTTATATATTCTTCAGAGAAAATACAGAAAAAAATTACTAATGTAATTTTTCCAGTTGGATTTAAATATCAATTCAATGGACATAATATCTTCATTACAACCTCATAAGTACCATTAAATAGTAGTTATAAATAGTTCTTAAATATTCCACTCTGACAAATAAAGATACTCAGATAACCCAACACTGAAAATAAAAGCTAAGCCAAACACACACATATATGTTGTGGTTTTAAGTGGACTACTTTTCCCAATAAAAATAAAAATCTTTTTATAAAATGGAAGAAAAAAGGCCTTATATTAATATAAACTGACTAATATATGAATTAAATTTACATTTATTTAAAAATTAATTATGGATAAAATTAATTTGATGATATATAGACTTGAAATTAGTTGTTGTAAATAACAGCCTTAGCATCTGATTTATTTATTTTTTTGGTAGCAAACTATCAAGAAAATTTTGATTTACAAAGACAAGTTGCAACTGTTAATAATATATATTTTTAAAAATACATCTCTGCCAATTTTATAATTCTTTTTATAATAGAAAATTTTAATTTTATAACTTTATAGCTTTATACATTTATATTTCAAAGATCCCAGAAAAAGCTTTTTGCTAAAGCAACACCAAAAAAATTAATGTGACGACACAAAGGCAAGTATTGCCAGTCACCAATGTATTAAGATTTGGCGTCTGATACATTTTCCTTAACATGGCTTTGTAGTGATGAAAATATTTAAAAGCTCAAATATTCTAATCAAATGGATGCAGAATCCTTCCTCTTAGGCAAAATACTGGAAGGCACACAGTTTGCAAAATATTGTTCAATAACCAATTAGCACAAGCAAAATACTTACAGAATTAGTAAACATTTCACTTAAAAGCTAGTGATTACTTTTCCTTTATTCCCTCTCTTCTTAAAAAGTATTTAATTCTGAAAGAGAAATCTTGAACCGATTGAAGCAGGAAATTATCTTGACGCCTCAGCCATATTTGTGCTCTTTCCGCTAGGAAGTCTCAGATGAATGATAGAATAGGAAATAATGTGTTGTGTCCATGGAAGTTTATGTAGCAGAAGAAAATAAAGATAGAGACCTTAAGGTAGACATTCCAAGCTTTTTGGAGTTGCATTACCCAAAAGTTACAAAAATGTTTTTTGTTTTATATTACAGCATGTACTTCCCAGCCTCCCGAATAAGCCACTTGGCATAGATAATTAGTGTTACTAGGTTTCATTGTTTGTTTGTTAATTCTGTTTTATTTTGTTTTGCGAATTTGATGGTGATGCTAGAGATAACGAGACATCTTGAGATGTTCCCAAAGATCTGTGAAAACGTGAAAATCGCTTCCGTATAGCAACTTATAAGGCTGCTTCTTTCATGCAGTTTAGCTCTGATAAAAGTACCATCAAAAAGTGACATTGCCCTGGCCAGTGGATATAGTACAGGTAGTTTTAGAGTGCTTCACAGAAAATATGTTAGACATTCAAATTCATGTGCACTATGAGATTATGAAATCCAAGGTACCAGGGCTTATGTCTGGCTAGGTCATCATTGCATTTTAAATTCTCAGCACAATTCATGGCCAGAATATATGTCTGATAAATATTTTTTAAATGAATCACTGCTACTATTTAATTAGCTATCAATTTTATCCTTTATATGTAAGAACTCAGAAGTTTGGGGATATACATTCACTCTAATGAAGACAGATGCAAACTACTCAGGAGGAGTCAAATTTGCAAGGTTTATGCTACATTTAAGCCAACCACGTTACAATGCGTAGCCCTTATTTTACTGTTTTCAGATGCGTGCTTCTCAATATCTTAAAGCTAAGTCTACATTTGGTGAACTGATAGATTTAGTACTATTTACTATGTTGTTCTATGGTCCATGTAGAATAAGAAACTATATTCACACAGATGCTACTCTTATAGTTAAAACAGGATGAAGTTGTAAAATATTTTTTACAAATAGTGTACTTAGTACACAATTAAAATGTCAAAAATAGCAGTTACTGTTGTTGAAATAAATCCTAAGCTCCATAGTTAGAGCCGGGCTTCCCTGGTGGCTCAGTGGTTGAGAATCTGCCTGCCAATGCAGTGGACACGGGTTCGAGCCCTGGTCCGGGAAGATCCCACATGCCACGGAGCAACTAGGCCCGTGAGCCGCAACTACTGAGCCTGCACGTCTGGAGCCTGTGCTCCGCAACAAGAGAGGCCGCGATAGTGAGAGGCCCGTGCACCGCGATGAAGCGACCCCCACTTGCTGCAACTAGAGAAAGTCCTCGCACAGAAATGAGACCCAACACAGCCATAAATAAATAAATTTAAAAATTCACGACATATGTCAATATTTTAAAAATATATATATATAGTTACAGCCGCTCCTGCTCCTCCCCACTGTGCTACGTGGGCAAACCAAAACTTAGATAACTTTTATTTCCCTGTAAATGCTCCACTTGAACAGAAACACAGTATATCCAGTCAGCCAGCCCCTAAACGCCAATCCAACCCAGGTCCTTCTCACCCCAAAGAAGGCTATGTAGCCCCAGCCAAGCAGATATTTTCCAATTTTCTGTTCCTTGTTCTTTATCCTTTATTCTATAAAAGCTTCCTGCCTTATGACCCATTTTGCAGTTCCCTGAAAGCAGATTGTCCATGAAGTTTTTTAAAAAGTTTGTTTTGTTTATCTATTTTATATATAGTAGTTTGTATCTGCTAATCCCAGCTCCTAGTTTGTTCCTCCCTACCTCCATTCCCCTTTGGTAACCATAAGTTTGTTTTCTATGTCTGTGAGTCTCTTTCTGTTTTGTAAATAAGTTCATTTAGATCATATTTTAGATTCCACATATGAGTGATATCATATGATATTTGTCTTCTTCTGACTTACTTCACTTAATATGATAATGTCTGAGCCCATCCATGTTGCTGCAAGTGGCATTATTTCATTCTTTTTAATGGCTGAGTAGTATTCCATTATATATGTGTGTGTGTGTGTGTGTATATCACACCTTCTTTATCCATTCATCTGTTGGTGGGCACTTAGGTTGCTTCCATGTTTTGACTATTGTGAATAGTGTTTCTATGAACATTGGTGTACATGTATCTTTTCAAAGTAGACACCCAGGAGTGGGATTGCAGGATCATATGGTAACTCTATTTTTAGTTTGTTAAGGAACCTCCATACTGTTTTCCATAGTGGTTGATCCAATTTACATTCCCACCAACAATGTAGGAGAGTTCCCTTTTCTTCACACCCTCTCCAGCATTTATTATTTGTAGCCTTTTTAATGATGGACATTCTGACTGTTGTGAGGTGATACCCGATTATAATTTGAATTTGCATTTCCTTTAATAATTAGTGAAGTTGAGCATTTTTTCATGTGCCTGTTGGCCATCAGGATGCCTTCTTTGGAGAAATGTCTATTTAGGTCTTCTGCTCACTTTTTTATTGGGTTGGGTTTTTTTTTGTTGTTGTTGTCATTGAGTTGTATGAGCTGTTTGTATATTTTAGAAATGAAGCCCTTCCTGTTCACATCATTTGCAAATGTTTTCTCCCTACTGTATAGCACAGGGGACTATATTCAATATCCTGTAATAAGCCATAATGGAAAAGAGTATGAAAAAGAATATATACATATATAACTGAATCACTTTGCTGTGTACTAGAAAGTAATACAACATTGTAAATCAACTATACTTCAATAAAAATATTTTTAAACATCACTTGAAATCCCACCCCTCAAAATTAGTACTTAGAAAGGTATCCCATTACTTAGTAAATACTGAATAAATGTCAGCTATTATTATCCCATTTACAATCTTACCTTCCAAGCAGCTCAACCCTCTACCTCAAGGATGCCTTTTTTGAACCCAGAGCTATATATAAACATTGCATCTCTTAAAGTCTCTCTTCACCTACATTTTTCTCTTTGCACGTATTTTCTATCATGTATGATATGTAAATTTAATTTCCCTAATAAAACTGTTTGTTCCATAGGAAAAAAGATCATTTCCTTTCTTTGTACCCAACTCAAAGCTTAGCACATAGTATATGCTCAATAAATATTTAATTAATGATTTAATTTTCACCACAAAATAAAAAATAGACAGATACAACACACAAAAGTTGTTTTTATCACCTAAGTTGTCTTCTTTAATCATTTTTAATGCTCTCAATATATAGTAAGAAGCACTAAAATATCATATGTGTGAAATCTCAGAAACATCAAGAGATATTCATATAAACTAATTGCTAATATACTTTATAGATTTGCTAATCAGTACCCATGTATTAATATTTATATGTCACTATTAGTTATGTGTATCATGGCAGAACCTTTAAAGAGAGCAGTAAAATCACTGCAAGACTCGTGCACCTAAATAAGACATGAAAAACAAACAATAAAATAAAAGATTAATAAATTTGACTGGTTTAAAAATATCTGTTCAGATGAATGGATAAAGAAGATGTGGCAATATATACAATGGAATATTACTCAGCCATAAAAAGAAATGAAATTGAGTTATTTGTAGTGAGGTGGATGGACCTAGAGACTGTCATACAGAGTGAAGTAAGTTAGAAAGAGAAAAATAAATACCGTATGCTAACACATATATGGAATTTAAAAAAAAAAGAAAAAAATGGTTCTGAAGAACCTAGGGACAGGACAGAAATAAAGACACAGATGTAGAGAATGGACATGAGGACATGGGGAGGGGGAAGGGTAAGCAGGGACAAAGTGAGATAGTGACATGGACATATATATACTACCAAACGTAAAATAGATAGCTAGTAGGAAGCAGCTGCATAGCACAGGGAGATCAGCTCGGTGCTTTTTGACCACCCATAGGCGTGGGATAGGGAGGGTGGGAGGGAGACACAAGAGGCAGGAGATATGGGGATATATGTATATGTATAGCTGATTCACTTTGTTATAAAGCAGAACCTAACACGCCATTGTAAAGCAATTATACTCCAATAAAGATGATTAAAAAAAGTCTGTTCATGAAAACACACTTTAAAGAGAGTGAAAATACAAGCCACAGAGTTTAAGAAAATATTTGCAACACGTAAAGCCAATAAACAATTAGTATCCAGATTATGTAAATTCTCCTCCAACTCACCATATAAAAAACCCTGGATTACTCAATAGAAAAATGGACAAAATAATGAGTAATTTTATAAAAGAAGAATTTTGTGTAAGTACAAAACACATATAGTTATGAAAAGATGCTCAATCTCATTATTAATCAGGAGGATGTGAATTAAAACCACAGTGAGATTGATCATATCCATAAGATTAAAAAGTCTTAATATCTGACAATATCAAATTTGGCAGAACTCTCATTATCTCTTGTAGGTGTGAACATTGGAACAATCACTTTGAAAATAGTGTGGAGTCATCATTAGAAGACATTCACAGATATTTCTTATTATTCTCCTGGGCATGTGCTAAAATTGTAACACCCCCTTGAGGTTAAGCTATGTGACCCATATCATTTCAAAGTGGGAGGCTTCAAGACCTGTAAGTGATTGGCCAAGGTTTTCCCCCTCTTCCATGTTGACTGGTAATATTCCCTAAGGAAGGATGATGTGGAAGACTCTCATCACCTGACCCCTATCTAAGGTGAACACGTAACACGGGCAACTAATAAACCTTTGATGTTTTAACCACTAAAATTTTGGCCGTTGTTCTAGCACATTATGACTGCTATAGTATTACTAAATAAAGTTGAACATGCCTGTATTTATTAGCTAGGATTTCGAGTAGCTGGCATTTGCCCTTTTGACTGTGCACAAAGAAATCATTTAGAACAATGCTTTACAAGAGCACTGCAGTAGTATCAAAATACTGGGAAAAATAGAATATCTATCAACTATAAAAATGTAATATTTTTATATTACTATAAACTGTAATATATTATACAGCTGAATCCTATAGAGCAGAGAAATTTAATGAAACATAGCCACATACATCAATATAGATAAATCACAAATTATATTGCTCAGTGTAAGAAGCAAGTCAGAATAGCTAACAGTAAGATTCCATTTACGTTAAATGCGAAGTGTGAAGAGTTCATCGAAGTCGTATATTGTGTTAGAATTCATGCATAGGTTATAAAAATATAAAGAAACCTAGGAAATATTTAGTACAAACTTCAGGTTAGTGGTTTTCTCTGGGTAGTGGAAGAGAAAGCAAAATGTACTAAAGGAGGTACAATAGAGGGCTTTAAACTGGTAATATTCTATTTCCTAAACTGAGTGATGGATATGTGGGTGTTTATGTTATTATTATACTGTAATCTGTCCTTATACAATTTATATACTCTTTCTATATGTTCTATACTTTGCAGACAAAACTATTTTAAAACCATCAATAATAATCCTGATACACAATGGCCCATAAAATAGCTTGAATCATATTTTGATAACTAGCCTACAAAACTCCTTAAGAAAAGTCTGATTTTATAATCCAAGGACACAGACAGAGATGAAATTGATGATATCCTAATTTTGCTTTGATTTTTGTGAGATCTTGGGCAGTTCACTTATTAGCTCTATTTCCATTTTTATGTTTATGGAATAGCAGTGATATACCAGTTTATTTGAAGATTAATGTTTACAAAACACATTGCACCTGAAATAGTACCATATCCTGTATTAAAGTATGATAGTACCTTTGAAAATAATATATTGAAAATTCACCTAAGTTTCTGACTAATGGAGGTTCTTGAATGAGTAATGGAAATATTGGCAACCAGATCATCACTGGCTTGGTTATAAGCGATGACGTGAAACATTTAGCTTAATGGAAGAGATAAAAAATGATAGCAATTAGACAGATTTTTGAAAGCTGAAAGTTCAAACACATACCAAACTATGAAAACAATTTAATAGTGCTTTTTATAAGATGAAAAAGTCTGTCAGGGGCATACAAATCCATAGGAAGAGTGTTTTGAACAGAGTACAAAAATGCAACCTTCTTGCTTAAGATGTTAGCACTAAATGTCAAAATGCCATGCTGCTAGCTTTCAGTGTTAACTTTTGGAGATGACAGGTAACCATCCATACAACATTAGATTTTCAAATGGTCATGAAAAAATATTGTCACTTCCATAAAAACACAGCTAAATTACCAGTTTTCCACTTTTCTAAAGTGCATGCCATCTAGTACAGTGCTTTCTTCAAAGGCAGGTCATTAAAGAGAGATTAAGTCAGGCCTGAATGAAACAGGGGTTAGAGGACTGACTCTAATGTGAGTGACCACAGATACAATGTCTGAGGCAACATGACAATATCAGGTAGGATCTGAGTTAACAACACTATCTCTGGGGTGTGATCAATGGATGGAAACACTCTAATAGTAGTATCTAGAAAATGGCTACATTTAACATCAAGGAAAGCCATCCATGTTCATACGGGCCCTAAGTCAAAGCCAGGTGTATAGTCATAGGGCCCTGTCTCTACAAAGAGAAGTTGCAGATTAACTGGGCAGGCTGGAAGGGTTTGCTAGCAAGGAGTTAGAATGTAGAGCTGAACTGAAAGTAGGTTACCAATCATAAAGAAAAGATATAAAATGTGGCTGTTTGCTCTAGCTGTGTTAACATAGATATTAACACAGGGGGGTCACAGTAAGAGCATCTACTTTTATTCTAAACCCTTCTCAAATAGGAATGAATATTTGAATAGTCAGCCAGACTTACATGATTTCCAACTTTTGTAGCACATAGAGTTAAATTTTCAAAATGAAGAACTTCTGTACTTGCAATTGGCCAGACCAAAAGGAAGGGACTGGTTATAAAAATCATCCTGTTCACTCAGCTACTTTTATAGTTAATTGAAAACCTTTTAATTGTATCATTTTGGGGGGCTGAAAATATAATTCCCCTGGGAGTATTTATAACATATTTCAGAACTGTAGTGGGTATTTTCTATTTGCTCCTCTGGTTTTATTTTAACTCCTTCGAAATCCTTTCTGAGTCCCAGAAGACTGACATCTAGGGATTAGTTCAATGGACAAAATTGCCGCTCTGTCTTTTGGAGGGGAAAATGGGAAGTTCCTACAATAGGTTAGAGGGCAGGAGCAGAATGACATTTGGTATTCATTTCCAATGTTAGGTAATCTTCAAAGGTGTCCCCTAACAATTCCTTCCTTCCTTGTACGTACATCACACTCTTCATATTAAGAGATGGAGCTTAATTCTGCTTCCCTTGAATCTAAACTGGCCTATGACTAGCTTTTACAAATAGAATGTAGCAGAAGAACATTCTGGGATTTCCCAGCCCAGGCTTTAGAGAACGGGAGGCTTTTACTTGCCTCCTGGAACTCAGCCTCCATGCTGTGAGAAGCTCAGTGCAGATGGAGGAACCACAAAAGTGAGAATTGAGGCACTCCAGCTACATTAAACACTAATCGATGGCCATGTGAGTGAGTCATTGTGGTAGCCATTCTCCAGTATGGAACCCAATGAAGGCCACTTCCCATTATTCACATCCTTGTATAGTCCTACATTATATCAGTGTTGGTTTGCATGACCAACTGAATACCACAGAAGTGATAATATACAATTCCCAAGATTCGATTGTAACTGTACTGTGGTTTTCATGTGGTGGCCCTCTTTCAGATCACTCACTTGAGGAAGCCAGCTGCCAATGTCATGACGACACTCAGGCAGCCTATGGAGAGGCCTTTGTGGTGAAGAGCTGAGCCCTGCCTACAAGTACATGAAGTAGATTTACCAAATTTCAGATGAGTGAAATTCAGCCAACATCTTGACTGCAACCTCAGGAGAGACCCTGAGTCAGAACCACCCAAGTAAGCTGCTCCCAGATTCCTGACCCACAAAAACTGTGAGATAATACATTTTTGTTGTCTTAAGCTGTTAAGTTATATATGACACTTCACAGCTTATGTTATATATACATATATATGTGTTCTATATTACACAGTGATAAATAACTAATGTATTCATCTTAAGCATTTACTGTTCAGTTGAACGCCCAGGTGATTGCAGCACTGGCTGAAATGAGGAGCAGAACAGGTCACCTGACCCAGTTTAACATATAGAATCATTAAAGACAATAAAATGATTGTTATTTTAAACCATTAAGTTTTGGAATGGTTTGTTTTGCAGCAATAGATAATCAAAATAGAAATTGGTACCTAGAAGTAAGGCGCTGCCATAACAAAAATCTAAAATGTGCCGTTGGCTTTGGGTCTAGGCAGTGGGTATAGGCCAGAAGAGCCTCAAGGAGATAGTCAATAGAGGCTGGTCAGACAGTGAGGAAATAGTTATTTGAGCCTGGAGCAAAGGTGAGTTTTTGCCCTATGATGTAGAGGCAGAATATTTGACAATGCTGTAACTTGTGGCAATACGAAAGATAGAAAATATATCTAATGAACTTGTATATTTGACTAATGAGTTTTCTAGACAGAATGATGTGTCAACTGGTTTCTTTTAGGTGTATGTAATCATTAATAAGGTGAAATGAACTAAAGAAGAGACTATTCCATTTTCAAACAGGATCTAAAGTACAGGTCAGCTAACATTTTTGGTAATGGGCCGGATAGTAAATATTTTAACCTTTTCAGACTGCTGTATGGTGTCTGTAGTGACTACTCAGCTTTGAAGTTGTAGCATGAAAATAGCCATGGACAATATGTAAGTGAATGGACCTACCTGTGCTCCAATAAAAAAAAAAATTGACAAAAGCAGGTGAGAGTCTTGATTTGACATATAGGCTATAGTCAATCAACCTCCGATCTAAAGAAACACTTTCAAATAAGGGTTTGCTGGGTTGGGGCAGAAATTATTCTCTTTTATCTAATCCTTTCAGAGCACAAAAGATTTTCAGAGTAAATTAAAACCTGAGGACAAAGAGCAAACCCAGGGTGTTTCAAGAAAAACAGCTACAGCATGAAGATCAATTCAAGACACAGTTGAAAGACTGTTTAACCCTCAGGAAGATTAAGAATTTGCCTGTTAGACTCTCTCAGCTAGTCAGCAAAACTTTTAAGAATCTTAAGGGCTTGCCTTGTTGACCTTCTCAGCTAGACAGTAGAGTTTCTAAGAATCTTAAGGGAGTTCCTTAGGCCCTTTTGGCTAGAAAAAAAAAAAGGGATTTCAATAATATTAAAGGTATTGTCCCTACACACCCTGATTCTAATGCCAAAGTAGAGAAGAATATGCCTTAAAAGTCTCTTAAAATATGGTGTAAGTACATAGGAAGTCCAAAAATTTTAACAGAAACTTGAACTAAAAGGGACAGAGATAGTTCAAAATGAAAAAAAGACCTCTGTGTTACTAACCTCCTATGAGCAGGACACAGGCTGAGAAAACCACTTAGCTGCAAACACATTCCACTTCTTATGGAAAAGTAAGGATGATATAGGAGGCAGAGCCAAGGAGAACTATTCTCAGGGAGAAGAAATGGGCCCTAATCAAGGAACATTCTCTGTCCCTGGGACAGAAGAAATGGTGAAGTATCCTGCTAGACTTCAGAATTGCTATGAACCAGTATCCGTTATGTGTTTCCTGTTTTTACACTTTTAGAATAGAGGTTTCTATTGTGGCTGTCATGTCCTTTCCTCATTATTGTTTGATGGGTGTGTACAGGGCAGATAATGATTTTGGCGGGGGGGTTTCATTTTTTAGTTCACAGGTGCTACTGAGGAGCTTGAGGAGTTCACCCCATCTACATCTGGCTCTAGTATACGGTAAATGATAAGAGCCTTGGATATGAGGTGATGCCCTAAAGGAATGGGAATTCTGTGGGGGTCTTGGGAGGTTGCGAGTGTACTTTGTATGCGAATTGTTATGGCTGGAGGGCAGAATCTGGAGTGCTTTCCCAAATTCCTCCCCTATCTGTATCAGAAGGTCTCAGCCCCCAAGTAGACATTTTCCTAATGTTCTGTCATAACCAGTAGTATTTGACGATATGATATGCTTTGAATAGACTTGGAAAAATGTGTCCTTAAACAAATGCAACTAATGTTTACTGGTAGCATTCTTTTTAGGGAACCTATTAGGTGGATAAGTTGGGAGCAGGAAAACTCTATAAAAATGTTCAATATATTTTTTAATTGTTCCATAAAATTTTTAAAAATCACTGTCTTATATTTAGTGTCTCATCCTTTATTAACAAGCTAAGATCAAGTTGCTCTTCTAATTGTTACTTTAAAATGAGTGAATATCAACAGTTTGATATTAAATAAGTTATTTATTAAGCATCTATTGTAAATGATAGGTTTTTATATTTGTGCCAGTTAATGCTAGATATTTCATAAACTTTTGAGTATTTTTGGTAATGTTTGACTCAGATTTTAAAAATTTTTAGGTTTAACCCTTTTATCAGGTTTGCCTAGAACAGACTCAGTTTATGCCCATTGTCTAATTATTACTAATATTATTATTACCCTCTCTTATTCACAAACCTGTGCTTCTTTTGATAAGTTATACAGTTACCTCGTCTCAAATAGTGGTTATATCTAAGACAAAATAATGCATACCTATATCAGAAAAGATCAAAATATCTTTAAGTGCATTTTAAATCTTAAAAAGGTTAACATGTATTTTTAAAAGAATCTATATAAATTTAGACCTAATTGGTTGAAAATGCACTTACTCAAGTTGAAATAAGCTTAATAGTAAAATTATATTCTAAAAATTGACTTTTACAACTTTTGTCTATGGAATATTTTCCTATTACTTGTAAGAAGACAAATGAGGTTTAAAATCACAAAGTAAATTAAACATTTTCTTGATCAGTAGTTACATAAATTAGAGGGAATGTCAGTTTTATATTAATATTTAATAATAAGTTAATTAAATTTTGATTGAAAGCCTGTTTGTTTACATATTATGTAAATTGATTTTGAAATAAAGTTTATAGATTTAGATGATGTTTACATTATGTCAGTCCCTAAGTTTACATAGGTATGCCACATAAATTTTGGTGTGTACATGACAGCCCCTAAATAAGCTTGAAAAAATAGCAAAATAGTAGGATTAGTGATTAGGAAGTTTTTCAAAAATTAAAGTTTTTTTTAATTAAGTTATTTTATTTTTGGCTGCATTGGGTCTTCATTGCTGCACGTGGGTTTTTTTTTCTGTAGTTGCGGCAAGCGGGGGCTACTCTTTGCCGTGTGGGGGCTTCTCACCGTGGTGGCTTCTCTTGCCATGGAGCACAGGCTCTAGGCACGTGGGCTTCAGTAGTTGTGACACATGGACTCCATATAGTAGGTCATCAGGGTAATGCAAATTAAAACAATGAGAGACCACTACACATCTATTAGAATGGCCAAAATCTAGACTACTGACAACATCAAATACTGGTGACAATGTGGAGCAATAGTAACTCTCACTCATTGCTAACGGGAATACAAAATGGTACAGCCACTTTGGAAGATATTTTGGCAGGTTTTTTTGTTTCTTTAAACAAAACTAAACATGGTCTTGCTACACATAGAAGTTCCACTCCAAGGTATTTACTTAATTGATTTGAATACTTATGTCACACAAAAAACTTCACATGAATGTTTATAGTAGCTTTATTCATAATTATCCCAAACTGGAAGCAACAAAGATATCCTAAATAGATGAATGAATAAACAAATTTCAAAAACCAAACAACCCAATCAAAAACTGGGCAGAAGATCTAAATAGACACTTCTCCAAAGAACACATACAGATGGCCAAAAGGCACATGAAAAGATGCTCAACATTGCTAATTATTAGAGAAATGCAAATCAAAACCATGAGGTATCACCTCATACTGGTCAGAATGGCCATCACCAAAAAGTCTACAAATAATATAAATTCTGGAGAGAATGTGGAGAAAAAGGAACCCTCTTACACTGTTGTGGGAATGTATATTGGTACAGCCACTATGGAGAACAGTATGGACGTTCCTTAAAAAACTAAAATTGGAGCTACCATATGATCCTGCAATCCCACTCCTGGGCATATATCTGGAGAAAACCATAATTCAAAAAGGTACATGCACCCCAATGTTCATTGCAACACTATTTACAATAGCCAAGACATGGAAGCCACCTAAGTATCCATTGACAGATGAATGGATAAAGAAGATGTGAGATAGATAGATAGATACAGTGGAATATTATTCAGCCATAAAAAAGAATGAAATAATGTCACTTGCAACAACATGGATGGAACTAAAGATTATCATACTAAGTGAATTAAGTCAGACAGAGAAAGAGAAATATGATATAACATCACTTATATGTGGAATCTAAGAAAATGATACAAATCAACTTATTTACAAAACAGAAATAGACTCACAGACATAGAAAACAAACATGGTAACAAAAGGGGAAAGGGAGGTGGGAGAAGGGATAAATTAGGAGGTTGGGATTAACATATACACACTTCTATATATGAAATAGATAATCAAAAGGAAAAACTGTATAGCACAGGGAACTATACTCAATATTTTGTAGTAACGCATAAGGGAAAATAATCTGTATATATATATATATACATGTATATGTGTATACATATACACATATACATGTATATATATACATACATATTCCTTTTCAGGAATCACTGTGCTGTACACTTGAAAATAACACAATATTGTAAATCTACTATACTTCAGTTAAAAAAATTTTTTTTAAAACCAAATTGTGATGTATCCATACAATGGAATATTATTCCAAGGGAAAATAAATGGGCTATCAACCCAGGAAAAGACATGAAACATTCTTAAGTTTACTGGTTGTCAGGATTTTGGAAGGAGGAAGGTGAAATAGTTTTTTATTTGAGGGTGTAAAATTACCCCGTGAGATACTGTAATGGAGACATAATTTGTGCATATTATGCATTTGTCAAAAACCTATAGAAATTTATAGCACAAAGAGTAAACCTTAATGTATGCAAATATTTTAAAAGTTATATAGAAGATTGGAGAATCTCAGAATGGAATGCACACTGTGACAAAAGAATCAGACTATATTACAAGTATATGAAAAAAAACTCAATGAAGGAGTTAGGGAGGAAAGGTGCTAATGTAAATAACTTAGGAAATGAGTGGAGCCTATAATGCTTAAGGCAAAAGGAACTGCACATAAACACTGTACTTTCGTTGATAAAGCTGTTTTACAGCTTTATGAGTTAACAATAGCGTATGAGTTAAAATGCTGAAACTGCTATACATATATACTTGAATTTAACATTAAATGAACAGAAGAGGTGGAAGCTAGGTTTCTCACTGTTACAGTAGAGGTGAGAGATAAGCAAGGAAAGGGAAGAGCTAGAGTTTCCATGTGGGAAAGAATTGGAGCTGAAGACGTCAGTATGAACTCATGTTTAGTTTAATATAAATGTAGATGGTTACATATAGAAATATTTGTAGATATGTGTATATACATAGGTTAGTATACACTATTATATTTTCTTAGTCTATTGAGAGGTCTTAGAAGCAATAACACCCTAAGAGCAATAAGCACATATAACATCCAGATTTTTGTTTCTAATACCATTCTCCAATATGAGGAGCCAGGGCTTCTTAGATAAATTGTTGATTTTAGGACTGGACTAGGAAATATATATGAGTCTGGAGCACTGTGTAGTGCTGGAAGGTAGTAAAGAAGTGTTATGGACTGAATGTTTGTGTCCCCCTCTCCAAATTCATGTACTGAAATCTAATCCTCAGTGTGATGGTAATTGGAGGTGGGGGCTTTGGAAGGTTATTACGTCACGAGGGTGGAGCCCTCTTGAATGGGTTTAGTGCACTTATAAGAAGAGGCAAGAGAGGTAACCCCCTCTCTTTCTGCCATGTGAAGATATAATGATAAGTTGGCAGTTTAAAACTCAGAAGAGGGTCCTAGAACCCGACCATGTTGGTACCCTGATCTTGGACTTACAACCTCAAGAACTGTGAGAGAGAGATTGGCTCAAGATGGCACAGTAGAAGGATGTGCTCTCACTCCCTCTTGCAAGAACACCAGAATCACAACTAACTGCTGAACAATCATCAACAGGAAGACACTGGAACTCACCAAAAAAGATACCCCACATCCAAAGACAAAGGAGAAGCCACAATGAGATGGTAGGAAGGGCGCAATCACAATAAAATCAAACCCCATAACTGCTGGGTGGGTGACTCACAAACTGGAGAACACTTATACCACAGAAGTCCACCCACTGGAGTGAAGGTTCGGAGCCCCACGTCAGGTCTCTCAACCTGGGGGTCAGGCAACAGGAGGAGGAATTCCTAGAGAATCAGACTTTGAAGGCTAGTGGGATTTGATTGCAGGACATCGACAAGACTGGGGGAAACAGAGACTTCAATCTTGGAGGGCACACACAAAGCAGTGTGTGCATTGGGACCCAGGGGAAGGAGCAGTGACCTCATAGGAGACTGAACTAGACCTACCTGCTAGTGTTGGAGGGTCTCCTGCAGAGGTGGAAGGTGGCTGTGGCTCACCGTGAGGATAAGGACACTGGCAGCAGAAGTTCTGGGAAGTACTCCTTGGTGTGAGCCCTCCCAGACTCCGCCATTAGCCCCACCAAAGAGCTCAGGTAGGCTCCAGTGTTGGGTCATCTCAGGTCGAACAACCAACAGGGAGGGAATCCAGCCCCAACCATCATCAGACAAGTGGATTAAGGTTTTACTGAGCTCTGCCCACCAAAGCAACAGCCAGCTCTAACCGCCACCAGTCCCTCCCATCAGGAAACTTGCACAAGCCTCATAGATAGCCTCATCCACCAGAGGGCAGACAGCAGAAGCAAGAAGAACTACAATCCTGCAGCCTGTGGAACAAAAACCCTATTCACAGATAGACAAGATGAAAAGGCAGAGGGCTATGTACCAGATGAAGAAACAAGATAAAACCCCAGATAAACAACTACCTTCCAGAAAAAGAATTCAGAATAATGATAGAGAAGATGATCCAGGACCTTGGAAAAAGAATGGAGGCAAAGATCGAGAAGAAGCAAGAAATGTTTAACAAAGACTTAGAAGAATTAAAGAAAAAACACCTAGAAGAATTAAAGAACAAACAAACAAAGATGAACAATACAATATCTGAAATGAAAAATACACTAGAAGGAATTAATAGCAGAATAACTGAGGCAAAAGAACGGATAAGTGACCTGGAAGACAGAATGGTGGAATTCACTGCTGCGGAACAGAACAAAGGAAAAAGAACGAAAAGAAATGAAGACAGCCTGGGAGACATGTGGGACAACATAAAACGCAACAACATTCGCATTATAGGGGTCCCAGAAGTAGAAGAGAGAGAGAAAGGACCCAAGAAAATATTTGAAGAGATTATAGTTGAAAACTTCCCTAACATGGGGAAGGAAATAACCACCCAAGTCCAGGAAGTGCAGAGAATCCCATACGAGATAAACCCAAGGAAAAATACGCCAAGACACATAGTTATCAAATTGTCAAATTAAAGAAAAAGAAAAATATTGAAAGCAGCAAGGGAAAACGACAAATAATATAAAAGGGAACTCCCATATGGTTAACAGCCGATTTCTCAGCAGAAACTCTATAAGCCAGAAAGGAGAGGCATGATATACTTAAAGTGATGAAAGGGAAGAATCTACAGCCAAGATTACTCTACCAAGCAAGGATCTCATTCAGATTTGATGGAGAAATCAAAAGCTTTACAGACAAGCAAAAGCTAAGAGAATTCAGCACCACCAAACCAGCTCTATGACAAACGCTAAAGGAACTTCTCTAAGTGGGAAACACAACAGAAGAAAAGGACCTACAAAAACAAACCCAAAACAATTAGGAAAATGGTAATGGGAACATACACATCGATAATTACCTTAAACGTGAATGGATTAAATGCTCCAACCAAAAGACACAGGCTTAATGAATGGATACAAAAACAAGACCCATATATACGCTGTCTACAAGAGACCCACTTCAGACCTAGGGACACATTCAGACTGAAAGTGAGGGGCTGGAAAAAGACATTCCATGCAAATGTAAATCAAAAGGAAGCTGGAGTAGCAATACTCATATCAGATAAAATAGACTTAAAAAAATAGAATGTTACAAGAAACAAGGAAGGACACTACATAATGATCAAGGGATCAATCCAAGAAGAAGATATAACAATTATAAATATATATGCACCCAACATAGGAGCACCTCAATACATAAGGTAACTGCTAACAGCTATAAAAGAGGAAATCAACAGTAACACAATAATAGTGAGGGATTTTGACACCTTACTTGCACCAGTGGACAGATCATCCAAACAGAAAATTAATAAGGAAACACAAACTTTAAATGACACAACAGACCAGATATATTTAATTGATATTTATAGGACATTCCATCCAAAAACAGCAGATTACACTTTCTTCTCAAGTCCGCATGGAACATTCTTCAGGATAGATCACATCTTGGGTCACAAATCAAGCCTCAGTAAATTTAAGAAAATTGAAATTATATCAAGCATCTTTTCTGACCACAATGTTATGAGATTAAAAATCAATTACAGGGAAAAAAAACCGTAAAAAACACACACACATGGAGGCTAAACAATACGTTACTAAATAACCAAGAGATCACTGAAGAAATCAAAGAGGAAATCAAAAAATACCTAGAGACAAATGACAATGGAAACACGACGATCCAAAACCTATGGAATGCAGCAAAAGCAGTTCTAAGAGGGAAGTTTATAGCTATACAAGCCTACCTCAA
Source organism: Stenella coeruleoalba (assembly GCF_951394435.1). Classification (NCBI taxonomy): domain Eukaryota; kingdom Metazoa; phylum Chordata; class Mammalia; order Artiodactyla; family Delphinidae; genus Stenella; species Stenella coeruleoalba. Next base: position 70,772,581 of record NC_137147.1, on the reverse strand, counting down.
GAAACAGGAAAAATCTCAAATAAACAATCTACCCTTACACCTAAAGGAACTAGAGAAAGAAGAACAAACAAAACCCAAAGTTAGCAGAAGGAAAGAAATCATAAAGATCACAGCAGAAATAAATGAAATAGAAACAAACAAAACAATAGCAAAGATCAATAAAACTAAAAGCTGGTTATTTGAGAAGGCAAACAAAATTGGTAAACCATTAGCCAGACTCTTCAAGAAAAAGAGAGAGAGGACTCAAATCAATAAAATTAGAAATGAAAAAGGAGAAGTTACAACAGACACTGAAGAGATACAAAGCATCCTAAGAGACTTCTACAAGCAACTCTATGACAATAAAATGGACAACCTGGAAGAAATGGACAAATTCTTAGACAGGTATAACCTTCTAACACTGAACCAGGAAGAAATAGAAAATATGAACAGACCAATCACAAGTAATGAAATTGAAACTGTAATTAAAAATCTTCCAACAAACAAAAGTTCAGGACTAGATGGCTTCACAGGTGTATTCTATCAAACATTTAGAGAACAGCTAACACCCATCCTTCTCAAACTCTTCCAAAAAATTGCAGAGGAAGGAACACTCCCAAACTCATTCTATGAGGCCACCATCACCCTGATACCAAAACGAGACAAAGATACTACAAAAAAAAGAAAATTACAGACCAATATCACTGATGAATATAGATGCAACAATCCTCAACAAAATCCTAGCAAACAGAATCCAACAACACATTAAAAGATTCATACACCATGATCAAGTGGGATTTATCCCAGGGATGCAAGGATTCTTCAGTATACACAAATCAATCAATATGAAACACCATATTAACAAATTGAAGAAGAAAAACCATATCATCATCTCAATAGATGCAGAAAAAGCTTTTGACAAAATTCAACACTCATTTATGATAAAAAGTCTCCAGAAAGTGGGCCTAGAGGCAACCTACCTCAACATAATAAAGGTCATGTATGACAACCCCACAGCAAACATGATTCTCAATGTTGAAAAACTGAAAGCATTTCCTCTAAGATCAGGAAGAAGACAAGGATGTCCACTGTCACCACTACTATTCAACATAGTTTTGGAAGTCCTAGCCATGGCAATCAGAGAAGAAAAAGAAATAAAAGGAGTCCAAATCGGAAAAGAAGAAGCAAAGCTGTCACTGTTTGCAAATGACATGATACTATACACAGAAAATCCTAAAGATGCCACCAGAAAACTACTAGAGCTAATCAATGAATCGAGTAAAGTTGCAGGATAAAAATTAATGTACAGACATCTCTTGCATTCCTGTACACTAACAGCAAAAGATCAGAAAGAGAAATTAAGGAAACTCCCATTTACCATTGCAACAAAAAGAATAAAATACCTAAGAATAAACCTTCCTACGGAGACAAAAGACCTGTATGCAGAAAACTATATGACAATGTTGAAAGAAATTAAAGATGATACCAGCAGACGGAGAGATATACCATGTTCTTGGATTGGAAGAATCAATATTGTGAAAATGACTGTAGTACTCAAAGCAATCTCCAGACTCAATGCAAGCCCTATCAAATTACCAATAGCATTTTTTAATGAACTAGAACAAAAAATCTTTAAATTTGTATGGAGACACAAAAGACCCCGAATAGCCAAAGCAGTCTTGAGGGAAAAAAACAGAGCTGGATGAATCAGACTCCCTGACTGAAGCTATACTACAAAGCTACAGTAATCAAGACAACACAATACTACACAAAAACAGAAATATAGATGAATGGAACAGGATAGAAAGCCCAGAGACAAACCCACACACCTATGGTCAACTAATCTATGAGAAAGGAGGCAAAGATATACAATGGAGAAAAGACAGTCTCTTCAAAAAGTGGTTCTGGGAAACTGGACAGCTACATGTAAAGGAATGAAATTAGAACACTCCCTAACACGATACACAAAAATAAACTCAAAATTGATTAGAGACCTAAATGTAAGACCGGACACCATAAAACTCTTAGAGGAAAACACAGGAAGAACACTCTTTGGCATAAATCACAGCAAGATCTTTTTTGATCCACCTCCTAGAGTAATGGAAATAAAAACAAAAATAAACCAATGGGACCTAATTAAACTTCAAAGCTTTTTGCACAGCAAAGGAAACTACAAACAAGACCAAAAGACAATCATCAGAATGGGAGAAAATATTTGCAAATGAATCAACGAACAAAGGATTAATCTCCAAAATATATAAACAGCTCATGCAGTTCAATATTAAAATAACAAACAACCCAATCCAAAAATGGGCAGAAGACCTAAATAGACATTTCTCCAAAGAAGACATACAGATGGCCAAGAAGCACATGAAAAGCTGCTCAACATCACTGATTTTTAGAGAAATGCAAATCAAAAGTACAATGAGGTATCACCTCACACCAGTTAGAATGGGCATTATTAGAAAATCTACAAACAACAAATGCTGGAGAGGGTGTGGAGAAAAGGGAACCGTCTTGCACTGTTGGTGGGAATGTAAATTGATACAACCACTATGGAGAACAGTATGGAGGTTCCTTAAAAAACTAAAAATAGAATTACTATATGACCCAGCAATCTGACTACTGGGCATATAACCTTAGCAAACCATAATTCCGAAAGACACATGCACCCCCATGTTCATTGCAGCACTATTTACAATAGCCAGGTCATGATAGCAACCTAAATGCCCATCGACAGACAAACGGATAAAGAATTTGTGGTACATATATACAATGGAATATTAGTCAGCCATAAAAAGGAACGAAATTGGGTCATTTGTAGATATGTGGATGAATCTAGAGACTGTCATACAGAGTGAAGTAAGTCAGAAAGAGAAAAACAAATATTGTATATTAACGCATATATGTGGAACCCAGAAAAATGGTACAGATGAACCAGTTTGCAGGGCAGAAATTGGGACACAGATGTAGAGAACAAACGTATGGACACCAAGGGGGGAAAGAGGCGGGGGTTGGGTGGGGGTGGGGGTGGGATGAATTGGGAGATTGGGATTGACATGTATACACTGATGTGTATAAAATTGATGACTAATAAGAACCTGCTGTATAAAAAAAATACATAAAATAAAATTCAAAAATTGAAAAAAAAAAAGAACTGTGAGAAATAAATTTCTGGTTTTTATAAGCCATCTAATCTATGGTACTTTATTATAGCAGCCTGAACTGACTAAGATGGGAACAAGCAAAATAAAACCCCACATTGATGGGTATATTGAAGGGGTAACAGAGCCAACTGAAAGAATTGCAAATGGCCTAAACTGGAAAAATTTGAGTAAGAAGATAAATAAAAAAGGATTGGATTATTATTGAATGCAAGACAGTGTGCCTGATGCACGGTGAAGCCAAACAATACCAAAACGTCAGAGTCTGGAGCAATGAAACGTTTATTGCAGGGCCGTGCAAGGAGATGGGTGGCTCATGCCTTAAAAACTACTGAACTCCTGGAAGGCTTTCAGCAAAGCCCTTTCAAAGGAAAGGTGAAGGAGGGGCCTGGTTAGTTGTTGCAAACTTCTTGGTGCCAGATCCTTTGTTCTTGAGGTCTGATCAAGATCAGGTCGAGATGTTCCTGTAAATCTCCACCAAAACAAATGTCATTTTCTGTTCTGACAAGAAACGGCAAGGTCCCAAGGCTCAGCTTTCACCCTCCGAGGTCCAGGCCCTGGCTAAGTGGAGGGGGGTCCCTGTGTGGGCTCCTTACCCTGCCCGGGAGCATTCATCCAGCACCCAGTCTGGGTCCTCCTGGTAGTGCCCAGGCCCGGTTGAGAAGACATATCTCAGCTGGCAGCACCCTCAGGGCCAAGTCCCTAGACACGGCCGTCATCACTGAGGGAGCAAGGTGCCCAGGACCCAGCCGGCCCTTAGGCTCCTCAGGCCACCCAAATGGGAGCCGGGTCCCACTGACTGCGACTCATGGAGACTGCCACTGCCATTAGGTGGCTGAGGGGGTGATGGGTGAGAGGTTCACTGCTGCTTCAAGGCCTGGGCCTGGTCAGTGGGCTGCCATGGTGAGGGCTCTGGAGCTATGCAGGACACAGCCCCTAGCCTGTCCCCAGGCCCCCCAGTTCACCTGTAGGCCTGAAGGCCTGGAGGGCCCTGGGGAGAAGGCCGCGATTTCCTTGATCCACCTCTCAAGGCACTCTCTGCTGGGAGGACCACTGCGAACCTGTTGGCGGGGCGGGACCTCTAACCGTCAGGCTAATGGTTGCTTGCTAAGGGCGGCATGCTAATGACTGTGAGCCTGCACAGCCCCTATTACAGGATTATAATTCAAAGTATAAAATAAATGTCCATGAATCTATGCTGATGTAAAAAAAATGATTGAATAGATAAATAAATGGAAGCAAAGAGAGAAATCTTCCTTGTAGAAGAATTACAAATAATTTCTGTAGTACACTGTCTTCATGGAAGGGGACCATAAACTCCCACTCCTTAAGTGTTGAGTGTGTTTAGTGACTGTCTTCTAAGAAGACAATATGTAAAGAGGGGGGGAAAAGCAATGAGAAAATCTGACAAACACTACCTCAGCCAGGTGTGATCAAGGTCAGCATCACCATCAATGTTAATACTACTAATTAAGTTAATAGCATGAGATATTTACTTTAATTCCATGGTTTTCCTCCCTAAAATCCATAACTTCAGTCTATCTTTGAGGGGCAAAAAACCCCCCCAAAACCATAAATTCCAACTAAGGAACATTCGACAAAATGCCTGACACGTATTCCTCAAATCTGTCAAGGTCATCAAAAACCAGGGAAAATCTGGAAAACTATCACTGCCAAGAAGAGCCTAAGGAGATATAACACCTGAATATCCTGATGGGATCCTGGAACAAAAAAAGAATATAAGGTAATAACCAAGAAAACTTGAATAATGTATGGAGTTTAGTTAACTATAGTGGTTTAACTTTGGTTCATCACTTGTAAAAAGCATACAATATCTGTCCAACTAATATCAGATGTTAATAATATGGAAACTGTGTTCAGGGTATAAATGAACTCTGAATTATCATCTCAATTTTTTCTCTAAATCTAAAACTGTTCTAAAAAATAAAGTATCAATCATAGAGGCTGACACATAGTAGGCTGGTAATGCAAGGCTAAAAAAAGGTTAAGAAGGGAAGAGAATAGAAGACAGTTAAGGAAAGAAACATCAACAATTCAAAACATTTGCTGTTGAAGCACAGCTTCGATAAACTTATAAATAGGTCATAAAAAGTCTAAATGTCTAAGAAAGAAACATGCCAATCAGATTTTTAAACTAACAATTTTTTAAACTTCTTTGTTGTAGAATTTACTTTTATTCTACAATTTGGATCATTCAAACTTTTAACTTGTACTCTGAATGCACCTATAATACAAGCTAGATCTGTATGACATTTTACAGTTAATTATTAGAGTAATTCACTCCATAGCTCATAAAAGTAATAATGCTATTAAAGAATGAAAGCCAGAAGACTGTGAAGCCATATTTATAACATGCCATTACAACTCTGTCACACAGATTGTCATCCAGATAAGCAAAAAACAAACAAAATAAGCTTTTATAAAATGGAAATAACTCGGGCTTCCCTGGTGGCGCAGTGGTTGAGAGTCCGCCTGCCGATGCAGGGGACACAGGTTCGTGCCCCGGTCCGGCAAGATCCCACATGCCGCGGAGCGGCTGGGCCCGTGAGCCATGGCCGCTGAGCCTGCGCGTCCAGAGCCTGTTTTCCGCAACGGGAGAGGCCACAGCAGTGAGAGGCCCGCGTACCGCAAAAAAAAAAAAAAAAAAAGGAAATAACTCAATATATAGGAATTCAAATTGTTTTCCAGTTGCTCATCAACTTTGTCTTTTGCTTTGCCTTTAAGCTATTAGGTTTCAAACTGTTAGGTTACTCCATTGTATTTAAATGTTATCTTCTGTTGAATACTTTTCACAATTAATTCAAAATTCCTTGTCAAATTATTTATTCTATAACTCAATTAATAAAAATGTTTCAAATAAATTAATTGTATACTGAAAGAACACATCTAGAAACACTGAACTGCCATCCTGCTATCCGGCATTGTGAAGATAAGAAGTTTTCTGCTAAGGCTCGTGCTCAGCTCACAGAAGACAAAGACGAGTTTGCTTCAGCCTTGGGTCTGCAGGAGGGGCGGGGGGTGGGGGGGAGGGTTCCTGGTCACCCTGGTGTACTAAGGTAACCTGTGCAGCTGGGGGGTGGCCATGTTCAGGCTCCCTGATACCTCCTAGGAGGGCAGCTACTTCAAGGCACGCAAGTTCCCCATCGACTGCCCTTACTCCCGACTGGCCTTTTGGTTCCCCCAAATCTACAATGTGGCTCCCCAACATCTATGAGAAGGGGAATGTGTGCATCTCCATCCTCTGGGCCGCGCCCTTACCCCAGTCGTGGAACCCCCAGCGGGGAGCTACCCTCAGGGCAGTGGAATCCCACCCAGAATGTCAGAACTATCCTCATCTCTTTCCACAACGCACCCAACACCTTCCCACCAGCCAACGTGGGTGCCTCTGTGAGGTACAGGAAGGGGAAATGTTACGGACCAGAGTTCTCAGCCTTCCCCAATCAACAGTAATTGACCAGAGGGCCGGACGAGAAATCCAGGCAAGGCTTTATTGGGGCCCCAGCTGCAGCAGGGGGCAGGGAGAACAAACAACACGTTCTCGTGCTCGCTCGCTCCCGGAGGCGGAGGCGGGGCACGCTTGTTCCTTATATGGGGTGAGGGTAGGGGTGTGTCCAGGGGTAGGGCTGGAGGGGCGACTTAGGTGTTTTGCCCACCCCTCTAGTGGTGTTGTGTGTGCAGGGAGCATGCTCAGGACCCTGCATTTGCTCCCGCCACCCTAGAGGCTGTGGGGTTTTTTTTTGGTCTCTTTGTATCTCTTGGGCCCAGAATTTGTCCATTGCACGCAGTTATTTTTAGTCCCATACAGTTTCTTTTTACTTTGTTGCTGGAGGAGACCTGTGTCCAGGTGCGAGCATTGCAGCACTGCAGCGGAGGGCCCCAGGTCCCAGTCTGCCTCAGAATGAGCACAAAGGCGTGGAGCTGAGGCAGCGTAGCAAGCAGACATCTTCTGGAAGTGAGGCCTGACCGCCGGCGTGGAGCTGCCCACACGCTGGCGGAGGACCGAGTGAAGATTGAGGCCGCGGAGCTTGGCAGGGCTCGGACCTCTTCCAGGACTATGGCTATGACGACTTAGGAGGTCCAGGCATACAACTCTGGCCACAAGGAGTCCTGACACCGCGTCCCCGCTGAATAAACGTACAGATTTTATGTCACCAGGCCCAGGCTGTGTGGGCTCCTCGGGAACCTCCTGACACCACGCCGAGACTACCTCACAAAAGGTTTGTGCTGTTCCCCTCCTTGGGTTGTTTTGTTTTAGCCCTCGCTTTTCTCGTATTTGTTCTGGGTTTTTCTCTGCTTGGTGGTGGAGGGGCCGCCCTCAGGGCCGCACTTGTGCTGGGTACCCGGCTCGGGGCCTCCCAGGCGGAGCGGGACTGGGGTCAGCAGAGGCCTGAGGGACCCAGACCCTGGTCCTGTCCCTTCGGCTGGAACCAGAGACTCGGGGTTCCCATCTCGTGCGTGGAAGGATTAACTTGTGGTCACCTCTTCTGGTCTGCTTTGGTTTGTTTGGAATATAAAGCGACTTTATGAGGAAAAAAGGTCACCTCTACCAATGGGGCTTTGGAAGGAGAGGATATGGAAGGATATGACCCATGTTATTCAGGTCTTATTGGCCAGGGTAAAGGAAATTAACTTTATTTACCAGTATACTTATTTTATCTTGTTGATTAAACCACAGTATACTAAATCACAGAATCATCAATGTTGTTGCTTAGTTACAATGAATTTTCATTTTCAGTAATTCTTCAGCAGGTAGAAAAGGAAACTTTTACTTTTCGTGAAGTATTTCTCTCATTAAAACAGAGGAGGGGCTGTCAACGTCTCCTCTCGAATTCAACTCTGATTATCCCTTTATATTTTTCCCCCTTTATCCATTTATGTTTTTGTTTTTTCTCCAGTTAACTGCCTTGCTGCATTCTAAAGTTAGCTCTTCTAAACTTGAACTTCTTATGGCAAAATACTTTCTGGTAATCTGCCAATGTTTTCAGCACTGATATATGTCAGCTTTCAGGAGTTTTCAGTTTGTTGGCTTGTTTCTCTTCGAATTCATCTTCCCCTCCCCCTTCCAGTAGTTCCTGTACTGCAAATTTCAGCTTGATTTTTTTTTTTTTTTTTTTACTGTGGAGGGAGCCATATTCCCTATTTAGCAGATAAATTAGAGAATTCCTTCATCCCCAGAAGCAGAAAGATCAAGGAACAGTCACAGGAGTCTGATCATCACCTAAACTTGCGGGCAAAAAAACTGAGCAGAAAGGAGCTTGCTGGTTCCATGAAATTTTATTCTTGCATACTCAATGAACCAAGAAGGTGATTTAAAATTTACCCAACTAGGCTTTTTATTATTTTCAAAAGCTCTAGTTTAAAGTCTTCATAGAAGTTTCTTTAATTCACCCACAAACCACAAAATGGAATTTTGTAGTAGCAGTAGCAGAAACAGCGAGAGCTCAGAAACTCTCATATTGTTTTGATGATGAAGTCAACAACTTGGCATATAGTCCATCACTACTAGACCTCCAGGACTGCATTAGATTTGCTCAGTATTTTTGTATAATTCTCAGACATGGCTAAGGTAGGTTATACTATGATAAAGTCCTAGCATGTGTAATATCCAGTTCTTTGCCATTGGTCTCATGGCATCTAAACCAGTTACTATATCCTTTTCTATAATTTATTCTAGCATTGAAGAACACATTTCCATTAGATACTATGCTTCTTATGTCTGAAGAACATTTTATCTTATTCAGTATTTAGAGGCAGTGTGTGGCATGGTTCAAAACCACTATGCCGAGTATCAGGAAACCTGGTTTCTTTTGTGAGCATTGTTTTATCTTGACTTATTTATTTTTATCATACTTTTTTATCATGTATTATTTAGGTTTTTTTGTTGTGAGGAATAGAAACCCCTCCTAGCTAATGTTGGCATAAAATAATTTCTTAGGATGGTATAGGGAAATATAAGGTTAACTTACTTTAAAGGAAACTGGAGAAATCTAAACGATGAGAATTAGGGCAACTTTTGGAACCCTGGTAGTAACAACAGATATACAGTCTCATCAGGTGTTACTGCTGATCATCTTCATTTCTTCTTCCCTACCCCCACTACCACAGATTCCAGAGAGGATCTATGTTATTGGTCTAAATTGAAGAAAATGGAGGGAAACAGATTCTCTTGATTGATCTAACAGATTGTATTTAATGAGAAAAGACCATTTCTCTAGAAGCAAAATTCAGGTGTTGTTAATGGAAGAACAAAAAAAAAAAAAGGAAAAAAGATGGCAAAATAACAAAATCCAAAAGGCTGTGGAAAAATTAACAAATGGTTCGCTCAGTCTTTATGCTTCCAAAGATATCAGCCCATATTGCTATAGTGAATTTTGTATGATATGTTAGAGAGGCAACATAATAATTCAACTTCATAATTATGTTTAAAATTGGGGCCTCTTTCCAACCCTTCTTTCTCTGCTTTGGGCCAGTCCCTCACTATCTTTACTAGCCTATTGTAGCTTCCTAAGTGACTGCATGGCATCTGGTTTTACATATCATCCTCCTAACTTCTCCTCCATAACTGTTAGAGTTATCTTTCTAGAATATAATTATGTCTCTTGGAAACTGTTAGTAGCTTCAATATTGTCTATCAGGTACTTAATACCTGTTCTTATCACCATGCTGGGCAGAGTTAGATGCCTGTACTACTTAGCTGTTATAGCACTTTGTACATAGCTTAATTTGAGTTCTTGATTCACTGAATAATTATTGTAGAAGAGGAGAAAACATCTATGTGAAACAATAAACAAAATAAATTCTCTGGTGAACACATGTAATCCTGGCTGTCCTGATACTTCTGTTTTCTAAAGGCAATTCATATCTCTTAGGAAAGATCCAGATAGTTCCCTCTCACTATATGTGTTTAAAGGAAAAATACCAAAATTTCAAAACTTCTTTAGGTTCTCCTGGAGTGAACAGTCTTTCATTTAACAGGTCACTTAAATGAATTTGTATATATGCAAAATTGGCTTGAAGCTAATTTCTCTGCACAATAAAGTGACAAGTGATAGGGATTTTGAATATTCTGGTGGCAGCACTTGGGGAGAGGGATTTAGGGAGCCCTGAGAAATAGTGTGAAGAGGAAATATGAGAAAGATTTCCAGGGAAAGGAAGCTGTGTAACATGGAACTCCTTTTCTGTAGGGGAACCTCAATTTAAAAACAAAACAAACAAACAAACAAAAACAACCATTGAGATTTCCCAAGGATGGGAATTGCCAAAGGGCTTGTAAGAATAGTTGCATCCAGTATTTAAGACATTTGCTCTTCTATGCATTTATAGTGGGCATTGTGCCCACTCTTCCCTGATTATGTAGCAATCATTTGGTTTAGATGGGATTAACCTTTTGTCCTCTTCCAAAAGTTATAGCAAATTGGTCTAAATAATAAGGTTATCCCATAATACCATTTACACAGTGATTAATTTGAAAGTAATCTAGTCAACACTTTTCCTGACACTTTCTGAGGTACGTGGGTTAGTTTAGGAAAGATCCATGCAGTATAGTCTCAAGACTTTTTGTCTTATGGTTGTGAGAACTGCCCTGGCTGTCCTACTGCATGTGAAGACATATAGCATCAGTTTCTGATGGTAGTTATCCTTTGACCACATGGGCAGCCATCCGTGGGAAGACTCTGACTGGGAATAATAGAGATGGAAAAATGGAAGGGAAAAGGTAAGTCTTTGATGACTGAGTGAGTCATTAAGATCAAATGACCTGTACATTGGTCGTGAAGGCTGCCAAACATCTGGTCTTTCTAGTAAAATGACCCGAAAAATCTCAACTGTTAAATTAAACCAAACTCTTTTTTTTTTTTTTTTGCGGTATGCGGGCCTCTCACGTTGAGGAGCACAGGCTCCGGACGCGCAGGCTCAGCAGCCATGGCTCACGGGCCCAGCCGCTCCATGGCATGTGGAATCTTCCCTGACCGGGGCACAAACCCGTGTCTCCTGCATCGGCAGGCGGACTCTCAACCACTGTGCCACCAGGGAAACCCTAAACCAAGCTCTTGATTCTCCCTCTTCCAAATATACTTCTCCTGTGATCTTGCTAATTTTATTAAATGCACCTCTATCCTCCCAGTTCTCTTCTTTCTCTTACCCATGTCTAATCCATTAGCAAATTTTGTCAGCTTTTCAATCAAAATATATCCAGAATTTCACCACTTCTTATTATTTCCATCACTACTGCCCTGATCTAAACCCACATCATCTCTCTCCGGGATTATAGCCATAGCTTCCCAAATGCCTGTCTGCTTCCACTCTTGCCATCCTATTCTCTGTTCAGTTAACAGTCAGACCATACCAATCTCCTGACATAAACTTCCACTATGAATAAAACCCCACGTCCTTATATTTGCCTAAGAAGCTCTGCTCATATGGAGAGAGTTATCTTTCAGACATTATATACTACTTTTTTCGTCTGTCACTCTGTCCAAAACACACTGGCCTCCTTGCTTTACTTCAAACATGCCAAGTTGGGCATCTCTGCACTTGCTGTTCCTTCTGCCTAGAACCCCTGTCTTTCACATTCCACATGGCTCAGTTCTTTCATATTTCTCATTAAATTCCACCTTTTCAGTGAGTTCTTCATTGACTCCCCTAACTAAAAGATGAACTGTATCTTGTGCCCTTTCTTTCCATAATCTTCTCTCTAGTATGATCACTGCACATACATATTTATTTATTTACTTGCCTATTATCTGTCTCCCCCAAGAAAAATTCATCTCCCTGAGAGCAGGGATATTTGACTATTTTTTAATTACTAATTCCCCAATGCCTGGACCCATAACTAAACTGTTTATTGAATGAATGGTTTAAGACTGTTTGATATTTTTCTTTTATTGATTACTACCAAAAATCCTAAGAGCTACAGTTCTGATTTAATACCCATTCACTATACCCATCTCTTTAGGAAACTAAGTTAAATATTAAGGTCTTGCATTTATGGGTGCTTTGGGAAATCTGAGATAAATGATCTGTATTCCCCTATTAGAGTGATTTGGTCACAAAAGATGAAATGTAAGTATGAAAATTTAACTGTTGCTTTGCAACCTCCTCAGGAGCTTCCCAGGTATATCTGATACTGGTCCCCTTACTCAGAGGGAAGGGAGAGACCAAAGAAAGAGGCAGACCACTTCAGATTGGTAGGGGGCAGGTTTAATAAGTAATGGAACTTACTTTCGAGGCTTGTCTTGGGTGGCCACAAGATGAATAGATTTTCCGTACTCTCCCACAAGAATCTTAAAAGTTTATATACAGGCCTTAACTGGGTTCAGTCACATACACCATCCAGATGGTCTTAACACTACATAACTATCTCAAGTGTGTGTCCTTGGGCAGCTTCTAGCCTGGGGAAGGCAAGCAGAACACACATTCCGGCACAGGGGAGGGAGTAAGGGGACCTCTGATTGTCCAGGTCTAGATCACAGGTCAGCCATTAGGTACATCCTCCGATGATCCACCCAACATCATAAAAGCAGGAAATTGGAGCAGAAGTTCAGTAGGAGAAACAGGAACCTTCAGAGAAGTCAATAGATGAGAAAGAAGGCAATGATTTCCAACATATACATGATAGGAGCTTAAGTGAGTTCATTTTAAATATTAAGGAAGTATGGTAACCCAAAGCTGGAGCAGTTGATATTTGAGTTATGTTATTTGCATGTATGATTTTCTCTTTGTACTGTGGACTTTTTGGGAACAAGATCCTTCCATTTATCATTGCTTCAGTACTCAGAGAAGGTATTCCATAGATAGTTGTTGCATAAATTAAATAGCATTGGAGAAGATCTCTAGAGTTGGTTATGACAGTAACTAGATGTTAGACATGTTATTTAGTCTGCGTTTACTAGGCCTTAGTACCTACGTCTATTAAAACGAAGGTACTAAGGCCTAGTAAACGCAGACTAAATAACATAATTAAGTTCATAATTAAGTTCTTTCCAACTATAAAATATTCTATAATTTTATCTGCTTGTGTATGAGTAGAGACATGCACATACTTTCATCTAATGGAAATAAAGATATACTTCTTAAAAATTTCCTTTGCAAATATATTTTGGTTAATATAGCTGCCATCAATTTGGCTTATGAAATAGTGTTTTCAATGATCTTTTAGCATGATAGATTAACTTTTATGTTCCTAAAGCCATTTCCTCTGAATGCTGCTGAATTCACACTTCACTAATGGCAAGGATCTGATTAGAACTCATTTCATAGTGATTCTTTGACATTTTCAAACATAGAAACGTGTGTGCTTTTCTGAATAAAAGTCAGAACATATAAATTCTAAAAGTTACTATTAAGATTCAATCTAATATTGGATGATAGTTATGAAAGGCTAAAATGTTGCAAAATAAGTGTCCCTTAAGTTTCCCCGTCCCTCCAATTTCTTTTACTCTTAGCTCCCATTGTCACTACACTGGGATCCACGGGAACTTTTTCTCCAGGCTTTGGTCTATCTCATCAGCCACTTTATCAGTTCCTCAATTTGGTAGAACTTAAAAGTAGAGTAGCTGACAATGTCTAATAGAGAGCATAGGCCAACAAGTCAGCCCACTGAGTGAGAGTCAAGGCAGAAACTTAAACCTGTCAACAGAGTCAGCATAGGAGGGGACAGAGACTTCCTGTGACTTCCAAGTGACACAGGCATTAGCGTTTTGTCCCCAGGTACCAAAATAATGGATCTGAAAGGTAACAAGGAAGCTTGGGGGAGCAACACAGGATCTTGACATTTTTGACTGGACCACTAGGTTCCATCATTGGGAAGTAGTACTCAATTTCAGATCTGCTTAAATGATGGAGTTGGTGTTATTAGAAGATTTTTGCCCTTGGCTGGACTTAATTCAGAGACTAAACGATAATCTTCTTCTACAGTGGGACTCATTAGTGGAAGAAGCCAGAGAAAGTAAAAGCAGGAGGAGGAAGGAAGGGGCTAAAAAGTGCCTTCATGTTTAGAGAAAGGAACCAGTTAGGGAGATCCAAGAAGGAACATTAAGAATAAGAGAAAACCCAGATGAGAATACATTGTTGAGGCTAAGGAATTAAGCAGTTTAATAAAGGGTATAATTAATTATACAGTGAATTTTCATCTTACTCAAGGGTTAGATTCTCAATTCATGACATAAGTTGAAAATGGCATAAACTATTTTATAAAAGCTGTTATAAAGGTACCATATTAAATATTGACACACAGTTTTTCTATAAAAATTTAACACAAGTTTTTCCCCCTAAATTGGAATAAATCCTTTCTTCCTTCTTTCCTTTCCAGTGTCATAAGACATAGTTGAATTTCATGAAGGGACCATGTTGAATGTAAAAGAGTTTTCAGTAGCTCACACTACGAGAGACCTATTGAGATGATAGCAGGTTCAAGTATCCCATCCCATGCCTGTTTTGGAGCAGAGGTTCATTGACTGGAATAGCACATAAATCTGCTTATGTTGTCATTTTCTTTCCTTTCATCAGGTGTGCCTTACTGTAATTTTAGAAGTTCAGTGTTTTATGATATGACATTCTTTCACGCTGAAGAGACCTCAGGAAGAACAGGGACTGGGAAAGGGCTATTTTAGTGCCCATTAAGGGGATTATAACTGACCTCTGAGTGAACTTTATAGGTGATATTGAGGAATGGGAGTCGAATTTCAGAGCCACTTAAAAGGAAGCTTCTGAATTTGATAGAAAAAGAGGCAATTATTGATGGATATTGTCAAGAGCTGTGTTTCTAAAACTTTGGTATGTGTAGAAAGTACCTGGAGAATTTTTCTAAAAATGCAGATTCCAGACCTCATTCCAGACCTTGATACTATTGAATTCTGATTTAATAATATCAAGGTGGAGACAAGAAAAGAGAACTTTAAATAAGTAAAAGATGTTTTGGATGCTGCTGTCTTCAGATCACGTGTTGAAGTACTCAGGTCCTAGAAGGGGAGAGGAGAAGGAAAGGCAAAGATTGGGGTTAGCTTTGAGAAGGAAAGAGGTGTATTTTTTTTTTTTTTTTTTTGCGGTACGCGGGCCTCTCACTGCTGTGGCCTCTCCCGTTGCGGAGCACAGGCTCCGGACGCGCAGGCTCAGCGGCCATGGCCCACGGGCCCAGCCGCTCTGCGGCATGTGGGATCCTCCCAGACAGGGGCACGAACCCGTGTCCCCTGCATCGGCAGGGGGACTCTCAACCACTGTGCCACCAGGGAAGCCCAAAGAGGTGTATTTTTTCCTGAGGGGTAAAGGAATATAAATATTTGAGTATCAAGAAAGAACTAAATTGAGGTGGAATAAAGATAGTAGTTTAATTTGAAGGCTATAAGATGATCTTTCAGGAGGAAAGGAAGGGGAGAGGAGAGAGGCCTGAAGTTTGGAAAGCATGGAAAAGGTTTGAAATAGCTCTTAGAGCTGAGTGACTGTGACAAGGCTCTGAAGCTGTTTGGGCTGCCATGATTTCTTTATTAAATGATATTGAGCATCATGAATTTTGAGACCCTTTCCGGCTATAAACAATTTTATGATTCTTCTGCAGAAGTGATCTCAGACTTTTGTCTGCATATCATCTCTGAGGAAAATGATGTACCCCTATCTATAACAGTTATTATAGCAGGTGTTTTCCATAGTGGGGGGCAGATCCTCCAAAGACAGTATATTTTCATCTTAAGGAAAAATGCCTTTGACTACAATCTGTCTCCTCTCTAACTTCCCTCCTGATCCTAAGAATTGTTTTCATAGGGAATGAACAATAAATCAAAGATGAAATTGATAAACAGCAGTGATTCTCAGTTTAAATTTGAGCAGTATAAATTTTTGGAAAGCTGGGTCTTCAAGAGTCTATGACATTTTCCTATTTCAGGAAGAAAATCCATTAGTAATTTGGAAGCCAGAGTCAAAGATTTACTTCTAAATACTATCATTTGTTTTCTCCTTATACTGTTGCATTTCCATTATAGACATTCTTTTTCCTGTCAAGTTATCCTTTAACTAGACTAATTGGTCTTATTGAAATTACCTGTGGATCTTGGGAAACTAGTTTTACAGCATACATGATATTCCTTCTTGCAGAGATGAAGAGATTCAGGCAAGATTTTGGAGGACAGTAAGGCTAAAGAGATTGTAATGCATTCTACTTTTAGCTTAGTTATGGTAAGAGTTCCCTCTCAGATCTGAAGCCAAAGAGTAGGCTAAAATGTACAAATATAAAGTTAATATTTATTGAATGTTTATTGTGAGTCAGGGTACTACTATTGAAAGAGAGTGCCCGGGAAGGTGCCCTTGGGCATAGAATGTTAATTTTATATGTCAACTTAGCTGGGTCATGGTACCCAATTTTTGATCAAATATCTGTCTAGATGTTGCTGTGAGGGCATTTTTAAAGATGTGATTAATATATATATTAGTAGACTTTGAGTAAAGCAGATCACTCTTCATTATGTGGCTGGACCTTATCCAGTCAGTTGAAGGCCTTAAGAGAAAAGACTGAGATCCCCTGAAGAAAAAGAAATTTTGCTTCTAGACTACCTTTGAACTCAAGATTGCAAGGTCTTTTATTGCCAGAATTTCCAGCCTGACTGCCTAACCTGTGAATCTCAGACTTGCTAGCCCCCATAATCACATGAGCCAATTGCTTAAAATCTCTCACTCATTCTCTGTATGTGTGTGTTCTGTTTCTCTGAGGAAGTCTGGAGAACACTAATACAGAAGGAAATTGGTGAAATTTAGGTTCTTCCTAATGGTTCAATGGCTTTACCTATTTGGAATGAAGAACATAGTTAAGACTCAATGAATGGTACAGACTCTCTACCCAGGAAAATATGTATACATGCACATACGTATAAAATTTTGCATACATACGAAAGGTACCCAGGGATTAAGAACCCTTGTCTGGGTTTAGATGTCAAACTGATTTCTTTCTAAGTAAAATACGATGAGACCTTCTTGGTTTACTCAGGTTGCAGGAAGGAATCAAAGGCCAAAAATATGGTGGGCAGACAAGAGATATGATTTGTGTTCTAAATTTTCTGAAAGAGCCTGAGACCAAAAAAATGCTTCTGTTTGATGTGCTTTTGAAGGACACTAAAACTGCAGAATGTACATATGCCCTGAGGTAGTTTGTTTTACCAATATAGGGTCTGAAGCCAAAAAGTTAATGGGCAGAGAGGGCTCCTGTATGACTGTTGAATTGGCACAATGATTTTATCAGATATACTCAGAAACCCAACTACTGAAGGGAAAACAGAAAATAAGTAGAAAGGATATGATTCCAGACAGGCACTGATTTTTAATCACAAACTATCAATGGAGGATCGTTTAAATTCCTACCAGAATCTAGAATATGTTTGTTACTTATTATTATATGAAAAATTCTTATTTCCAGAAGGTTTCATGGATATTTTACAATGAATTTTAGAGAGTTGATGTTCAAAGTGCTACTTTCTCAAGCAACGATCTGTGACCCATATATATGAGCAAAAAGTGGCTGCTAGGGACTAGTACAAAGAAGGCTCAAATTCTGCATAAGTTAGTGAAAATTAAATAGAATATAACTTTACAAAATAAAGCAGCACAAAATATCAAGGGTATTATATGTTGAATTTAAAACATCAGAGACCATCAGTTAACTTGTTTTGCCAGGTTAACTCATTTTTTACATATTAGAAAAAGCTTGTTATGTTATCTCTGTGCATATATTTAAAACTTCTCATTGAATCATTGCAATATAATTTAATGCGACAATGGTACCAAAAAGATTCAGACCCCTGCATGCCAAGAATTGTAAGCTGTGAAAGGGAGAATACTGTTATAGCATGTTTGCATGTTTTTGCACTCAGTTAAATGCCAGGCAAGGCTCAGGCATACCTGCTGGTGCAGACTCGAATCACAGGGTGGTATTTTTTTGTGCAGTGGCAAATAATGTTATAACAAATTATGTGTATAACATGGTGTGATGATTAATTTTATGATTAACTTGACTGGGCCACAGGGTGCACAGATATTTAGTCAGGCATTCTCCTGGGTGTTTCTGTGAGGGTGTTTTTGGATGAGATTACACTTAAATGGGCAGACTGAGTAAAGCAGAATACCCTCTATAATGTGAGTGGGTCTCATTCAATCAGTTGAAAGCCTGACTCAAACTGAAACATCAGCTCTTCCAGGGTGTTTAGCCAGCCTGTCTTCAGAATGGAACCTACACTATTAGCTCTCCTTGGTCTCAAGCTTGCCAACTCACCCTACAGATATTTGGACTTGTCAGTCTCCATAATCATAGGAACTAGTTCCTTATAATCTATCTCTATCTGTACCTATAAATTATCCTACTGATTCCAGTTTTCTGGAGAACCCTAATACAAATAGTATTCAAATAGTTTTAGCACTTATTTTAAATTTTTGTTTCTTCTGTAACTGTTCATAATAGTGTTATTATAAGCTTTGCATTCTTGTATAACTTTTACATTTATAACTATTATTTTTTCAAATGTATTAAAATTACTCTTGAAACTAAAATTATTGGTAAAAAATGAAAAATTTGGAAAGAATCTGGTGATGAGATTGATCTGGTTTAAGATGAAATATAAGATGAATCTTATATTAAGATTATTCAACTGATGTCATACACCTTAACAAAAACAGAAAAGGAAAACATCATGCCAGAAATTCTTCTATAAAATCACTACAAATTTAAAGACATAGAAACTTCTTGTCATAGAAAATATGACAAGAAAGTTAAAGAGAAGTTATTTTTGTGTGGGATCATTTTTGTGGCAATTAAAATTACTCAAATCCTCAGTGTGTTTATGCAGTGAATTCTGAAAAGAGTTCCACAGTCTCTGCCAAGTTACAACATCATTTGAAACAAAACAAAGTGAACATAAAAATAAGGCTTTCAAATTCTTTCAGAATAAATGAAACAGCTTAATGCTATCAAAAATGTATGCAAACACAATTTGAATCTTATGCTGAAAATGCACTTATTAAATGACATTCTATTATATTGCAACAATTAGATTAGTAGGGAGCTAGGAAAATACAATTAGTACATTGTCTGAAAATAAAGCTGAGAGAATACAAGAATGTGCATACAAGTTACCTGACTAATTAGCTTACAGGCTGACATAACATGAAATCTTTACAATTCAACTGGACAAGAGAAAAAATGTTTTAGAGCTCCCCATTTGCTTGTTTTTGTGCTGTATGTGAATATAGAGCAATTATTACTTTGTAAGTCACTTGACACAGAGAGAAGAAATGTGTTTTGAAATTTTGAGGGAAAATTTAACAAAAATTAGCACGTTATCTGAACTTTAAAAAATGACAACTATTTCATTATGAAGATTTAAATTTGTTTCAGCCCATTTATCCACACTCTTTAAAAATTAACACAGCTTTAATTATATGCCATGCTTTAAGCTAATTGATTTGTAAATATCATCTTACTTAACATCCTATCAGGTAGACATGATTACTATTTCTAATTTACATCTCAAGAAAAAGGTTTAAAGAGGTCAAGGTGAAAACAGTAATTAAATAAGGGAGGCAGAACTCTAGTCCCTGGCCTTTCAGACTTCAAACATTATGCTCTTAAGTATTATTACATTATACCTTGTAATAATTCAACTCATGCTTTTAAGTACTATTATATTATACCTTGTAATAATTCAACTTTGAAGTAATTTCCTATGAATCCTCTTTCATATTTACGGATTACTCATGATCAAGTGTGTCATGAGATTGCACGGCAGGCCATTCAAAGCTGTTACATTTAGAAACTAATTTTCTATGTGAATCAGGATTTTCTTATAATTGTTAACCAAAATAAAATTTAGAAATTAATTGAACATTGAGATTGAAGCTGCTATGAATCATCCATAACTGTAATTTAAAAATTTCTAGAAACACTATCATTGTTCTTATTTAATTGCTTTATATTAACTAGTTTAAGTTTAACAAAGTATGGTTATACTGAAGTTAATGTTTTCATTTCTTGTTCTTTTCTTTCCTGAGATTCAGCTAATATTTGATTTATAAAAATCACAGATTTTATACAACTCAAACATTTATAGTTATGTCAAATTCTGTATTGTCTTATTTTCATGACAAAACTGGTATACAACCAAAACCCATCTCAAGTCCAGGTCTTCAGATTGAATCCTGGATTCTTATCAGTGAGCCATGCTGTTTACAGATAACATCACCTCAGTACATCAAAAAATTTAAATAATCAAAATTTTAAAAAGAAACCAAAGTAAAAAACATCAGCAGTGTTTTCAAGAAAAAGTGAACTTCCAGTTTATCAGTAAGAGTATATGAATTATTCATTAGTTAGTAATTTACTGAGTTAACAAAAATAAGATTTTTCATATTCGTTTTTATTTATTTTAACTTCCTATCAAATATATATATACACACACACACACACACATATACACACACACACATATATATACTGTATTTCAGTTTTGCTGAAATCATATAGCTAGATAAAACTATAAAAAATTTTCCATGTTAGATAGATTATTTTTATGAAATTATCTTTACCTATCTATTATGATGCATGTGCCATTTTTTCTGTAGGACTAAATCAATCTCTACTTCAAAAATAGCTTCATTTTTATAATCTATTCTTTTACAACAATAGTATTTGGAATTTTATACTTTTGAAAGAAATTATTTTCTTGTCTTTCAATCACAGAGTGTAAAACATTTTATAAACTCTTAAAAAATTTTAATCATTAGCAGGTTATCAAAATAAAACAGTTCTCAACTAGTAGTAGGTATCAAATTCAAACAGCAAAATAAGTACAATTACTTTTTTTCATCTTGCTAATGCTGCATGGCCAATTTCACATTCATCTGTCAGAATTAGCTGTGACCAAAATATGCAGAGCATCAATTTGCAATGGCTTGTAAATGTAGGCCTACATGTTGTGGGATTAATATTTTTCATGCACAGCAAATCAGAACAAACATTTTCTTCAGTCATGTCAGACCTTGACACTGTCATATTCACATGTCCTTCATAACCAAGACCAAGAAATTCAAAGTTTGTGGAAAAAAAAAAAAGACCTGATAAATGACAGAAGCTGACAAGCACCAGGTTTAGATATCATTTTAGTGATTCCAAATTTATTACCTATGTGAAAAACATGTCTTGAAATATGCAAATTAGTGGATCCCAAATTACAGTTTTTAGTGATGTAATGGTATTGTATGCATGTCCTTTGAAATAATAAGGAAAATGAATACAGTTTCCTCTTTCCCTACCTTAATGGTTAACAATTCAGGCATTTGGTAATATTTGCTATAGCTTAAGCATTTATTAATAATGAAAATTCAGTAAAGATACCTGCTTTGAGCAAGCAAAAAAGTGTGGAAAGAGGGTATCTTGGGGCCAGATAGGCTTATTAGCTAGATGACTTTTTGAGAAGTTTGTTAAACCTTGAGTGGCAGTCTTTTTCATCTGAAATATGAGGATATTAAGAGCTACCTCACATGTTTTGTGGGGATTACATTTTAAATCAATGTAAAATTAACTGGTACAGTCTGCTTGACAGTAAGGTAATCAGTAAACATTTCTTCTCTGTCCTCATTTTACCAATGTTTTCTCTCAAAAATGATATAGAACTGCATTGTCCAATATGGCAACCACCAGCCAAATGATGCTGTTGAGCACTTGAAGTGTGGCCGCTCTGAACTGAGATGTAATATAAGTGTAAAGTACACACCAGATTTTGAAGTCTATCATGAAAAAAAGTGCAAGATACCATATTTAATAATTATTTATACTGATTACATGTTGAAATGGTATTATTTTAGATATATTAGGGTACATAAATATATTATTAACCTAATTTCATCTGCTTTTTAATTTTTTATGCACAAACATTTAAATTACATGTGTACTTGTGTCTCACATTATAGCTCTAATGAATAGTGCTGATCTAGAAATGAGAAGATTCAAGAAAGCCAAGATTCTTTTAAAATTCTTACTCCATAAAAGGTTTTACTGTGTTTTGATACTTTTAGAGCCCTTGTAGAGAGGAATTATATTGTATTACAATCTTGTAAAAAGCAAGTTATAACAGCTGGCAAACATTTTTGATTCGTCTCCTTAGATTTACAATGTGAAAAGGAGTTTTTCCTGATTTGTCTACTATAATTTTAAAAATTGGAATAAAGTAAAAGAAATTATATTGTAATTCCTGTTCTTTCTGCCTTGCACATAATGACTGCATTGGGCAATACTCAAGCATATCCCTTACAGCTAATGGAGCCAAGTGTCTTCCTGAACTGTCTAAGGTTTACTGACATCTTGACCAGCCAAATTCCTTAACCTAGCCCAGGGTCTTAGCCAATTTCTCAAAAGGTTGAGAGAGTGGCAAGAAGAACTGCTGACATTAGCTACTCTGACCAACTTCTCCACGCTGTAATAAAGCATACTATCTAAAAGGCAAGTCTGAGCATGTCTTTTCCCTTAAAATCTTCAATAACTCCATGTAGGTTTTAAGAGAAAGTTAGAAGTCTACTTACTTTTTTTTTTTTTTGCGGTACGCGGGCCTCTTACTGTTGTGGCCTCTCCCGTTGCGGAGCGCAGGCTCCGGACGCGCAGGCTCAGTGGCCATGGCTCACGGGCCCAGCCACTCCGCGGCATGTGGGATCTTCTCCGACCGGGGCACAAACCCGTGTCCCCTGCATCGGCAGGCGGACTCTCAACCACTGTGCCACCCCGGAAGTCTACTTTCTCGACCAGAAGTTTCCACTGCTGCATACAAAGCTGTTTTCTCTCTCTGTCACGATAAATGTGTAGAGTACTACAGGGGTAAGTGTCCTACTCTTCTGTACATCTGCTATAGGGCATGCAGTCTAGCCACACCCAGCCTAGGCACATTTCTTCTGGGATAACAGAGCTTGGGAAAATGTTTGCTTTGCTATTCCTCTGCTTGCAAGTACTTTGTTTTCCCCAAAATACTCTTATTCTTTGCATCTGTCCTTCTAGAATTAATAGTACAGTGGAGAGCCAGATAATAAATATTTTAAATACATAGAATATTAGTATCAACTGCTAAGGAAAAATGAATATTGAAAAGGATGTATGCATTATGGAGGTTTGGATATAAATGGGATGGCCATAGAAGGCCTCATGGTGGAAGTGACATGTGAGAAAAGATATGCAAGTCTGTTTCTGTGTTGCTGTATAGTTTCATTTATTTTATTTTTTAGATTGACATGAAAGTGATGTCATACAGTATGTGTCTTTCTCTGTCTGACTTATTTCACTAAGCATAATGTTTTCTAGATCCCTCCACATTGCTGAAAATGGCAAAATTTCATTCTTTTTTATGGCAGAGTAATATTCCATTGTGTGTGCATGGGTGTGTGTATGTGTACACATACATACCACATCTTCTTTATCCATTCATCTGTTGATGTACAGTAGGTTGCTTCCATATCTTGGCTATTGTAAATAGTGCTGCTAAGAATATTGGGGTGAATGTATTTTTTCAAATTAGTGTTTTCAGTTTTTTTTAGATACATAACCAAGAGTGGAATTGCTGGATCATATGGTAGTTCTGTTTTCAGTTTTTGAGGAACCTCTGTAATGTTTTCCATAGTGGCTGCAACAATTTACATTCCCACCAACAGTGTGCAAGTGTACCCCTTTCTCCACGTCCTCACCAACATTTATTATTGTAGACTTTTTGATGGTAGCCATTCTAACAGGTGTGAGGTGATAGCTCATTGTAGTTTTGATTTGCATTTCTCTAATAATTAGTGATATTGAGCATATTTTCATGTGCCTGTTAGCCATCTGCATGTCTTCTCTGGAAAAATGTCTATTCAGGTCTTTTGCTCAGTTTTTGATTGGGTTGTTTGTTTTTTTGATGTTAAGTTGTATAAGCTGTTTATATATTCTGGATATTAACCCTTGGCAGTCATATTGTTTGCAAATATTTTCTCCCAATTTGTAGGTTGTCTTTTTGTCTTGTCATTGGTTTCCTTTGCTGTGCAAAAGTTTTTAAGTTTAATTAGGTCTCATTTTTTATTTTTGCTTTTATTTCTTTTGCCTTAGGAGATGGACCAAAAAAATAATGCTATTATTTATGTCAAAGAGTTCTGCTTAAGTTCTCTTCTAGGAGTTTTATGGTTTTAGGACTTACATTTGTGTCTTTAATCCACTTTGAGTATATTTTTGTATATGGTGTTAGAGAATGTTTTAGTCTCAATCCTTTACATGTAGCTGGCCAGTTTTCCCAGCACCACTTATCAAAGAGACTGTCTTTTCTCCAGTGTATATTCTTGCCTTCTTTGTTGATGATTAATTGAACATCAGTGTGTGGATTTATTTCTGGGCTGTCTGTTCTGTTCTGTTGATCTATGTGTTTGTTTTTGTGCCAGTACCTTACTGTTTTGATTACTGTAGCTTTGTAGTATACTCTGAATTCTGGGACAATGATACCTCCAGCTTTGTTTTGTTTTCTCAAGATTGCTTTGACAATTTGGTATCTTTGTGGCTCCATATGAGTTTTAGGATTATTTGTTCTAGTTCTGTGAAAAATGTCTTGGGTATTTTGATAGGGACTGCATTAAATCTGTAGAGTGCTTTGGGTAGTATGGCCATTTTAACAATATTAATTCTTCCAATTCAAGAGTATGGGGTTATCTTTCCATTTATTTGTATCATCTTGTTTCCTTCATCAGTGTTTTATAGTTTTTAGACTACAGGTCTTTCACCTCCTTGGTTAAGTTTATTCCTAGTTATTTTATTCTTTTGGATGAAGTTTTTTTTTTTTACATTCTCTTTCTGATAGTTTATTATTAGCATGTAGAAAAGCAACACATTTCTGTGTATTAATCTTTTATCCTGCAACTCTCTGGAATTCATTTATTAGTTCTAATAGTTTTTGCACAGGTACTTTAGGGTTTTCTATATAAGGTACCATGTCATCTGCAAATAGTGACAGTTTTACTACTTCCCTTCCAATTTGGATGCCTTTTATTTCTTTCTCTTGTCTGATTGCTGTTGCTAAGACTTCCAATACTGTGTTGAGTAGAAGTGGCAAGAGTGGCATCCTTTTTCTTGTTCTTGAATTTAAAGAAAAGGCTTTCAGCTTTTCACTGTTGAGTATGATGTTAGTTGTGGGCTTGTCATAAATGATCTTTATTATGTTGAGTTATGTTCCCTCTATTCCTACTTTGTTGAGAGTTTTAATCATGAATGGATGTTGAATTTTGTCAAATGCTTTTTCTGAGTCTATTGAAATGACCATGTGATTTTTATCCTTCCTTTTATTAATGTGGTGGATCACATTGATTGATTTTCAAATATTGAACCATCTTTGAGTACCTGGAATAAATCCAACTTGAGCATGGTGTATGATCCTTTTTATATATTGTTAGATTGGGTTTGCTAATGTTTTGTTGAGGAATTTTGCATCTGTATTCATCAAAGATACTGGCCTGTAATTTTTCTTATTGTTGTCTTTGATTTTGGTATCAGGGTAATGGTGGCCTTGTAGAATGAATTCAGGAGTGTTCCATCCTCTTCAATTTTTGGAATAGTTTGATAACAGATAGGTATTAGCTGTTGTTTATATGTTTGGCAGCATTCTCCTGTCATCTGAGTTTGAACTTTTCTTTGCTGGGAATTTTTTTTTTTTAATCACAAATTCAATTTTGTTACTAGTGATTGGTCTGTGCAAATTGTCTGTTTCTCCTTGATTCAGTCTTGGCAGGTTTATGTTTCTAGAAATTTGTGCATTTCATCTAGGTTGCCCAGTTTGTTGGCATATAACTGTTCATGGCATTCTCTTATGATTTTTTGTATCTCTGTGGCATTGGTTGTTTTTTCTTCTCTTTCATTTCTTATTTTGTTTATTTAGATCCTGTCTCTTTTCTTCTTGGTGAATCTGTCTAAAGGTTTATCAGTTTTACTTACCTTTTCAAAAAAAACTGCTCTTGTTTTCATTCATTTATTCTACTGTATTTTCATCTCTATGTTATTTATTTCCTCTCTGATCTTTCTTATTTCCTTTCTTCTGCTGACTTTGGGCTTTGTTTGTTCTTTTTCTTTAGGAGGTAGGTTAGGTTGTTTATTTTAGATTTTTCTTGTTTTTTGAGAAAGGCCTGTATTGCTGTAAACTTCCCTCTTAGGAACTTAAACTTTTTCTGTATCCCATAGATTTTGCAAAATTATGTTTCCATTTTCATTAATCTCGAGGTATTTTCTGATATCCTCTGATTTCTTCAGTGACCCATTGAGGTTTTAGTAACATGCTGTTTAATCGCCACATGTTTGTTCTTTTCCCATTTTTCTTTCTGTAATTGATTTCTAGTTTCATACCATTGTTGCTGGAAAAAATGCTTGATATAATTTCTGTCTTCTTAAATTTGTTGAGTCATCTTTTGTGGCCTAGATGTGATCTATCCTGGAGAATGTTCCATGTGTACATGAAAAGAATGTGTATTCTGCTGTTTTGGGATGTAGTGTCCTATAGATATGTGTTAAGTCCAGCGGTCTGTTGTGTCATTTAAGACCACAGTTGCCTTATTGATTTTCTGTCTGAATGATCTATTGGTGTAAGTCGGGTGTTAAAATTTCCTAACATTATTTTATTATTGTCAATGTCTCCCTTTATGTCTGATAGTATTTGCTTTATATATTTAGGTGTTCCCATATTGGGTGCACCTATTTTAATAAGTGTAATACACTCTTGTGTTGATCCCTTTTTCATTATATAATGCCCTTCTTCGTCTTTTGTTATAGCCTTTGCATTAAAGTCTACTTTGCCAGATATGAATATTACTACCTCCACTTTCTTGTAGTTTTGTTTGTATGAAATATCTTTTTCCATCCCCTCACTTTCAGTCTCGTGTCTTTCTGAAGTGAGTCTCTGTAGGCAACATATAGAAGGGTCTTTTTCTTTTTCTTTTTATCCAGTCTGTCACCCTATGTCATTTTTTTTTGCGATATGCGGGCCTCTCACTGTTGTGGCCTCTCCCGTTGCGGAGCACAGGCTCCGGATGCACAGGCTCAGTGGCCATGACTCATGGGCTCAGCCGCTCCGTGGCATGTGGGACCCTCCCGGACCGGGGCACGAACCGGTGTCCCCTGCATCGGCAGGCGGACTCTCAACCACTGCGCCACCAGGGAAGCCCCACCCTATGTCTTTTGATTGAAGCATTTCATCCATTGATGTTTAAAGTAATTATTGACAGGTACACGCTTATTGCTTATTACTACTTGTTTTCCAGTTGTTTTTGTAGTTCTTCTCTGTTCATTTATTCTTCTCTTTGTTTCTTCCCTTGTGGTTTGATGATTTTCTTTAGTAGTATGCTAATGTTCCTTTCTTCTTAGTTTTTGTGTATCTATTATAGGTTTTTGATTTGGCATTACTATGAGGTTCATATATGTTGACCTATAACTATGTCTACTTGTTTTAAACTGGTAGACATTTAAGTTCAAATACATTCTAAAAGATCTATGTTTTTAGTTCCCTTCCCCCACATTTTGTGTTTCCAAAGTCAGATTGTACATCTTCATGTTTATTCCCTAATTTTTATTGTAGTTATAGTTGTTTTTACAGTTTTTTGCTTTTGATATTTGTTCCAGAATATTTAAATGACTGATCCTCACTCCTTACTATATATTTGCCTTTACTAGTGGGATTTTCCCTTTTCTATGTATTCTTCTTTAACATTTAGTGAAGATCCTTTAACATTTCTTTTATAGCAGGTTTAGCATTGATGCCTCTTATTTTCAGCTTGTTTGAGAAGGTCTCTATCACTACCTTTGTTCTAAAGGATAACCTTTCTGGGTAGAGTGTCCCAGGTTACAGGCTTTTCCCTTTCAGCACTTTGAATATATCATGCCACTCCCTTCTGACCTGCAAAGTTTCTCACCTGATAGACTTATGGGGATACCCTTGTATATGACTAAAGTTGTTCTTTTTTTCTTTCTCTTGCTGCCTTTAGAATTCTGTCTTTAACTTTTGTAATTTTGATTATGATATGTCTTTCCGTTTAATGTTTTTAATACAGCAGATTCTTATTAGTTATCTATTTTATACATATTAGGGTATATATGTCAATCCCAATCTCCCAATTCATCCCACCACCACCACCCCCTTCCTGCTTTCCCCGCTTTGTGTCCATATGTTTGTTCTCTACATCTGTGTCTCTATTTCTGCCTTGCAAACCAGTTCATCTGTACCATATTTATAGATTCCACATATATGCGTTAATATACGATATTTGTTTTCTCTTTCTGACTTCACTCTGTATGACAGTCTCCAGGTCCATCCACGTCTCTACAAATGATCCAATTTCATTCCTTTTTATGGCTGAGTAATATTCCATTGTATATATGCACCACAAATTCTTTATCCATTCGTCTGTCGATGGGCATTTAGGTTGCTTCCATGACCTGGATATTGTAAAGAGTGCTGAAATGAACATTGGAGTGCATGTGTCTTTTTGAATTATGGTTTGCTCTGGATATATGCCCAGTAGTCAGATTGCTGGGTCATATGGTAACTCTATTTTTAGTTTTTTAAGGAACCTCCATACTGTTCTCCATAGTGGCTGTATCAACTTATAATCCCACTAACAGTGCAAGAGGGTTCCCTTTTCTCCACACCCTCTTGAACACTTGTTGTTTGTAGAATTTCTGATGATGCCCATTCTAACCAGTGTGAGGTGATACCTCATTGTAGTTTTATATGCATTTCTCTAATAATCAGTGATGTTGAGCAGACTTTCATGTGCCTCTTGGCCATCCATATGTCTTCTTTGGAGAAATGTCTATTTAGATCTTCTGCCCATTTTTTGAATGGGTTGTTTGTTTTTTTAATATTGAGCTGCATGAGCTGTTTATATATTTTAGAGATTAATCCTTTGTCCATTGATTCATTTGCAAATATTTTCTCCCATTCTGAGGGTTGTCTTTTCGTCTTGTTTATGGTTTCCTTTGCTGTGCAAAAGCTTTGAAGTTTCATTAGGTCCAATTTGTTTATTTTTGTTTTTATTTCTATTACTCTAGGAGGTGGATCAAAAAAGACCTTGCTGTGATTTATGTTAAAGAGTGTTCTTCCTGTGTTTTCCTCTAAGTGTATAATAGTCCGGTCTTACATTTAGGTCTCAAATCCATTTTGAGTTTATTTTTGTGTATGGTGTTATGGAGTGTTCTAATTTCATTCTTTTACATGTAGCTGTCCAGTTTTCCCAGCACCACTTATTGAAGAGACTGTCTTTTCTCCATTGTATATGCTTGCCTCCTTTGTCATAGATTAGTTGACCATAGGTGCGTGGGTTTATCTCTGGGCTTTCTATCCTGTTCCATTGAGCTATATTTCTGTTTTTGTGTCAGTAACATATTGACATGATTACTGTAGCTTTGTAGTATAGTCTGAAGTCAGGGAGCCTGATTCCTCCAGCTCCGTTTTCCTTTCTCAGAATTGCTTTGACTATTCGGAATCTTTTGTGTCTCTATACAGATTTTCAATTTTTTTTTCTATTTCTGTAAAAAATGCCATTGGTAATTTGATAGGGATTGCACTGAATCTGTAAATTGCTTTGGGTAGTATAGTCATTTTCACAATATTGCTTCTTCCAATCCAAGAACATGGTATATCTCTCCATCTGTTTGTGTCATCTTTGATTTCTTTCATCAGTGTCTTATAGTTTACTGAGTACAGGTCGTTTGCCTCCTTAGATGGGTTTATTTCTAGGTATTTTTTTCCTTCTGTTGCAATGGTGAATGGGATTGTTTCCTTAATTTCTCTTTCTGATCTTCTGTTGTTAGTGTATAGGAATTCCAGAGATTTCTGTGCATTAATTTTGTATCCTGCAACTTTATCAGATTCACTGATTAGCTCTAGTAGTTTTCTGGTGGCATCTTTAGGATTTTCTGAGTATAGTATTATGAACGGTGACAGCTTTACTTCTTCTTTTCCAATTTGGACTCCTTTTATTTCTTTTTCTTCTCTGATTGCTGTGGCTAAGACTTCCAAAACTGTTGAATAATAGTGGCGAGATCGGACAACCTTGTCTTGTTCCTGATCTTAGAGGAAATGCTTTCAGTTTTTCAACATTGAGAATCATGTTTGCTGTGGGTTTGTCATATATGACTTTTATTATGTTGAGGTAGGTTGCCTCTAGGCCCACTTTCTGGAGACTTTTTATCATAAATGAGTGTTGAATTTTGTTAAAAGCTTTTTTGCATCTATTGAGACAATCATATGGTTTTTCTTCTTCAATTTGTTAGTATGGTGTTTCATATTGATTGATTTGTGTATACTGAAGAATCCTTGCATCCCTGGGATAAATCCCACTTGATCATGGTGTATGAATCTTTTAATGTGTTGTTGGATTCTTTTTGCTAGTATTTTGTTGAAGATTTTTGCATCTATATTCACCAGTGATATTGGTCTGTAATTTTCTTTTTTTGTAGTATCTTTGTCTGGTTTTGGTATCAGGGTGATGGTGGCCTTGTAGAATGAGCGTTCCTTCCTCTGCAGTTTTTTGTAAGAGTTTGAGAAGGATCGGTGTTAGCTGTTCTCTAAATGTTTGATAGAATTCACCTGTGAAGTCATCTGGTCCTGGACTTTTGTTTGTTGGAAGATTTGTAATCACAGTTTCAATTTCATTACTTGTGATTGGTCTGTTCATACTTTCTATTTCCTCCCGGTTCAGTCATTGAAGGTTATACCTGTCTAAGGATTTGTCCATTTCTTCCAGGTTGTCCATTTTATTGGCATAGAGTTGTTTGCAGTAGTCTCTTATGATTCTTTGTATTTCTGTGGTGTCTGTTGTAACTTCTTTTTCATTTCTAATTTTATTGATTTTAGTCCTCCCTCTTTTTCTTGATGGTATCAATTTTGTTTGTCTTCTCAAAGAACCAGCTTTTAGTTTTATTGATCTTTGCTATTGTTTTCTTTGTTTGTATTTCATTTATTTCTGCTTTGATCTTTATGTTTTCTCTCCTTCTGCTAACTTTGGGTTTTGTTAGTTCTTCTTTCTCTATTTCTGTCAGGTGTAAGGTAGATTGTTTTTTTGAGATTTTTCTTGTTTCTTGAGGTAGGATTGTATTGCTATAAACTTCCCTCTTAGACTGGTTTTGCTGCATCCCATAGGTTTTGGGTCATCGTGTTTTCATCGTCATTTGTCTATAGGTATTTTTTGATTTCCCCTTTGATTTCTTCAGTGACTTCTTGATTATTTAGTAACGTATTGTTTAACCTCCATGTGTTGTGTTTTTTACTTTTTTTCCCTGTAATTGATTTCTAATCTCATAGCATTGTGGTCAGAAAAGATGCTTGATATGATTTTAATTTCCTTAAATTTACCGAGGCTTGATTTGTGACCCAAGTTGTGATCTATCCTGGAGAATATTTTATGTGCACTTGAGAAGAAAATGTAATCTTCTGTTTTCAGATGGAATGTCTTATAAATATCAATTAAATCTATCTGGTCTATTGTATCATTTAAAGTTTGTGTGTCCTTATTTATTTTCATTTTGTATGATCTGCCCATTGATGAAAGTGGGTTGTTAAAGTCCCCTAGTATTATTCTGTTACTGTTTATTTCCCCTTTTATGGCTGTTAGCATTTGCTTTATTTATTGAGGTGCTCCTGTGTTGGGTGCATAAATATTTACGATTGTTATATCTTCTTCTTGGATTGATCCTTTGATCACTATGTAGTGTCCTTCCTTGTCTTTTGTGATATTCTTTATTTTAAAGTCTCTTTTATCTGATACATGAGTATTGCCTCTCCAGCTTTCTTTTGATTTACATTTACATGGAATATCTTTTTCCATCTCCTCACTTTCAGTCTGTATGTTTCCTTAGGTCTGAAGTGGGTCTCTTGTAGACAGCATATATATGGGTTTTGTTTTTGTATACATTCAGCGAGCCTGTGTCTTTTGGTTGGAGCATTTAATCAGTTCACACATAAGGTAATTTTCGATATGTATGTTCCTATTACCATATTCTTAATTGTTTGGGGATTGCTTTTGTAGGTCCTTTTCTTCTGTTGTGTTTCCCACTTAGAGAAGTTCCTTTAGAATTTGTTGTAGAGCTGGTTTGGTGGTGCTGAATTCTCTTAGCTTTTGCTTGTCTGTAAAGCTTTTGGTTTCTTCATCAAATATGAATGAGATCCTTGATGGGTAGAGTAATCTTCGTTGTAGGTTCTTCCCTTTCATCATTTTAAATATACCTTGCCACTCCCTTCTGGGTTGTAGAGTTTCTGCTGAGAAATCAGCTGTTAACCTTATTGGAGTTCCCTTGTATGTTATTTTTCATTTTTCTCTTTTTGTTTTTAACAATTTTTCTTTTAACTTTTTTTTTTTTTTTTTTTTGCGGTACAGGGGCTTCTCACTGCTGTGGCCTCTCCCGTTGCGGAGCACAGGCTCCGGACGCGCAGGCTCAGCGGCCATGGCTCACGGGCCCAGCTGCTCCGTGGCATGTGGGATCTTCCCGGACCGGGGCACGAACCCGTGTCCCCTGCATCGGCAGGCGGACTCTCAACCACTGCGCCACGAGGGCAGTCCCTAACAGTTTTTCTTTAATTGTTGTCAATTTGATTACTATGTGTCTCAATGTGTTTCTTGTTGTGTTTACCCTACCTGGGAGTCTCTTAGCTTTCTGGACTTGGGTGACTATTTCCTTTCCCATGTTAGGCAAGTTTTCGACCATAGTCTCTTCAGATATTTTCTTGGGTCCTTTCTGTCTCTCTTCTCCTTCTGGGACCCCTATAATGTGAATGTTGGTGCATTTAATGGGTCTCAGATAGTTCTTAGGCTGTCTTCATTTCTTTTCATTCTTTTTTCTTCATTCTGTTCTGTGGCAGTGAATTCCACCATTCTGTCTTCCAGGTCTCTTATCTGTTTTTCTGCCTCAGTTATTCTCCTACTGATTCCTTCTAGTGTATTTTTCATTTCAGTTATTGTATTTTTCATCTTTCTTTGTTTGTTCTTTAGTTCCTCTAGATGTTTGTTCTTTAATTCTTCTAAGTCTTCATTGAACATTTCTTGCGTCTTCTCAATCTTTGCTTCCATTCTTTTTCCAAGGTCCTGGATCATCTTCACCATAATTATTCTGAGTTCTTTTCCTGAAGGTTTCCTGTCTCCACTTCATTTAGTTGTTTTTCTGGGGTTTTGTCTTGTTTCTTCATCTGGTACATAGCCCTCTGCCTTTTCATCTTGTCTATCTGTGAATGTGGTTTTTGTTCCACAAGCTGCAGGATTGTAGTTCTTCTTGCTTCTTCTGTCTGTCCTCTGGTGCATGAGGATATCTAAGAGACTTGTGCAAGCTTCCTGATGGGAGGGACTGGTGGTGGGTAGAGCTGGGTGTTGCTCTGGTGGGCAGAGCTCAGTAAAACTTTGATCTGCTTGTCTGCTGATGGGTGGGGCTGGGTTCCCTCTCTGTTGGTTGTTTGGCCTGAGGCGACCCAGCACTGGAGGCTACAGGCTCTTTGGTGGGGCTAATGTTGAACTCCAGGAGAGCTCGTGCCAAGGAGTACTTCCCATAACTTCTGCTGCCATTGTCCTTTTCCCCATGGTGAGCCACAGCCACCCCCTGCCTCTGCAGGCAGCCCTCCCACACCAGCAGGTAGGTGTGGTTCCGTCTCCTAGGGCATCACTGCTCCTTCCCTCTTGGTCCTGATGTGCACACTACTTTGTGTGTGCCTTCCGATAGTGGAGTCTCTGTTTTTTCTCCAGTCCTGCCAATGTCCTGCCATCAAATCCCGCTAGGCTTCAAAGTCTGATTCTCTGGGAATTCCCCCTCCCATTGCTAGACCCCCCCCCCCCTCCAGGTTGGGAAGCCTGATGTGGGGCTCAGAAGCTTCAGTCCAGTGGATGGACTTCTGTTGTACAATTGTTCTCCAGTTTTTGAGTCACCCACCCAGTGGTTATGGGATTTGATTTTATTGTGATTGTGCCCCTCCTACCATCTCATTGTGGCTTATCCTTTGTATTTGGATGTGGGGCATGTTTTTTAGTGAGTTCCAATGTCTTACTGTTGATGATTGTTCAGCAGTTAGTTTTGATTCCGGTGCTCTCACAAGAGGAAGTGAGAGCATGTCCTTCTACTCTGTCATCCTGAACCAATCTCCTATGATATGTCTGATGTGATTCTCTTTGTGTTTGTCTTGTTTGGTACCCTCCCCACTTCGTGTATGGTACCCTCTGTGATTCTTGTACCCGGAGATCTGTTTCCTTCCTCAAAGTTTTCAGCCATAATTTCCTCAAATTTATTTCAATCACCTCTTTCCTTCTCTCTTCTTCTTCTGGACCCTCTATAATGTGAATGTTGGCACATTTAATGGTGTCACAGAGATCTAGATTGTTTTTCATTTTTTAAAATTTGTTTTTCTTTTGCTGTCCTGGTTTGGTAAGTTCCATTATTCTCTCTTCCAGATCACTTAAGCCTTCTTCTGTATCACTTAGTCTGCTATTCATTCCTTCTATTGTGTTTTTTATTTCAGCTATTAAATTCTTCATTTCCAATTGGGTCTTTTTTATATTTTCTAGTTCCTTGTTAAAATTATCACTGTGTAGGTCTATTCTTTTCCCTAATTCAGTTAACATTTTTATTGCCAATGACTTGAATTCTCTCTCTGTTAAACTGTTTATTTCTATTTCATTATTTTTCAGAGGTTTTCCCTTGCTCTTTCAATTGAGAGCGGTTCCTCTGCCTTTATGTATTTAGGTGATACAGTGAGTTTTTGTTGTATTGAACTGGTGTTCTTATGTAGGAGCATCCCTATGCAGACTGTGTGTACCCGGTACCATTGGTGAGATAGCTGGATTTGACATGGATGCAAATCACTTCTTTCCTCAGCGTTTGCTGGCAGCTATCCTCTTGGTAGTTGATGGATCTGGAGATGGAGTGTCTAGAGCTGGAGCTTGTTGTGAAGTGGGACTTCTCCACTCAGTGGCTGTCATTGTCCTATTGGGGGTGGGGTCTGATCCTAAGTTTCTAGTGTAGAAGCCCTGAGGATCAGGCTTGAGTTGGCACTGTTCCCTTTAAGTGTGTCTTTTCCCTTCTTCCCATACCAGGAAACCATTGCCCCAGAAGGGGGAGTGCTGAAATAAGTGGGGCCCATGTGGACTTTCTGCTCTCATTAGCTGAAAACGGAGGTCTGAACTATCTCCAGTGCCGTGCCTGTGCAGATGCCCACATTTATTACTCTTGCTCCGCTCTGGTGCAACCTTGGTTACAAGTCCTCTTTGTCACTGCCCACAGTCTCCTCTGACCCTGTCCTGTTGTGGAGCCACAGCACAGAGCTGGCAGGGCCCACATGGACTCTTAGAATGTATTCAGAGGTGAGGTGTGGTGGAGCAGCTGCTGCCAGAGATCTGGGCTGCCTCTGATGTGCTGCTTGAATAAGTGTCAGCAATGGCTGCTGCCACCCCACCCAGGCTCTGCCTTAAACCTGGGCTGCCTCTGTGTCCCATGGTGGAGTCTTCTTTCTGATCATGGCTGCCCCAGATGCAGTGCTATGCTGACGTGGAGTGAGCAGGGCTAGAGCATTTGCTTGGCTTGTGCTGGGGCATGCAGCGAGGTTAAAGGAAACCTGGCAGCTAGCTGCTAGAGCAGACCTCTCTCCTCCCTCCCTTGGGGGCAAGCCAGAGTGTGTGCTGCTCATGAATGTAGTCCAGGATTCCCACCACCCTCCTGTTATTCCCAGGTGTCCTCCAACCAGCCAAGGGGACTTGTCTCTTCTGTGAAGGACCCCAGGAATATGGCATCCAGTCTGTGGTTCTCACGGCTCACTCCTCAGGGCTGGGGTCCACCTGTGTATTCTTCCTTTTCTTGAGTCTCATCCCAGGGGCACAGGGTCCAATCGAGTGCTTTTTTTCCCCTCCTGACTGATTATGTGTGTGTCTTTCTTATAGCCTTGGTTGAACTGGAGTCCTTCTGCCAGTTTCCAGTTAGTTTTCAGTGAGAATTGTTCCACATGTGGATGTATTTTTGATGTGTTCATTTGGGGGAGGGGGGTAGATGGACTCTATGTCCTCCTACTCCACCATCTTGATTGATCTTCTGTTCTTTTTATTTTTGATAGCCCTCAT
This sequence comes from Stenella coeruleoalba, assembly GCF_951394435.1. Classification (NCBI taxonomy): domain Eukaryota; kingdom Metazoa; phylum Chordata; class Mammalia; order Artiodactyla; family Delphinidae; genus Stenella; species Stenella coeruleoalba. The sequence continues at coordinate 70,736,327 of NC_137147.1, read as the reverse complement.
GTGTGCATATATGCATGTGTACACTTGTACTTATGTGTGTGTTTGTGGTTTACTATAGTGGTAACCAGGAAGACCCTGAAGGGAAAAGGTGAAGAGCCTATATTCTTATGTTCAAAATAAGTCAAGAAAGCTAGTGAGATTGTGCTATTCTACAGCTGATGTGAACGGAATTCCAAGGGCTGGAATGGTGGTGGAAACTACCAAGTGGAGAAGGCTGAGTCCGTGGGAGCTTCTGCAAAGAAAGTAGGATATGAAGAACATGGGGAGCTAGTAGAGACCTATGGAAAGGTCTAAGAGCTGAGCTTTAGAGATACTCAAATAGGTCCCCAAACCCAGGCTGTACTGGCATTTTAGAAGATTCATTCTTGGCCCTTTGATTGTTCTGTTTATACTCCTTTCCACATTAAATCTATTATCATTCCCCAGTTAGTACTTTAAAGCAGATGATTCTTAAGTCTTTATCTGTACACATAGTTTCTCCTGAATTCCAATCTAGTATTTTCAAATACCTGCTGAGCAGTTCTTTCAGTATCTCTCTCTGTTTTCTTGCTCCCAACCTGAGAGCTTAAACTGCATTCACAGCTATCCATATATATTTGGAAAATTGGCAGGTCATGCCCACTAGGGATATCTGTGAATGATAAAATAAAGCAACTTTTGGTCTTTCCTAAAGACACACATAACAGAAAGTCAAACTCCACCAGGTTGGTTAAAAAAACAAGACGATAAAGACCTCTACAGCCTAGGTAGTAAGCCACACTAATACAGATCAGAAGGGCAGCCTGCAAAAAATGGAGCCATCCACTACACCCAGCACAGGAGAGGAAGGGAAGGGAATCTTGAGATTTTCTGATAGAGGAAAGGAAGATTTGTTTTCTTAAGTCAGTGGTGTGTGTAGGTGTGGAGGCAAGTGTTTTTCTCTAAAGCAGTACCTGTATTTTTACTTTGTTTCTGTGACCCTGTTTTACTTACAAATTTGTGTCCTTTGGAGAAACATGAACTACTTTTAGATGGACACAGTTTCAAAGATACTGAACTCTCCCTCATTTGCTTCACTTTCGTCTTTCCCATTTAGATTTACTGATGCTCTTCAATTCTGTGGAAGTTACAGTTACGATGTTATTTTTATTTCCATTGAACAGAGCTTGGAATTGCATCAAACTGTCAAACTCATAATCTAGAGTTCCAAACCTGACTTTTCTTGAAGACAAGATGAAGTCCAGTGATCCATGTGTATGCCCTAGGTGCCAAACTGGGTAGGTTTTCCCTCAGATCTGATTGGCGATCTAATCCTGGATTAGAAGGAGGGTACAGCAAAGCCATCAGGGATCCCTTGAGCTAAAGTCACCTATCAGAGGAATCCCACATCTTCTAGGAACAGGCTTGCTTTAGTATCCCTGCCAGACTCAGTGGTCGATTGGGAGCAGCCCTTGGGAGAAATGGACTCAGCACAAACACAGATGAATTTCAGTACAGAAGCTGGAGCCTTTGGTCAGTTATACTCCCTGTAGTTGGTCTTTGAGGTACATTCTCATGGCCTGCAGCTACCACTGCTTTTCTCTGCTCAGTCAAATCTTACGCAATATTTTTCTTAGATACATTTGATGAGAACAGAGCCTAGGACAAAATCCTGTTCCACTAAAAATGTCCTTCCAGATTGTTGTGAACAATATATTTTTAGTGCCATCATTCAAGCCATTAGCAAATTATAGTGGAATTGAATAATTTCTTTTTCTTGTCCATGAATATATCATCCAAGATTGTATCCAATGGATAATTTGTCTAAATTAGAATATGTGTCTAGAAATCACCTGGTACATAAATGGGCTAAATTTGTCAATAAAGAAATGAAATAAGATATGCATTATTTATGCTTAGTGAACCCATGTTAATTCCTACTGATCGTTTGTTTTCAGTTGTTCACAAACCATATTTTAATAATAATTTCTAAAACTTTCTATGGAACTAATTTCAAACTCTTCAATATATTATAGAATCCTTTGACTTTTAATTTAAAAAGGAATTATAATTTTTTTCCCTATCTAGCATTTTGGTTTAATCTTTCTGATTATTCACAATGCCTCAAGAAATAGTTCAATAGTATAGAAATTTTATTTGAAAGTTCCTTTTATAACTTGGGATATAATTTATTTGGGACAAAGATGTAAAGTCATTTAGGAAAAGAATTGCTTTCTTACAATCTCACATTTCTTGGGCTTCAATTTCCTCTTACCAACATTATTTTTTCTATCCTTGACAGAGAAGATGGAAATAAAATAAAAGTTGAGTGGTATGGCTTTTTCTTTGTCATGTGTTATAAAAATGTTACTTTGAAAGAACACGTTCATTTTTTCTGAACATAACTTCAAAACCCTATTGTTTGTATCTTTAGCAGTTTTGACAAGCCTCATTTCGTTCTGATTATTGACCTTTTAAAAATCATTCTTATACTTTTTAGCCACTCTTAAATACTTGTTATTTGTTATGCTCTATTCTTCTCTCTTTTGTGCATGTTCTCTTTTGTAGATGAATTCAGCTACCTTTTGTCCCTTTCACAGTCCAGTGATTATTGTGGCCATGAATTATGAAATATGATAATCAATTGTATGCTTCTGGATTATTATGGAAAAATAAGAGAGAGAGATTTTTGTCATCAAAATATATAATTTCAATTTATTTCTGAATGTCTATCTTCATCCTAATGTTCCTTCATTAAAAAATTGTATTCTCTATGGAAATAACCTTAGATTTCTTTTGCCATATTAAAATGATCAGAAAGTTTTTGTATTTTTTCATATTTTTTGTATTTTTTTAATAATGCAGATTTTGATTATAGTTCTAAGATTGAACTGGATATGGTTCGTTACCCAATGAAATGAAATTATTAAATTACAGATGGTGTGGAGACAATATTTATATGATAGTAATGAAATTGAAAAACTACATAGAATTCCATGTTGCTCAGGAAGGTCTGGAGGGAGAAAAAATGGAGGCACAATGAAGAGGATTTAGACATACATCTGCTATTTCCATTATATGGGTAAGAAGTCAAGGATAAGAAAGTTAAGACACTAATGTTCCATGAGAGTAGGGTAGCCTTTAAACTCTTCAGGAATTTGTTTCCTGGAAGTTGCCAGCCAGCCTTGGGAACGTTTCTTAATTCCAAGTCATTTCCACATTTGTTCCTTTTTGTCTTCCGACAGTTCCCAAGGATTTAGTCTACTTATTAATTTTTCTCTAGCTATCACTATGTATGCTTTTACCAGCGTTCTTCCCATTGGAAGATAAGAGTTCTAGAATCAGGACTCTGGTAAAGTGAATGGCACTTATGTAAGTCATATAAACTTTCCAAATATTTTTCTGGACTTGGAGTATAAAATGTATTGGTAAGACTATTGTGATTTATAAATCACTTTAAACACACATAAGCTATTTGTATTGGATTATCCAGGGAGTATAGTCTCTACGTGAACCAAGTTGCTAGCATACAGAAATGCTGAAGAGGATTTTTAAACTTATAATAGTGGAAAACCAATGTGTTCAGAAAGCCTGAAACTTGTATTGGCTGAGGTAGTGATAAAGCATGTTATGAGAATGAAAAAATAAAGAGGGGGGATGATTAAATAACTTACCTGCTGATTAGAGTAATTGATAGACATGGAAAATGATTAACCCAATGTTTAAAAAAAAAAAAAAACTGTCGGCAGTTTGCCTTTTTTTCCCCTTTCTCTCTTTCTTTATCCTGCCTTGATCTTCCTTTGTAAACAGTGGTAAGTTGCTTAGCATAGAGAAAATGCCAACAAATGTCCACTGGGGATCATTGAGAAAGGATAAAATATATTTTATTTATATTGTGACTTAAATAGCATAAGAATCTAAAGCTCCAGAGGTGAATACACTGCACATGAAATGGCTGCACCCCTGAAATATTAGCTCTCATTAATTTCATTTGTAATAAAATAGTAGTCATTCAGTTATGTCCCATTGTCAAGTAGCACTTTTGGCATACCATTCTTTGGCCCAGAAGTTAAATTAATGTGTTACATGTAGATTGTGGAACTAAGTCAAAATTATTATTTAACACTTACTAAACACACTTAGTATAATATGTACTGCTTTTTACAGGATCATAAAAATGAAATCTTATCTACAGTTCAACAGAATTTCATGAGACAACCTACTCTTCTGCACTATGGGTAGACAAAAATCCAACTCCAAACACATTAAATCTACTTAGATTTTTTAAAAGCTCATTAATGTACTCTTAAACTAGTGTTGTATGAGAGTTAAAGTTCAGCATTAAAGAAAGTGCTCTGTTGTAAGTTTTATCCTTCTGAAGTTCATTAAATCTCCATAATGCATCTGTTGTTAAGTCCTCTACATCACGCAGAAATTAGTATAAAGAGTTTTAAATCATGCTCATCCTCTCAAAGTGGTTTAAAATATGCTTATGTACAGTTACTAAGTACAACCAAGTATTTTTATTGTAATTTGAAAAAATTCCCATTTTAAATCATCTAAAAACATTCTTGCTGAAAACAGAACTTACCGTGAGTTTGAAAATGTACTTTTGCTTTTCAAATTCTTAGTCCTATATTTTGATTTAGGTTTTTAATCAGATCTGTTTCAACAGATCAAAACTTACCCTAGCCCTGCTCAAGGTTATGCAGTTTAACAGAGGCCAGCATTTTGTACTCAGCAAGTTTTACAGGGCAGACGAAAATATGTTTGTAGATTAATGATGTAGTATTCTTGATGATTACATCTTCAAATGAAGAGTTGCAGCATCAAGCAGTGGAAATAGCAGTGGAGCTGGAGTTAGGAGAACTGAATCCGAGCTCATTTATGGGTTGAGTAACCTTGGGAAGTCACTTGCTGTCTATGAAGCTGTTTTTCTCCTCAGTCTAGGGGATGATAAAATCCAACTCATAGCATCGTTGAGAGGCAACTTTGCAGAAGCACACAGTTCAGTGTCAGGTTTCTTCTAGTTAGTCAGTAAATATTTATTTTTTATTTTTTATAAGAAACAGGGAGGGTTTTATCCTCTAATAAGATGTATTCAAAGCCTTAATTATCACATAACTTTAATATTTAGCAATTTAACATTAAGAGGTCTAATTTTCTCATTAAATGACAATATGAGTTTAGTTTTGCATAGACTACTGCATTTATTTGACACAATGATACTGATTTTATTGTATTTGGTGAGAAAAAATGTGTATGGCCACTTTATATATACACAGCCAGGTTTAGTACATAAAATCTACAGGTTTATAGAAGCTCTAAAATTTTAGATGTTTATTGTTTCAGCTGAGGAAAAAAAAAGGTTAACTTGCATTTTTTTTTTCTTTTTAGCAAATCTAAGGCACTTCAGCAACTCTATAACTGTAAATACCTACCTTTGGGGTTGCTTGGGGAATTGGTAGCAATCACATGGAAAAATCTAGCTTGAAGTTACTTCCATGTTTCATTTCCCTAGCTGCTGGAAGAGGAATGCATTTGGGAAGCAGTGTATTTAAGCTCCAGGAGATTAGGATGTGGGTATGAGCCAAGACATTGTTTGTTGCTGCTTGATGAGGTGACTTATTTGTGGAGTGGGACCAGCAACTGTGTTGGAAGCTAGGTGATCTCAGCCTGAGGCACTGTGCTATAATGGTAGACATGTGCAAGAAGATGAATGGGAAACCACGCTTAACAGAGTGAAGTGTTAAAGAGGGAACTGAAAGACCTTGTCCATCTGGATTGACCTTCAGGTTGAAAGCAGGTACACTACAAGTGTACCTTGCTATTTGCCTTAGAGTGCACTACATGCTATTTGCCTTAGAGTGCTCCTTGGTCACACGGAAATGGGATTTTTTTCTGATTTGAACACTTCAATGTGAAATGTTAACAAAAACACCTAGCCTAGGGTTTAAAAATGTATTCAACACAGGAAGTCTTGAAAATATTTAATGCTTCAAATAATTTTCCCTAGCCTTTGAGATATCTTATACTAAAATGTCTTTCTGCTGAAGCAGTTTCTAAAATATTAGTTTCCACTTTTACTTTTTGCTCCCAGAACAACTATTCCTTTGAACCAAACATCTCCTTTATGTTATTTTTTCCTTTTTTATTTTTTATTTTTGGTGCAGAAATAACCCATCCTGAAGACATAAACAACTTGCCTTGATGGCTAGCCCAGACTCTGTCCTGCTGCAGATCTCTTCTAACACTTTCATTTCTTACCCCAAGGAGCAGTAAACATGAATCCTGACCCATCAGGGCAGCCCCAGACCTGAGAAGAGATACACTGCAGCTAAACACTAGGTAGAAATAAAAACAGTGCCTCAATTCGATAATACTAAATGTGCTGGGAAGACGGTCTCTAAGAGAAAGGATAAATAACCTATATAATGAAGAATTAGTTAGCAGTGTTATGTAAATATTGTAGCAGCATCGATGAGGAGGTAAGCAGATGTATTTTAAGACACTATATTATACAATACACTGTGCACTGTTTCCTGGTGATAAGGTTTTTAAAGTATCTTTATAAGCTCTTCTTCTCTGTTGTGACAGGATTATTTTTGCACCTTTGGAAAGCAACTGAAAGAGGAAGCTTGGAAAAAATCCTGCCTAACAAAGCAGTCATACTCAGATAGCTTAAACTATAAGAAACAACTGATTTAAGATAAAAGAATAGATTAAGATATAGGATTAAAACATAAGTATAAATGATATTCTCATTTTTTTCAGTGCTGTATATTCTTGTCAGTGCAGTGAAATGTTAAAATGTTGAAGGATGAAATTGTTTTTGATTATTATTCCACTGAATTTTAAGTAGTCACTGAAGCAGATATTTCATGTAATAACATCCAGAAACTATAATCCATGTACTGTAATGGGTAAACTTGGGTGAGTGGATAATGTAATGTACAAATTACCGAAAAGGAAATCACACTAATTTAAAGAAATGTTTTAGCTACTGGCATCAATAAATTGACCCCCCAGTACTCTTCAGAAAAAGTTGACTATACATATTCTTCTCCCTCCACCCCTGAAAACCTCAGTTTTATAATGACAAGATATTAAATAATTTCAAACTATCTAGATTTAAATTTTTTCTTCAGAGAACATTGATTCTTGATTTGACAATGGTGTGCAAATCACTGAAATTCACAAATTCTGTCTCATTTTAAACGGTTTAAGAAAAATTAAAATTTTGATTTAGTGAAACAGTAAAAAGGTACATGCTACAAAAAGCAGAGAAATGGAAATATCTTAGCTAGTCAAAAAATGGATAGTTTTTTATAGTTGATACCTCTATATAACCAACTGTTGATGGTCTAGCTGTGTTTGTATCATTCTAGACTCTGTACAGAGAACGCTTAATTGAAGGATGATTTCTTCCCTATATTATTCCTGTTACCATCAGTTGTTGTGTACTCAAGAAAGGCAAACACATTTTAATACTAATTATATTTTAGTCAGGAGGTCACCAGAGCAGGGATATGTCTGGGAATAGAAGCCAGAAGCACAAATGCACTGAATGAAAGTAGATAAACACAGATACAAGGAAAATCTTTAGGTGGAAATCCGGTTAAAAATTAGAATAAGTCAAAATATAGAAATACAGGCACAGGCTAGAATCTAGGAGTTTCATCCAGGTAACCAAAGACGTTGAACAGGGGGCAGATGAGAACCGAATGCATTTAGCAGTGGCAATCAGGTGTCTAGAAATGAATCAAACCTCTGGGGACCTAGGAGAACAAGGGCAAGGCAAGGGCTTACAGAAAAATATGCTTCCATATTGGAAAAATCCTTATTCAGATGATATTTATAATTCCAGACCCAAGAGCTGTTGAATTCAGTTTATCAATTGCTAAGATATGTCAAGTCAGTCTCCCGGTGTATGCTTCCTAGGTGATTGCAGTTGGTTTTCTCTCTTATTCCATTGTGACTAAAAGCACTGTAAAAGACTGTACACAATGAAAAGCATTAGCTTTCTAAAATCGACCATCTCCTCACACCATCAGGCTGTTTATCAGACCTGATTACAGTATAAATATGTGAATAGTTAATTCACTGCAGGAAAATTAGGAGGGAAAGAGATTGGTGGATATTTGTGAGGTGGGCTAGCGGTGGTAGAGTTGGAACTGAGATGCCACTGAGCCACCTGAGTTTATGCTATTCCTGAGGTAGAATATGGAAATGGAACTGGGAACAAAATCTACAAGTTTGTTTTCCTGAGTTATGAATTAGGATTTTGGAGATGTTTATGAGGTCTGTTCTTAAAATCTTTGGAAATAACTGAATATAAGGTTAATTTTACTTTATAACTCCTCTTGTCATGTTCACTGGGATCTAATTGAACAGAGCAGACACTATCAGAAGAAGCCTGTTACAATTGACATTTTTATTAAAGAAAAACTCCAGGGAAGTCAATATGAAAATGGCTACTCTAGGGACTTCCCTAGTGGTCCAGTGGCTAAGACTCTGTGCTTCCAATGCAGGGGGCCCAGGTTCGATCTCTGGTCAGGGAACTAGATCCCACATGCTGCAACTAAAGATCATGTGTGCCTCTATTTACAATAGCCAGGACATGGAAGCAACCTAAATGTACATCGACAGATGAATGGATAAAGAAGATGTGGCACATATGTACAATGGAATATTACTCAGCCATAAAAAGAAACAAAATTGAGTTATTTATAGTGAGGTGGATGGACCTAGAGTCTGTTGTACAGAGTGAAGTCAGAAAGAGAAAAATACCGTGTGCTAACACATATATATGGAATTAAAAAAAAATTGTTCTGAGGAACCTAGGGGCAGGACAGGAATAAAGACACAGATGTAGAGAATGGACTTGAGGACACAGGGAGGGGGAAGGGTAAGCTGGGACGAAGTGAGAGAGTGGCATGGACATATATACACTACCAAATGTAAAATAGCTAGTGGGAAGCAGCCGCATAGCACAGGGAGATCAGGTTGGTGCTTTGTGACCACCTAGAGTGGTGGGATAGGGAGGGTGGGAGGAAGATGCAAGAGAGAGGAGATACGGGGATATATGTATACGTATAGCTGATTCACTTTGTTATACAGCAGAAACTAGCACACCATTGTAAAGCAATTATACTACAATAAAGATGTTAATTAAAAAAAAAAGAAAGAAAAATCCTGCATTTCACACCAAAGATCCTGCAGGAGGCAAAGAAGATCCCGCGTGCCGCAGCTAATACCCGGCACAGGTAAATAAATAAATATATTTTTTTTAAAAAAGAAAATGTCTACTCTAAAGAAGATGAAGGTTTTGTTAGAATCTAAATATTTACTATAATGTTGAGTTTTGAATTGCTACATAAGGCAAGGAATGTTAATTAATTTGAGCCAACTGCTGCATCTTTAAGATATCCAGTTGTGGAAAGAAAGGTTTTAAAAACCTGAATTATCCATGGAATGGATGGTAACTATTTAGTATTTCATTTCAAGTTTCATCTCAGAAATAAGATGAAACCATTTTCTTTTATGTTATTTACATGAACAACATTTTTAATACACTTTACTCTTAATACTTTGATCTAGCCCATGGTCGATTGCCTTATAAACCAATTAGTCAAAGCTCTACAGAATGATTATAGCCTCAAAAGGAAAAAAATATTAAAAAAATTTAAACAGACAAATGCCGAATGAACCTCACCTTGTCAGGAGAAAGTATAGTTAATAAGAAAAGACAATGTCTGCTACATTTAGCTTTCAAGAAACTAGTTCCTGAAGTACTTAGTGTCACTGATTTGCTGAACTACTCTACATCTTTATTATCAGATTCCAGATTATCCTTAGAAATAACTTCTTTCTGGATTTGCGAATTAAAATATAATTTTAGTCCTGGACTTTTGTTTTTAAAACAGCATTTTTCCTATTAAGTATATTAATCAACGTTAACCAAATTAAATATATTAATTGAACTGTTCTCTTCCCAGTTTCCCTCCCCACTTCTTTTTTTCTTTCTCTGCTTTCCTTATCTGGGGACACATTAAGGCTGAGGACAAAGGAAGGAGAAAGAGGGAGACTTAATCTAGTATCTGGACTTACTCCTATTCTTCCTAGCAAACAGTATAAATCTCCCAACTCCTTTTGCTTTCCTTAAATTATTTTGATTTGGAATTCTGTCATTTGAAATTTGAAGTGTCCCAACTAATATACTTTTTTGTGTGTGTGAACAGTTTTATTTACGAGACAATTTACAGTCACCTTTCAGCACCTCAGTATTCTAAGATAGGATATAATGATTTACATAACTTCTCTCTATAACATCATAATTTGCTTCAAAAATCTTGATTCCAGAAGAAAATTCTTATTACTTAACATGAATCCCTATAATATTTATTGTAAAAATGCCAATTCTACTATTAATAATAGAGTAATAAAGTCAGTAATGTGTCTGTATAATAATATGCAGTGAATAACAGTTTATCTTGTCGTCAACTTAATATATTAAGTCCAAACATTCCCAAAACAACCAGGATTTTGAGAATTACAGAGTCTGGACATCAGTGCTTGCAATTACCCAGTTGTCCGCTAGAAAGCTGGTACAAACTGGCACTAACATTTTTAAGTGACTTTGGGAATCACTTTTACATGTAAAAAGTTCAATTAAAAAAAATCAAAGAAAAGTATATGGTATTCCAAGCATTGTTCCTTATAATATTTCAACTTTTTGCATTGATTAAAATACAATCTGAGACAGAGTAAAACTGTGTTCAACAATTACCAAAAATACATATAGTATACATACCTATGAAAAGACCTACCTCAATAAAACAAAATAACATTTAATATTTCAAATATTCAGAAGCATATGAATGCATTAGAAAAGGTCTTTAAAAGCTACATAATAAACCAGTAGTTAACTCAGGAGAGGGATCTAGGTTTGAGTAAGGTCAAAGGTGAATTTTTAATTTCTGTTGATTTCTGTTTTCAAAGATCACATATATATATATATATTTTAGACATTAAATATGGTCTATTTTTGCTTCTTTCCAATAGAACACAGTTGATCACATTTTTTTTTATATGCAGCACGTTCTTAGTGGTCATCAATTTTATATACATCAGCGTATACATGTCAATCCCATCGCCCAATTCATCCCACCCCCACCCCCCATGCTTTCCCCCCTTGGTGTCCATACGTTTGCTCTCTACATCTGTGTCTCAATTTCTTCCCTAAAAACTGGTTTATCTGTACCATTTTTCTAGGTTCCACATATATGTGTTAATATATGATATTTGTTTTTCTCTTTCTGACTTCACTCTGTATGACAGTCTCTAGACCCATCCACATTTCACCAAATGACCCAATTTCATTCCGTTTTAGGGCTGAGTAATATTCCATTGTATATATGTACCACTAATTCTTTATGCATTCGTCTGTCGATGGGCATTTACGTTACTTCCATGACCTGGCTATTGTAAATAGGGCTGCAATGAATATTGGGGTGCATGTGTCTTTTTGAATTGTGGTTTTCTCTGGGTATATGCCCGGTAGTGGGATTGCTGCATCATACAGTAATTCTATTTTTAGTTTTTTAAGGAACCTCCGTACTGTTCTCCACACCCTCGCCAGCATTTGTTGTTTGTAGATTTTCTGATGAAGCCCATTCTAACTTGTGTGAGGTGATACCACATTGTAGTTTTGATTTGCATTTCTCTAATAATTAGTGGTGTTGAGCAGCTTTTCATGTGCTTCATGGCCATTTGTATGTCTTCTTTGGAGAAATGTCTATTTGAGTCTTCTGCCCATTTTTGGATTGGGTTGTTTGTTTTTTTAATATTGAGCTGCATGAGCTGTTTATATATTTTGGAGATTAATCCTTTGTCCGTTGATTCGTTTGCAAATATTTTCTCCCATTCTGAGGGTTGTCTTTTCGTCTTGTTTATGGTTTCCTTTGCTGTGCAAAAGCTTTGAAGTTTCATTAGGTCCCATTTGTTTATTTTTGTTTTTATTTCCCTTACTCTAGGAGGTGGATCAAAAAAGATCTTGCTATGATTTATGTCAAAGAGTGTTCTTCCTATGTTTTCCTCTAAGAGGTTTATAGTGTCCGGTCTTACATTTAGGCCTCTAATCCATTTTGAGTTTATTTTTGTGTATGGTGTTAGGGAGTGTTCTAATTTCATTCTTTTACATGTAGCTGTCCAGTTTTCCCAGCACCACTTATTGAAGAGACTGTCTTTTCTCCATTGTATATCCTTGCCTCCTTTGTCATAGACTAGTTGACCATAGGTGCATGAGTTCACCTCTGGGCTTTCTAACTTGTTCCATTGATCTGTGTTTCTGTTTTTGTGCCAGTGCCATATTGTCTTGATTACTGTAGCTTTGTAGTATAGTCTGAAGACAGGGAGTCTGATTCATCCAGCTCCATTTTTTTCCCTCAAGACTGCTTTGGCTATTTGGGATCTTTTGTGTCTCCATAAAAATTTTAAGATTTTTTTTCTAGTTCCATAAAGGATACCATTGGTAATTCGATAGGGATTGCATTGAATCTGTAGATTGCTTTGGGTAGTTATTGTTATTTTCATAATATTGATTCTTCCAATCCAAGAGCATGGTATATCTCTCCATCTGTTTGTATCATCTTAGTTTCTTTTATCAGTGTATTATAGTTTTCTTCATACAGGTCTTTTGTCTCCCTGGGTAGGTTTATTCCTAGGTATTTTATTCTTTTTGTTGCAATGGTGAATGGGATTGTTTCCTTAATTTCTCTTTCTGATCTTTTGTTGTTAGTGTACAGGAATGCAAGAGATTTCTGTGCATTAATTTTGTATCCTGCAACTTTACCAGATACATTGATTAGCTTTAGTAGTTTTCTGGTAGCATCTTTAGGATTTTCTGTGTATAGTATCATGTCATTTGCAGACAGTGGCAGTTTTACTTCTTCTTTTCCAATTTGGACTCCTTTTATTTCTTTTTCTTCTCTGATTGCCATGGCTAGGACTTCCAAAACTATGTTGAATAGTAGTGGTGAGTGGACATCCTTGTCTTGTTACTGATCTTAGAGGAAATGCTTTCAGTTTTTCAATATTGAGAATCATGTTTGCTGTGGGTTTGTCATATATGACCTTTATTATGTTGAGGTAGGTTGCCTTTAGGCCCACTTTCTGGACACTTTTTATCATAAATGAGTGTTGAATTTTGTCAAAAGCTTTTTCTGCATCTATTGAGATGATCATATGGTTTTTCTTCTTCAATTTGTTAATATGGTGTTTCATATTGATTGATTTGTGTATACTGAAGAATCCTTGCATCCCTGGGATAAATCCCACTTGATCATGGTGTATGATCCTTTTAATGTGTTGTTGGATTCTGTTTGCTAGTATTTTGTTGAAGATTTTTGCATCTATATTCATCAGTGATATTGGTCTGTAATTTTCTTTTTTTGTAGTATCTTTGCTTTTGGTATCAGGGTGATGGTGGCCTCATAGTATGAGTTTGGGAGTGTTCCTTCCTCTGCGATTTTTTGGAAGAGTTTGAGAAGGATGGGTGTTAGCTCTTCTCTAAATGTTTGATAGAATACACCTGTGAAGCCATCTGGTCCTGGACTTTTGTTTGTTGGAAGATTTTTAATTACAGTTTCAATTTCATTACTTGTGATTGGTCTGTTCATATTTTCTATTTCTTCCTGGTTCAGTGTTAGAAGGTTATACCTGTCTAAGAATTTGTCCATTTCTTCCAGGTTGTCCATTTTATAGGCATAGAGTTGCTTGTAGTAGTCTCTTAGGATGCTTTGTATTTCTGTGGTGTCTGTTGTCACTCCTCCTTCTTCATTTCTAATTTTATTGATTTGAGTCCTTTCCCTCTTTTTCTTGATGAGTCTTGCTAATGTTTTATCAATTTTATTTATCTTCTTAAAGAACCAGGTTTTAGTTTTATTCATCTTTGCTGTTGTTTTCTTTTTTTCTATTTCAGTTATTTCTGCTCGGATCTTTATGATTTCTTTCCTTCTACTAATTTTGGGTTTTGTTTGTTCTTCTTCCTCTGATTCCTTTAGCTGTAATGTTAGATTATTTATTTGAGTTGTTTATTGTTTCTTGAGGTAGGATTGTATTGCTATAAGCTTCCCTCTTAGAACTGGTTTTGCTGAATCCCATAGGTTTTGGATTGTCGTGTTTTCATTGTCATTTGTCTCTAGGTATTTTTTGATTTCCTCTTTGATTTCTTCAGTGATCTCTTGGTTATTTAGTAATGTAGTGTTTAGCCTCCATGTGTTTGTGTTTTGTACGTGTTTCCCCTGTAATTGATTTCTAACCTCTTAGCATTGTGGTCAGAAAAGATACTTGATGTGATTTCAATTTTCTTAAGTTTACTGAGGCTTGATTTGTGACCCAAGATATGATCTATCCTGGAGAATGTTCCGTGCACACTAGAGAAGAAAGTGTAATCTGCTGTTTCTGGATGGAATGTTCTATAAATATCACTTTAATCTATCTGGTCTATTGTGCCATTTAAAGCTTCTGTTTCCTTGTTTATTTTCATTTTGGATGATCTGTCCATGGGTGTAAGTGAGGTGTTACAGTCCCCCACTATTACTGTGTTACTGTCGATTTCTTTTTTACAGCTGTTAGCAGTTGCCTTATGTATTGAGGTGCTCCTATGTTGGGTGCATATATATTTATAATTGTTATGTCGTCTTCTTGGTTTGATCCCTTGATGATTATGTAGTGTCCTTCCTTGTCTCTTACAACATTCTTTATTATAAAGTCTATTTTATCTGATATGAGTATTGCTACTCCAGCTTTCTTTTGACTTCCATTTGCATGGAATACCTTTTTCCATCCCCTCACGTTCAGTCTGTATTTCTCCCTAGGTCTGATGTGGGTTTCTTGTAGACAGTGTATATATATGGGTCTTGTTTTTGTATCCATTCAGGAAGCCTGTGTCTTTTGGTTGGAGCATTTATTCCATTCACGTTTAAGGTAATTATCGATATGTATGTTCCTTGACCATTTTCTTAATTGTTTTGCGGGTTTTTTTGTAGGTCCTTTTCTTCTCTTGTGTGTCCAACTTAGAGACGTTCCTTTAGCATTTGTTGTAGAGCTGGTTTGGTGGTGTCGAATTCTCTTAGCTTTTGCTTGTTTGTAAAGCTTTTGATTTCTCCATCGAATCTGAATGAGATGCTTGCTGGGCAGAGTAATCTTGGTTGTAGGTTCTTCCTTTTCATCACTTTAAGTATATCATGCCACTTCTTTCTGGCTTGTAGAGTTTCTGCTGAGAAATGAGCTGTTAACTGTATGGGAGTTCCCTTGTATGTTATTTGCTATTTTGCCCTTGCTGTTCTCAGTAATTTTTCTTTGTCTTTAATTTTTGCCAGTTTGATTACTGTGTCTCGGCATGTTTCTCCTTGGGTTTATCTTGTGTGGGACTCTCTGCGCTTTGTGGACTTGGGTGGCTATTTCCTTTCCAGTTAGGGAAATTGAACTATAATCCCTTCAAATATTTTCTCTGGTCCTTTCTCTGTCTTCTCCTTCTGGGACCGCTATAATACAAATGTTGTTGCATTTATTGTCCCAGAGGTCTCTTAGGCAATCTTCATTCCTTTTCATTCTTTTTTCTTTATTGTGTTCCGAACACTGAATTCCACCATTCTGTCTTCCAGGTTACTTATCCATTCTTTTGCCTCAGTTATTCTGCTCTTGATTCCTTCTAGTGTAGTTTTCATTTCAGTTTTTGTATTGTTCATCTCTGTTTGTTTGTTCTTTAATTCTTCTAGGTCTTTGTTAAACATTTCTTCCATCTTCTTGATCTTTGCCTCCATTCTTTTTCCGAGGTCTTGGATCATCTTCACTGTCATTATTCTGAATTCTTTTTCTGGAAAGTTGCCTATTTCCACTTCATTTAGTTGTTTTTCTGGGATTCTATCTTTTTCCTTCATCTGGTATATAGCCCTGTGCCTTTTCATCTTGTCTGTCTTTCTTTGAATGTGCTTTTCATTCCACTGGCTGCAGGATTGTAGGTCTTCTTGCTTCTGCTGTGTGCCCTCTGGTGGATGAGGCTATCTGAGGGGCTTGTGCAGGTGTCCTGATGGGAGGGAATGGTGGTGGGTAGAACTGGTTATTGCTCTGGTGGGCTGAGCTCAATAAGAGTTTAATCCACTTGACTGCTGATGGCTGTGGCTGGGTTTTCTCCCTCTTCGTTGTTTGGCCTGAGGCAACCCAACACTGGAGCCTACCTGGGCTCTTTGGTGGGGCTAATGGCGGACTTTGGGAGGGCTCACACCAAGGAGTACTTCCCAGAACTTCTGCTGCCAGTGTCCTTGTCCCCACGGTGAGCTACAGCCACCCCCGTCCTCTGCAGGAGACCCTCCAACACTAGCAGGTAGGTCTAGTTCAGTCTCTCCTGAGTTCACTGCTCCTTCCCCTGGGTCCCGTTGCGTGCACAACTTTGTGTGTGTCCTCCAAGAGTGGAGTCTCTGTTTCCCCCAGTCTTGTCGAAGTCCTGCAATCAAATCCCACTAGCCTTCAAAGTCTGATTCTCTTGGAATTCCTCCTCCCGTTGCTGGGTCCCCAGGTTGGGAAGCCTGACATGGGGCTCCGAACCTTCACTCCAGTGGGTGGACTTCTGTGGTGTAAGTGTTCTCCAGTCTGTGAGTCACCCGCCCAGCAGTTATGGGATTTGATTTTGCTGTGATTGCATCCCTCCTACCGTCTCATTGTGGCTTCTCCTTTGCCTTTGGATGTGGGGTATCTTTTTTGGTGAGTTCTAGTGTCTTCCTGTTGTTTATTGTCTAGCAGCTAGTTGTGATTCTGGTGTTCTCAAAAGAGGGAGTGAAAGCATGTTCTGTACTCCACCATCTTGGTTCAGACTCCTCTAATATACTTTTCTAATAGATATTTCCCATGTAGGAAGTGTGCATAGGTTTTACCAACTTTCCAAGTTTTTGGTGTTTGATGAAAAAACTTACGTGAACTGGTTGGCGTAACTTTAAGATCTGTGCTTTTCAGAAATTAATTTAAACAAATAATGCTGTTGATAACATACCAAGTTTAACTCTTTCAAAGTCATTATTTTCAAATTTTGGAACTGAACTAATCTAAATACTTTAAACCTATTATCTCCATTCAAATGGTTTCTGTGGTCTCCAAAATTCATTCAAAGATTTGTTGTAATATCGAACTTTGCAAAGAATAAATCAAAAATCAGATGTTTAGAATTCTAAATATAGTGTTATTAAAAAAAATTAACCTCCCCAAAAACCTGGCCTAGCCTATGTTTCAACGCAATTTTAATTTTTATGATATAACTGTGCATCTGTTTCTAGCAAATGAAATCATGCATATGTTCGGAAATCAAGTACTTTAAAAAAAATTTTTATTTTTAGACCATGTTTTAGTATCACAGCAAAATTGAGCAGAAAGTACAGAGATTTCTCATATACCTGCTGCCCCCAAGTATACCCAGCATCCCTCAGTATCAAGATCCTGCCCCAGAGTTGTACATATGTTAAAATCGATGAAACCAAAAGTGACATATCACTATAACTCAAAGTCCATAGTTTACATTTGGGTTCGTTCTTGGGTGCTGTACATTCTATGCGTTTGCCAAATGTATAATAGTAGTATTCTCTATTATAGTATCATACAGATAGTTTCTTTTTTAATTTTTAATTAAAATTATTTTACATTTAAATTTGTAATACAATTTTTAAATAATAATACCCAATACCCAATAATACCCAATAATTTGTACCTCCCTCTCCTCCAGCCATATTTTGCCCCTCCCTCCACTGGTAACTGCTAATTTATTCTCTATATCTGTGAGTCTGCTTATTTTTTGTTATATTCACTAGTTATATTTCTAAAATTCCACATATAAGTGATATCATACAGTATTTATCTTTCTGTGTTTGACTTATTTCAGTTAGCATAATGCCCTCCAATTCCATCCATGTTGCTACAAATGGCAAAATTTTGTTCTTTTTCATGACTGAGTAGTATTCCATCTTCTTTATCCATTCATCTGTTGATGGACACTTAGGTTGCTTCCATATCTTGGCAATTATAAATAGTGCAGCTATGAAAATTAAGGAGTATGTCTCGTCTCAAATTAGCGTTTTCTTTTTTTTTGGATGTGTACCTAAAAATGAATTTGCTGGGTCATATGGTAGTTCTATTTTTAGTTTTTTGAGAAACCTACATATTGTTTTCCACAGTAGCTGCACCAATTTACATTCTCAAGAACAGTATCCCTTTTCTCCACATCCTCACCACCATTTGTTGTTTTCTTTTTGATGACAGCCATTCTGACAAATATGAGGAGATATCTCATTGTGGTTTTGATTAAGCATTTCTCTAGTGATTAGCAGCGTTGAGCATCTTTTCATGTTCCTGTTGGCCATCTGCATTTCCTCTTTGGAAAAGGTCCATTCAATTCTTCTGCCTATATTTAAATTGGGTTGTTTGTTTCGCTTATCTTGAGTAGAATGAGCTATTTGTATATGTTGGATATGAATCCCTTATTGATCATAACATTTGCTTATATTGGGTTGGCCAAAAAGTTCGTTTGGGTTAAACCTGAACGAACTTTTTGGCCAACCCATTTTCTCCCATTCAGTAGGCTGTTTTTTTTTGTTTTGTTGATGGTTTCCTTTGCTGTGCAAAAGCTTTTAAGTTTAATTAGGTCCCATTTGTTTATTATTTGCTTTTATTTCCTTTAGGAGACGGATCCAAAAAAATGTTGCTGTGATTTATGTCAAAGTGTGTTCTGCCTATATTTTCCTCTAGGAGTTTAATGGTATCCAGTCTTGCATTTAGGTCTTTAATCTGTTTTGTGTTTATTTTTGTACAAGGTGTTAGAGAATGTTCTAATTTCATTCTTTTACATTTAGCTGTCCAGTTTTCCCAGAACCACTTATTGAAGAGACTGTCTTTTCTTCATTGTATATTCTTGCCTCCGTTGTTGTAGATTAATTGACCATAATTGTGTGGGTTTAATTCCAGGCTCTCTATTTTGTTCTCTTGATCTATGTGTCTGTTTTTGTGCCAGTACCATACTGTTTAGATGACTGTAGCTTTGTACTGTAGTCTGAAGTCAAGGAGTGTGATTCCTTCATCTCTGTTCTTTCTCAAGATTGTTTTGGCTATTTGAGGTCTTATGTGTTCCATACAAATTTTAAGAATATTTGTTCTAGTTCTGTGAAAAATGCCACTGGTAATTTGAGAGGGATTGCATTGAATCTGTAGATTGCCTTGGTAGTATGTTCATTCTGACAATATTGATTCTTCCAATCTAAGAACATGGTATATCTTTCCATCTGTTTGTGTCATCTATAATTTCTTTCATCAGTGTCTTATGGTTTTTGGAGTACAGGTCTTTTGCCTCCTTAGGTAGGTTTATTCCTAGGTATTTTATTGTTTTTGATGTGATGGTATAGGGAATTGTTTCCTTAATTTCCCTTTCTGATCTTTTGTTGTTAGAGTATAGAAATGCAACATACTTCTGTATATTAATTTTGTATTCTGCAACTTTACTGAATTCCTCAATGAGCTCTAATAGTTTTCTGGTGGCATCTTTAGGATTTTCTATGTATAGTATGTTATCTGCAAACAGTGACAATTTTACTTCTCCCTTTCCAATTTGTATTCCTTTTATTTATTTTTCTTCTTTGATTACCATGGCTGGGTCTTCCAAAACTATGTTGAATAAAAGTGGTGAGAGTGGACATCCTTATCTTTTTCCTCATCGTAGAGGAAATGTTTTCAGCTTTTCACCGTTGAGTATGAAGTTAGCTATGGGTTTGCCACATATGGCCTTTATTATGTTCAGGATGTTCTCTCTGTGCCCACTTTCTAGAGAATTTCTATCATAAATGTATGTTGAATTTTGTCAAAAGCTTTTTCTGCGTCTATTGAGATCTTCATATGGTTTTTATTCTTCAATTTGTTAAGGTAGTTTATCACCTTGATTGATTTGCAGATATTAAAAAATACTTGCCTCCTTTTAATAAATCCCACTTAATCATGGTATATGATCTTTTTTAATGTATTGTTGTATTCGGTTTGCTAGTATTTTGAGGATTTTTACATTTATGTTCATCATTGATATTGGCTTGTAATTTTCTTTTTTTTGTGATATATTTGTCTGGTTTAGGTATCAAAGTAATGCTACCTTATAGAATGAGTTTGGGAGTGTTCCTCCCTGTGCAAGTTATTTGGAATAGTTTCAGAAGGATAGGTGTTAACTCTTCTCTAAATATTTGGTAGAGTTCACTTGTGAAGCCATCTGGTCCTGGACTTTTGTTTTGTCGGGAGTTTTTAAATTACTGATGCAATTTTGTTAATGGTAATTGGTCTATTCATATTTTCTATTTCTTCCCAGTTCAGTCTTATAACATTGTATCAATACCTTTCTAAGAATTTGTCCATTTCTTCTAGGTTGTCCATTTTATGGTTTTATAGTTGTTTGTAGTAGTCTCTTATGCTTTGTATATTTCTGGTGTTGACTGTAATTTCTCTGTTTTCATTTCTGATTTTATTGATCTGGGCCCTCTCCCTTTCTTTCTTGATGAGTTTGGCTAAAGGATTATCTATTTTACTTATCTTTTCAAAGAACCAACTTTTAGCTTAATCTCTATTCCATTTATTTCTGCTCTGATGTTTATGATTTTTTTCCGTCCACTAACTTTGGGTTTTGTTTGTTCTTCTTTATATAAGGTTAAGTTGTTTATTTGAGGTGTTTCTTGTTTCCTGAGGTAAGCTTTTATCGCTATCAACTTCCCTTTTACAACTGCTTTTGCTGCATCCCATAGGTTTTGGATCATGGAGTTTTCATGTCCATTTGTCTCTAGATATTTTTTATTTTCTTTTTAGTTTCTTCAATGATCCATTTATTGTTTAATAGCATATTGTTTAGATTCCATGTGTTTCTATTTTTTGCAATTTTTTTCTTGTAGTTGATTTCTAGTCTCATAACACTGTGGTCAGAAAACGTGCTTGATACAATTTCAATTTTCTTAAATTTACTGAGACTTGTTTTATGGCCTAGCATGTGATCTATCTTGGAGAATGTTCCATGTGCACGTGAAAAGAACGTGTATTCAGCTGTTTTCTGATGGAATGCTCTATAAATATCAACTAAGGCCATTTAGTCTAATGTGATATTTAAGGCCTGTGTTTCCCTTTTGATTTTTTGTCTGGATGATCCATCCATTGATGTAAATGGGGTGTAAAAGTTCCCACTATTATCGTGTTACTGTCGATTTCTCCTTTTATGTTTGTTAATAATTTTCTTATATATTGAGGTGCTCCTATTTTGAGTGCATATATATTTACAGTTGTTATATCTTCTTCTTGGATTGATCCCTTGATCATTATGTAGTGTCTTTCTTTATCTCTAATAACAGTCTTCATTTTAAAGTCTATTTTGTCTGATGTAAGTATTGCTCCTCCAGCTCTCTTTTGATTTCCATTGCATGGAATAACTTTTTCCGTCCCTTCACTTTCAGTCTGTATGTGTCTCTAGATCTCAAGTGAGTCTCGTAGGCAACATATATAGGGGTCTTGTCTTTGTATCTATTCAGCTGCTCTCTATCTTCTGGTTGGAGTATTCAGTCCGTTTACCTTTAAAGTAATTATTGATATGTATGTTCTTATTGCCATTTTGTTAATTGTTTTGGATTTGTTTCTGTAGGTCTTTTTTCCCCCTTTTTTTCTTCTTTAGTTCTCTTGTGATTTGATGTCTATTTTTAGTATTATATTTGGATTCCTTTTTCTTTTTTGTGTGTATACCTATTACCTTTGGTTTGTAGTACTATGAGGTTTTTATATACATATATATGTATACACATATATATATGTATACACACACATATACATATATACACACATATATATATACACACACACACACATATATATATATAATTGTTTTAAGTTGCTGAACTCTTAATTTCAAATGCATTTTAAAACCTTGAACTTGTACTCCCCTCCCCTCATTATTACTGTTTTTGATGTCATATTTTACATCTGATTGTTTGGTGTATTCTTGTCTATTGTGGAGACAGACAATTTTACTACTTTTGTCTTTCAACCTCCCTACTAGCTTTGTGTGTGGATGATTTCCTACCTTTACTGTATGTTTGCCTTTACCCGTGCAATTTTTCATTTTATAATTTTCTTGTTTCTAATTGTGGCCTTTTATCCTTTTCACTTAGAGAAGTTCCTTTAACATTTTTTGCAAAGCTTGGTTTGGTGGTACTGAACTGTTTTAGCTTTTGCTTGTCTGTAATGCTTTTGATTTCTTCATGAAATCTGAACAAGAGCCTTGCTGTGTATTCTTCGCTGTAGGTTTTTTCCTTTCATCACTTTAAATATAATGTGCCATTCCCTTATGGCCTGCAGAGTTCCTGGTGAAAAATCGGCTGATAGCCTTATGCGAGTTCTCTTGTATGTTATTTGTTGCTTTTCCCTTGCTGCTTTTAATATTTTATCTTTACCTTTAATTTTTGTCACTTTAATTACAATGTGTCTTGGTGCATTCCTCTTTGGGCCATCCTCTGTGGGACTCAGCATGTTCTTGACTTGGGTGACTGTTTCCTTTTCAAGGTTAGGAAAGTTTTTAGCTAATAATGGTAATAATAATAATATAAATTATTATATAATAATTATAATAATATTATAATAGTAATTACTACTATATTTGTCTACAAATATTTTTTCAGTTCCTTTCTCTCTCTCTTCTCCCTCTGTGACCCTTATAACGCAAATATTAATGCACTTGAAGTTGTCTCAGAGACCTCTTAAACTGTCCTAATTTGTTTTCATTCTTTTTTCTTTTCATCGGCAGTGATTCCCACTACTCTGTCTTTCTGCTCACTGATCCATTTCTCAGTATTGTTTAGACTGATATTCCTGACTAAATGATAGGAATTGTTCCTTTTAGTATATTTTGCATTTCACTTATTATA
Organism: Stenella coeruleoalba; assembly: GCF_951394435.1. Taxonomy (NCBI): domain Eukaryota; kingdom Metazoa; phylum Chordata; class Mammalia; order Artiodactyla; family Delphinidae; genus Stenella; species Stenella coeruleoalba. Next base: position 70,713,396 of record NC_137147.1, on the reverse strand, counting down.
TTCTTCATCTCTGTTTGGTTATTCTTTAAATTTTCTAACTCTTTGTTAAAAACTTCTAACGTCTCATTCTCTGCATCTATTCTTCTCCCGAGTTCTTTGATCATCTCTATAATCATTACTCAGAACTCTTTCTCGAATAGATTGCCTATCTTTACTTCACTTAGTTCTTTTTCTGGGGTTTTATCTTGTTCCTTTGTCTGGAACATGCTCCTCTGCCACCTCATTTTATCTAAGTTGCTATTTGTATTTTTATGTATGTGGTAGGTCAGGTCAGTTACGTTTCTCAACCTTGGAGAAGTGGCCTTCTATAGGAGACTTCTTATGTGTCCCAGCAGTGTACTCCACTTTCGTCACCCAAGCTATATGCTCTAGGGGTTCCCCTAAGAGGGCTGCATATATCCTTCTGTTGTGGTGGGCTGACCATGTGTGTGGTCTGGTAAGCTTGGTTGGCCCCTAGCCTGGTTGTTTGTCAGGTCCTGACTTGTGCAAATGCTGCTGGCTACTATTTAGTGGGGCCTGGCCACGAGGCAGCTGGTTGAAGAACTCTAGAGGGCCCCAGGGTTAGTGCTGCCTCACTGGTGGGTGGTTTCAGGGCCCCTGAGACCGTGGAGCTGTTGCCCACCTACTGGAGGGTGAAGCCAGGTCCTGGGGTTTGTGCCAGACTACTGGCAGGCACAGCTGTTTCCTGGAGTCTGGCTGTGGGGCTCAGGGATCCCAGAGCTCATTCCAAATCATTTGTGGTGGGGGGGCTGGTTTCTGACACAGTTGGATATGAGGTCTAGGGTGTCCCAAAGCTTGTGCTGGCCTGTTAGTGGACAGGGCCAGGACCCAGCTGGTTTCAAAGTAGGGTTTGGCCTGCTGTAGGTGGGCTGGATCCACAGGCTGCAGAATTATATAGTTTTCTGGTGTCTGCCCCCTGGTGGGTGAGGCTGGTCCAGACGCTAGTGCAGGCTTCCTGGAGGGAAGGGCCAGTGCCTGCCCACCGGTGGGTGGAGATTGGTCTTGAACCTCTGGTGGGTGAGCTGTGTCTAGGGGCAGTCTAGAGGCTGCTGTGTACTCAGGAAGGCTTTTTTTTTTTTGCGGTACGTGGGCCTCTCACTGTTGTGGCCTCTCCCGTTGTGGAGCACAGGCTCCGGACACACAGGCTCAGTGGCCATGGCCCACGGGCCTAGCCACTCCGTGGCATGTGGGATCCTCCTGGACTGGGGAACAAACCCGTGTCCCCTGAATCGGCAGGTGGACTCTCAACCACTGCGCCACCAGGGAAGCCCTCAGGAAGTCTTTAGGCGGCCTGTCTGCTGATGCGTGGGGCTGTGTCCCCACCCAGTTTTTGTTTGGCCTGAGGTGTCCCAGCACTGGTGCCTACAGGCTGCTGGGTGGGGCCAGGTTTGGTGCTAATAAACCAAGATGGCAGCGGCCAACAGCAGTGTTCACATGGTAGAACGTTCCTCAGTGTCTGCTACCACATGTCTATGTCCCCAGCGTGAGCCACAGGCACCCCCCCCCCACCTCCTCTCCAGGAGACTCTCCAAGACCAGCAGGTAGGTCTGGCCCAGGCTCCTATCAAATTACTGCTTTTTCGGGACTTCCCTGGCGGTCCAGTGGTTAAGACTCCATGCTTCCACAGCAGGGGGCACAAATTTGATCTCTGGTCAGGGAACCTGCATGCTGTGTGGTGTGGCCAAAAAATATATAGGGAACAAATTACTGCTTTTTCTTTGGGCCTTGGTGCATATGAGATTTTGTGTGCACCATTTAAGAGCGAAGTCTCTGTTTCCCCCAGTCCTGTGGGGCTCCTGAAATTAAGCCCTGCTGGCCTTCAAAGCCAAATTCTTTGGGGCTCGTCTTCCCACTGCAGGACCTCTGGGCTGGGGAGCCTAAAGTAGGGCTCAAAACTCTCACTCCTGTGGGAGAACCTCTGCAATATAATTATTCTTCAGTTTGTGGGTTGCCTACCTGAGGGTAGGGGATTTGCTTATATTGCAGGTCCACCCCTCCTGTCTATCTTGCTGTGGTTCCTTCTTTACGTCTTTAGTTGTAGAAGAGCTTTTCTGCTATGTTCCAGTCTTTTTTATGGATGGTTCTTCTGCAGATAGTTGTGATTTCGGGGTGCTTGTGAGAGGAGGTGGAGTCAAGGTCTTTCTACTCCACCATCTTGGCCGCTCTCCCAGGGTAGCTTCATTGCCCTAAAAATCCTCTGTGCTCCGTGTATTAATCCCTCCCTCCCTCCTAATCCCTGGCAACTATTGATCCTTTTACTATCTCCATAGCTTTGCCTTTTCCAGAATGTCATATAGTTGGAATCATGCAGTATATAGCCTTTTCAGTTGGCTTCTTTCACTTAGTAATATACATTTAAGTTTTCTCTATGTCTTTTCAGAGCTGGATAGCTCATTTCTTTTTAGTGCTGAATAATATTGCATTGGCTGTACCACAGTTTATCCATGCACTTACTGAAGGGCATCTTGATTGTTTACAAGTTTTGATAATTAAGAATCAAACTGCTGTAAACATTCACGTGCAGGTTTTTGTGTGGACGCACATTTTCAGCTCTCTTTAGTAAATAAGGAAACTAATAAGGAAAATGGCTGTATCATATGGTAAGAGTATGTTAGTTTTGTAAGAAACTGCTAATTTGTCTTCCAAAGTGGCAGTACCATTTTACAGTCTCACCAGCAGTGAATGAGAATTCCTGTTATTTCACATCTTACCAGAATTTGGTGTTGGGTTTTGGATTTTCCTCATTCTAATAATAAGTGCATAGTTGTATCTCATTGTTTTAATTTACAATTCCCTAATGACATATGATGTCGAGCATCTTGTCATATGCTTATTTGCCATCAGTATATCTTCTTTGGTGAAGTGTCTGTTTAGATCTTTTGCCATTTTTAATTTTTTTTTGTTTTGTTTTGTTTTTTTGTGTTACATGGGCCTCTCACTGTTGTGGACTCTCCTGCTGCGGAGCACAGGCTCCGGATGTGCAGGCTCAGCGACCATGGCCCACGGGCCTAGCCGCTGCGTGGCATGTGGGATCCTCCCGGACTGGGGCACGAACCTGCGTCCCCTGCATCGGCAGGCGGACTCTCAACCACTGCGCCACCAGGGAAGCCCTATTTTTAATTTTTTTAATAGTCGAGTTCAGGTACTTCTTAGCAGTAAAATACAGTAATTCATTCTTGGAATGTGTTATTTCTTTCTTTTTATTTTTTAATTTGTTTATTTATTTATTTATTTTTGGCTGTATTGGGTCTTTGTTGCCGCATGCAGGCTTTCTGTAGTTGTGGCGAGCTGGGGCTACTCTTCGTTGGGGTGTGCAGCCTTCTCCTAGAGCTCACGCTCAGTAGTTGTGGCACACGGGCTTAGTTGCTCTGCAGCATATGGGATCTTCCCAGACCAGGACTCGAACCCGTGTCCGCTGCATTGGCAGGCGGATTCTCAACCACTGCACCACCAGGGAAGTCCCTGAATGTGTTATTTCTAAATAGAAGTATAAAAAAAGTCTAATTAGGAACATTGACCCTTAGTAGGAAAAAATATAATATATATCTATTTCCAAGTCCTGGAAATATTCTTTTTCTCCTAAGAGTTTTACGTGAATTTGTCCTATTAAGCAACAATCACTCTAATATCAATTACTTATGTAGGTGCTTTATCATTTTCAAAGCATGTCTACATAGGGTTGCCATGGAATTAAATGAGACAGTCTGTTTTTATCAGCAGCTATTCTCCCTTTTTTTAAAAAAATAGAGAAGCAGAATTTCAGGGGTTATGTTGTTTCCCCAAAGTTCCAAAGCTGGTGTGCAGAGATGGGACTTCAAGTTGGACCTCTGACTCAGAATCTAACTGCTAGAAGAGGTTTAAAGAAGTTTACTTTTTTCAAGGAAGAAGAGATTATACTTTGTGAGGAATATGTAGCTTTTATGTTAGTGCTGTGAGCAGGCTTTCTTCACTAAAAATGCAATGGTAAATTTGAAAATCACCAAAACAGTACTCACCACTTACTAAACATATGTGATTTTTATTTTCTACAATAAGGCATCATCTTGCCTTAGTTTTCTAGATGAGGCTTGTGGTTATCTGCACAACATTATCTATCTAGTATGCCAGTTATTTACTCAAGTCTTTCCTAGCTTCTTTGAAAAGCCTGCTTTATCAGAAACTTCATTTCTAAAAATGTTTGAATTTCTTCAGTGGCACATCAATCTGTTTATTGACTCCTAGGTCAATAAATTATTATAATTTCAAAATGCATATAATTATAATTTCAAAATGCATATTAAAAGAATGATATGTGTCCATATTATATAGAACTATGACATCAGTAGTCTGTAGAATAAAGAGGTAATTTCCAAATCCTTCTGGTATTTGCGTCTATATGAAATAATGTGTTTCTGTGGCTATTTCTTTATTATAAAATTTTAGATAGTATCTATTGGCTTCCTGCTATGTATTGATTACACTCCTTAAGCACAATGACAATACTGGCATTTCAATATTTATTTTGCTTAGTATTTCAGTCCGTGAAGCCTGAGCATGTTTTTGAAAAAATAAAACTGGTAAAAATGTTCAGACTTTATAAAATAAGATTAACGAATGAAAGTAAAACACTTTAAGTATCAATATCTCATATATTTTATAAAATGTATCTCTGCTCCCTATGTTCCTATGACATTCTTTGATTTCAGCGCTCTCCTCCCTTCCCCCTCCAATCATGTCTTTAGAGTTAATTTTGATATGGCTGGAATATGGGGGAGAATTTCAGTAGCTGCAACTGTGTTGAACTGCCCTGTGTAGAACTTTGTACACCTCCACCTCAGGAAAAGCCCTTTGCTTTGTACTCTGCTCTAAATAGCAGCAGTTTTGATTTCTCTTTCAGATAACCCAGGAGGGTTGGTGTTACCTGTGGTCTAAATCCTTTCCTTCTCACTGGGGAGATTAGTTCTCTCCAGAGGGCTTCACTTAGCATGTCCATGTACAGCGTTTTTCGTAAAGGAAGATAGGGGTGTGGTCAGGGGAGTTACAGGAGCTGAGTAGTTAAAAAGGACTGGAGTGGGTAAGAGAGGGTCAGGAATGGTGGATGGGAAGGTAGGGAAGAGAGCCAGAGGAAGGACTGCTCAGAAAGCTGAGAAGGGTGAATAAAGCTGCTGATCAATGTATGCAATAATGTATCTTGTGCTTGGCACAGTGTATGGAAATCCAAAAATTGATTTTGTTATTACTATACAACGAAGATGAGGAATTAGGTTTTTAAATAAATCTCCTTTCTACCAATACATGCTTTTCCCCTCATTTTCAGTTCAGAATTTTTGTAGAGTCAACGTTCAGAATGTACGTTATTATGATAAATATTATTCATGGCTAAGTTGCATAGTGTACTATACATTTATTGTCTTGTGCAACTTTTTTCCTCCTAGAGTTAATGTTTCCTATCACTGTTCTTTAATTTCTGTTTTATGTTTTTCTATTATATGTTTTCTATTGCTTCTTTAAGGCCAGCAGGAGAGGGAGAGCAAGTCAGCTAGCAAGACAGAATCTTACAAAATGTAATGACAGGAGTGACATCCCAACATCTTTGCCATATTCTTTTGGTGAGACTCAGGTTACATGTCCCACCCAAACTCAAGGGGAGGGAATTACACAAAGATATAAATACCAGGAGGCAGGGATCATGGGGGCCACCTTAAAGTCTGCCACATAGTAATCTCTTTGTTTTATTCCTTTTCAGGCACACATTCAACCCATACTAATCAATAGAACGCTTCTTTTACCCTGTTAAGTACATCAGTCCTCCTACTGTTTCCTGTTTTGAGAAAAACTTCCTGGAAGCTTGTGGCTTTTGCTCCAATTTGGACTGTTGTTTTCTGGGCTTGTTGCACAACCATTATCCTTGGATTTCATTTACCATCTTACATTGAATTCCCTTTGCCTAATTTCTGGTTTGCATCATCTTTTTCCTGGAGCCTATGCCTTTTTCTATTTTTCTACTTGTCTTAGGAATCTTGTTTGGGGAAATTATCCTGATAGGAATTTTGACATCAACTCGGTCTCTACCCCTACCCCTTGTATTCCTTAAAGCCTGTTGATTATTGCAGAATTTATGCTTCAGAGCTACTGGAAATATAGAAAAATTTTTGTAAAGCAAAATGCATTAGCTGCAAAAGGAAAAAAAAAGAATGGGTAGGTACATAAGGATAGCAATTTTTTATATCTTGCATGGCTAAACATGATAATTCTGACTGCTGTTTTTATGTGATATTTCAGCTAGGTAACTAATTATAGGTTAGGAATAATTTTGCCTTAGAATTTTGAAGGCATTGTTCCAATGTCTTCAATCTTCAATATTGCTGCTGCCGATAGTGATTTTATTCTGAAGGCTGAGTCTTTGTATGTGACCTTGTTACCTCTACAAGCTTTTAGTGTCTTTTCTATCTCCTTTTTATTTAGAAATTTTACAGCACTGTGCTTTATGCATCTTTTTTCATTGTTTTTTTCTTATCTCATTTTTTCACTCAGAAACTTTATTTTCTTAGTTCTAAATCATTTTCTTGTATTGTTTCTTCAAAAATTCTTTTTTCTTTGTTTTATCTGTCCTCTTTGTGGAACTTCCATGAGAGGGAGGTTAGATTTCCTGAACTGACCTTCTGTTTTTCTTATAATTTCTTTCTTATTTTCCATTTTTTTAATCTTTTGGTTTAAAAACAAAAATCTCTCTCTTTTTTTATTTTCCAGGAGAGTAGCTTGAATTTATCTTCAAGCTCTTCTAGTAAATTCTTAAAATTTCTTTATTTGATAGTGGTAATTTCTAGCAGCTCTTATTTTGTTGATCTTTTATATTTTCTTTTCTTATATCCTCCTGATATTATTTTCTTGCTTCAGTGCTTTTATGATCTCTCTGATGTCATTAATTGCTCATATTTTTATTTCTTCCTTAAAGTTCCTTTTGCCTTTTGTTTATTTTAGTCTGTTTTTTCATGTTAGAGTTTTTCCTTGAATATCTAATGATACTAAATTGATAATTTTAATTTTAAGAGTGAGGCACTAAAGAGTTGTTTGAAATTTGTGTGTATGGCTGAGGCTTGTCATTATATAGCTGCAATATAGGGTTATTGGGTGAAAAGTAGACTCTCACAGTGGGGAATCTCTAAATGTTAGTATGTGTATGTCTTTTCTCTTGGGTTGATTATTTTTTATAGACAAAGCCTCCGTTCTTTTTTCTGGGGGTTTGTTTGGCTGTCAGTAGATTGGGACCTCACAGTGGGGTCTCTTGTTCAGAATGGAGGATTCCATGAATTCGTTTGCTTTGAGTATGGTCATACGTTGGCCTGCAATTTTTCCCTATGTCTCTAGGTCCGTAGCTCTGATCTGTTCCTCCTAGGTGAGGGAGCAGCAGTTTCAGAAAGAGAGAGGGGATCTAGTTTCGAACTTCTGAAACAAATCACACCTCTTGGTTTCAAGCTCACACTTCACTCTGGCTTTCAGAGATATCTAGTGCTTCAAAATCATGAGCTTTTCCAGGATTTTGCTATCAAAATGAGATTTTCTATCAAAATAAGAATCGTTGATTCTCATTGGTATCATCCTTTCACAGACAGTTTTAATCTTTTTTCCCCATCTATAAGTGTATCATAAGTTTTTATATGTGGTTAATAAATCAAGACTTTTATACTTCTCACCACAGACTCCCTTGGAAATTAAATTAAAAATAAAGCAAAGTAGACTTACATTTTAGCTACCTGTCCCATCTAAATTCCTCTGGGTATGTTTGGATTCATTTTAGAATTTAGACAAGTGAGTAAGTACTTATTGTCCAGATTTAATAGTATTTTAATTGGATAAGTGTAATTTTTTATATAATTTCCAGATGTTTTTCTTAAGAACTCTTAAACAGTCCTTAGCCTGAATAAACTCTGTAGCTGAAATGCATCAATAGAATTGTGGTGCTAGATGACGCTCTTTGAGAATAGACTTTTACCATCATGTGCCATCATGTCACAAACTGTTTATTTTATTTTATTTTAATTGCTTAAAATTTACTGCCGGTCACTTAACACCTACATTTCACTAGAAAAAGACATGAGACAGGTAGCTTTAAAATCACTGGAGTAAGAGAAAGGAGTAAGCAAATAATCCAGTGTCTACAACGTGTAGTGCAGGGTCTACAGCTATTGGTCAACATGAATTGAGAGATATAGGCTTCCATAAACTCAGGAACCAGTATTTCTCATCTCTTTTGCTTGCAGTAATCCTTTCCAAAAATAATTTGATGCAATACAGAGGAGCTTCCTCAGAGGATCCAGCCATAGTTAGTTGTTTCTTGTCTAGTTAAAGTCTTGGGCATGCTCTCCTCAGAACAATCTCATTAATCTTTTATGTCATGGAGTTTTTAATTCCTGTGGTAGTGCTCACATACACTGTATTATAACAGTGGAATGGATACTATGATGTTACTTTGTTCAATATGGGTATCTATAAGTTTTGAACCACTCTTTTAAGGCTTATCTTGCTTCGATGATTTTATAGCTAATGTACAAAGTCTATAGTTTTAAAAACCAACAGTATTCTTTTAATAATCATTAAACCATTAATGATTAGTGTTCTAATAGTAATAATAATACTATTATTATTAATAATTGTCAGACCTATTTAAATATAAAACTTTGTGTCATATATAGCTTTTAATTTATCTTTATTTTCTAGTCTTCCAAGTAAGGAGGCAAAGTAATATCCAGTTTGGAACTTGAGGTAGATAGGGAGTCAGTAAAATTCAAGATTTCATTTGGAGTATATAGGGAGTCAATAAAATTCAAGATTTCAATTGATCTTGCAGAGATAAGTAAGATTAAACCAGACACAGCCAATGGAATGCAGAACAATTTAAAAGACCTTTGGACAGACATTGCTTGTTTTCTATCCAATAACTATTCTCCCATTGCTTAATAACAGAATCCAATATAATTAAATACTTATCTTTCAACTTCCCTTGCCATTAGGGGTGTTGACATGATATAATTCTGGCAGTGAGATACATTCAGAAGTTTCTGTGTTTAGGAGAAGAGGTTTCTGAGGAAGTGCTTTAAAAGGGACAGGTCTGCTTGCTTTTTTGGCCTTTATTCTTCCACTTTCTTCCAGCTTAGAAAACACATATCCTGGGAAGTGGAGTAGCCATATTTTCGTATGAGAAGAGACCCTAGGCAAGGAATATTTTCTTTATAGAAACTTTAATGTGGTTTTAAACACTTCTCTAAATGCATTACAGAAGAGCTATCACATTCATCCCCTGAAATAAGACACTTCTCAAATATCTTGCACATACAGCTCTTATAAACATCTTTACTACATGTGTTTTAAAATACTACTCTAAATACATTATAGAAGAGCTATCACATCTATTCCCTGAAATAACACTGTTGTCAAAGTACCTTGCACAGGACAATCATATAACCATTGTTAATACATGTGGTTTTGTAATTTTTTCTTTTTTCTTTCTTTTTTTTAATATATATATATTTTTAAATTTATTTATTTATTTTTGGCTGTGTTGGGTCTTCGTTTCTGTGCGAGGGCTTTCTCCAGTTGCGGCAAGCGGGGGCCCCTCTTCATTGCGGTGCGCGGGCCTCTCACTATCGCGGCCTCTTGCTGCGGAGCACAGGCTCCAGACGCGCAGGCTCAGTAGTTGTGGCTCACGGCCTAGTTGCTCCGCGGCATGTGGGAGCCTCCCAGACCAGGGCTCGAACCCGTGTCCCCTGCATCGGCAGGCAGACTCTCAGCCACTGCTCCACCAGGAAAGCCCCTTTTCTTTTTTTTTAAATCCATTTTGAACCGTTGATCAGTACTTTATTTCTTTTTATCCCTGAATAATATTCCATGTGTTTTTAAACACTTCTCTAAATGAATTACAGAATGGCAACCGTATCCCTTCATTTACAAAAACCCCTCTCTTTATAGCACACAGGAATTCTCTTATAAACATCGTTACTACAAGTCATGAACACTTTCTTGAGCAGCTGAATCAACACTGTATTTCCTTTTTATGTACCTCAGTTACATGAAAAAAATCATTCTGTATTTTGATAAGTCACCTTAATCAGATTTTCGTTAAATACTGCTGAACGTAATTCCCAACTGAGATGTCCTCTCAGGTCTCTAAGGAGACTTCTTTGCGTTTTGCTTACATTGTACACTGCTGAGTGACAAAGATTTCTTTGCCAATCTAGGTCTCAGTGAAAAGCCTGTAGTAATATCTGTGTTTCTTGAAAGAACAGTGATTTTGATCCCTTTCATCCTACTGAACTCTTGCAATTAGTTGAGAGTCCTAAGTGGTTATGTGGGAAAAGTGACCTTCCTGCCTTAATGTTTTCTGTTTTCTCTAGTATGTGGATAATCAGAGCTGTAGATGGAGAATTTCTTCTTGCATTGTGAAAAATCTCAGGGGATATGTATGCAAGAGGACATATATGTCTCACCCGTTGCTAAATTAGGGCAACGACCCAGCATCACTTTTCCAGTCCTTAGCACTCTCTTCTAATGGTAGGCCTCAAGAATATTCATTTCAGTTATGGCATAGGATTAAACTGATGTTTAAAAACCGCTAATTGTGCATGTATTATAAGGTATATAACAATCTGATGTTGTGATCAGTCTCCATAAGTTGTACTGTCTTTCTTAAGCACACTTCAAGTAAAAATCTAATAGACTTTAAAGATTATATTATTTTAGAGTAACATATACGTTACTAATAATCCATTTGTACCAAGCTTCGCACTGTGAATGCCTTCCAGGAGATGGCAGTGTTAAATGAATCAGTGCTATCACAGTCAACTTGGCACAGTCCCTAGGGATTGCATCCCCAATATCATTTATTCAAATTAATCGGCATACAATAAGGTGTTTATTGGTTGGTGACTTTATGTTTCCATATGCTTTAGAACTGTTCTAATGGTAGATTTTGCTAGGGTTGGCATATGATTTACCTCAATCTGAGAATTCACTTGCTAGACTCATAGTAAAACTGGCATTTTAGTACAACCCATACTGTAACCCATGATTGCTTATTCTTTGTAAAATAATCAGTTTCTTCAGGTAACAGGATGTAATAACACTGAAAGGGACCTTTCTGGGGTAAACAAAATAAAGAGAAAATGGAGGAAAGTGCAGTAAAGGGGCTAAACATTTATTTGCAGGAGAGCAAATTCTGCCCTACTGGACGATCAGTGTTATAAAGAACCATAACTAGGTAGCTGTGCTAAATTATCTAAAAAAACTTTTATCATCCATTTTGCTTTCTAAGACCCTTTAAAAAATTCCAAACGTGCACTTCAATTTAATTTATGTTCAGTGTATCTGACTGTATTTTCACACGTTAAATTAATCTTACCTTTAAAAACAGACTTGATTCCTCTTCCAGCCATGACAGAACAACTGGTGGCAAAATTACTCTTCTGTTGTAAACAACCACAAAACTGAACAAAATATATAATGCACCTGTTTTCTGGGATTGGACCAAAGACTATGCAAATCTTTGAAAGAAGGGGAATCTGAAAAGTGCACCCCAGTTTCACTGTGCCTTGGGCAGGGACAGGTTCCCCTAGCAGAGCCACAGTACCACTAAGCTGAATAGGTAGAGAGCAGAGTTAGGATGGCTCAAGTGGCTGGAATTTGGTAGGAGAAGAGGAGCTTTATGGAGGGAAGCTCCAGAGATCTGCATGGGGTTCTCTATGGGGACACTGCTGCCTCTTGTGCAAGGCAAGACTGTGAGGCCTAACAGAGATAGCTGATAGCTAGCAAGGCTGATAGCTAAAGGGAGGTATAGCTAAAGGGAGGTATCAGAGGTCACGCAGTGCTGGGGATGTTTGTGTTCAGGGCCAGGTAGGGCAGGGAGGCCTTGATGAATAACTCAGCCTTTTAGCTGGTTCTCCAGGAAGGCCATGTTTTAGGAATAAGTGCTAGGAAATAAAGTAAGGGCCACATTCTAGAACCAAGGACAAAATCAAAATAGACCCTGTTTAATAAAGCATAAAAGAAACCCTAAAGGGTCAAGAAACCTTGCCATTAGTTTAACTGGCAGCCAGATCAGAACTCAATACCCTTTAAAGGGAGATAATATAATACAAACAGTTCAATCCAAATTCATGAGGTTGTTTGGAGTAAGGAAGGTAGCTGTGGAACCAGGAGGAATCAGGGCTTGAACAAAGAGGTGGTCCCATGTCAGGTCTTCCTTCAGAGGAAGAAGGTGATTGAAGGGCATGACACAACAGGGACCCTCATGAGGAAGGTGACTGACTAGGGAAGCAGCCCACACCAGCCATGCTGGACTGAAGGAGATTGAAGAGACATGACAGTTGGGTGCATTGTGTGATTTTGTACTGGACCATTTCACAGAGGATATTATTGGGAACAGTTGATGAAAGTTGAATGGGGCTTCTGGGTGAAGGATATATGGCAGTTCCTGCAACTTTTCTGTCAATTTAATTTTTTAAGTTTAAAAAAAGTAAAATAAAGGCAGGGAAATTGACATTTTTTGGAAAAATGAAACCATACCTTTTTTGATAGTACTAGATTGGATGCAGAACAATGGAATAAATTATGTCAAGTGTCAAAATTTCTTCTTGCCTCATGCCATCATGTTGTAAAATAACATAACGCACTGTGTGCATTTATTCTGGATGAAAGTGAATTTTGATCCTTAGGTCTTAGAAATATATCAGTGTTGTACAGGTGTGAGAACCCTGAGTAATACATACAGATATAAATATTTGCTCTAAATAATAGGTTAATAAAGGGACTTCCCTGGCGGTCCAGTGGTTAAGACTCCACGCTTCCACTTCAGGGGGTGAGGGTTCGATCCCTGGTGGGGAAACTAAGATCCCGCATGCCGCGTGGTATGGCCAAAAAAAAAAAAAAGGTTAATAAAGCCAATAATTTATTCAGGGCTGGAACCTGGAAGCCATATAAACTTGTAACCAAAATGAAGGCATATTTAATGACTAACAAGATGGAAAATGAACATGTATCCTCCAAATTCACAGTGGATTGATACACGGCGTATTGATGCATTGTAAGCAAAGCTGGCAAATGCCAAGGAGATTTTTCTTAGAGGTTTCTAAGCCCTTGGGAGGTGTTCCAAAACTTGACTCAAGTCACTGGCAGGAAGTGCAAGCTCTCGAAAACTACTTGCTGCTGCTCCAAGAGCCACTTTAGGTTATTGGGGCTTATCCAGAATATTCTCCTGAAGTTACCTATGATATACATGGAGGCCTACAGTGCCTTCCTGGGCAGCCTGCAGAGATCTCCGTGCGCCACATGACAGTGTAGAGGCGATGGTGGTGGCTGGGGTGGTGTGTATGTGTAGGATGTGGGGAGCACTGTAATTTGATTAGAGTCACTGAGGAATGATCTGCGTTTTCTGGCACTTAGCAGATAGAAGCTGTGGGTCCAGGAGCCTTAAGTCTTTCCAAGTTGACCTCTTAATCTCTTTGTATGCTGAAACCTACTACACTTCAAAAAAAATCGTATGCAAGCTGCCACTAATACTGTTCAAGGGGCTCTAGGATTTTAATTTCCTGACTGAGTAGATGTGGTGTCATTCCTTGAAAGATTGCCTTAGGAGGTAGAGCAGGTCTCTGTAATGATTGTGGTGAAAGTGATTAAAGAATATGGAATTGAGTTCAATTACAGGTATTGTGAGAGCAGATACCTCTGTGATTCTGTGTGCGTGTGTGTGTGTGTGTGTGTATGTGAATAGCAGACACAGTGAACTAATTCCGTGTTATTTAATGTCAGTTTTTGGAGATTGCTGAAGCATTTGTCTAAAGTTCAGTAAAGTCTAGCTCCTTATAGAATATTTTTCTGATAGTGTTAAACTAAAAGCTGTGAGCGGTAAGTGGAAGGAGTCAACTAGGGAATAAACTGTAAACCAGGTTAACAACATAACATGACCCCTTATTGAGTCTAAATTGTATTGCCCGTAGGACTAGACAGGTATATGGAGAGATTATATGGAGAGGAACAGATGTGTGCAGAGTGAGGCACAAATTTTGTGTATGTTGTAATGTATTACTGAATATAGTTCTCTAATCTCAACCCCAAGTATTTATGTCTCAGTCCCAGAGGTTCAGGTAAAGCTGAAAGGCTGTATATACTTCACCTTATACTGAGTATTGAGAGCACATATGTAACTTAGAACAAGGGTGTAAGGGATTCATTCACCTTGGCAGAGAACTCAGCCCTGCCCTGGATTGCTTTTGGTGCTTGCTGGCTGTGCCAGTAGCTTCTGCAGTGAGGGGGAGAGAAGCTCCAGAAGATATGGTGGCAGCAGCAGCAGAAAAACCCAGTTGGTACAGGTATCATTTCCCTTGAGATTGGAAGGAGACACATTGGCACATACTGGCAGACATCACACACAGTGTGGGCAATGGCATCGTGACTTGGATAGGCATAAGCCACACTATCACACCGTTACCACTGAACACTGCAGGAGTCTGATCCAGAGAGGGAAAAATGGCCAATACTACATGGTGGTTGAGAAGAGATTGTTAATGAGCACGTGCTGTCTCTTTCCTGATGATACTTTCCTGGCGATTCTTTGATGTGGGAATGAGGTTTGTGGCGTTGTTCTATAGATAAAATTTCACTTACTAAACTGCTAAGCACAAGAAGTTACATAAAGTTGAAGACACTTGGCACCCTCTTATTCTTTGGATATTAAATATTAAGCTAGTTTGTGATTGAAGCCACAGAAGAAAATAGAAACAATGTCTTTAAGAAATGACATCACATACATCAGACTTGCTGACATTTCTTCTAATACCCTGAAGTAGGAGGAATTCACAACTGTGTCATTTTCCTTCCAGTACACAACTAGATGACACTACTGTTATCTTTCTGTGCTGCCAAACCTTGGTTTTCCTGGTTTATGTGCACACTAAAGCTATCAAAAGTCATGTTTTAATATCTGAGTCACTTTTAGAAATGCCAGTGACCATAGATGCTTTCAAAATGGAGAGAATTTTCTTCACCGAGGAAGCCTTTGGCTGGGAGGACGAAAAGCGACAACTTAGTTTATTGTGTCCCAATAAAACATAAACAGGCATGGCTATCCATCTGGATTTCCTGCTTTAGGGAAGTCACATTATTATGACTTCTCATTGCTTTTGACACGATGATGCACTGGTGTCAAAGACCTAGCTAGCAATCTTGAAAAGAATTTTGTTTCCTGTTATGAAACATACCAACTTCCTCAGGGTCAGGTTTTAAAATCATTGTCTTTTCAAGAAGTTTTGGCACAAATTCCAGCGTAACAAACTTTTTGAATACGAAGAATTTTGCCGCCTTTTTAAGTGTTGACTACACTGTAAAGCAGAAGTTTCACTTCTTTTGAGAGACTAGGAAAGCCCGGTCACAGAAAAACTTGACAGGGAGAAATCCATTTATGGATTGGCTCACTTGGCAGGTACTTTGCTCCAATGAATAAGACAAATCTTCTGATTTAAGGCCCTTCCATTGCCTGTGAATGCTGTTGAAAAGAAGGAGCTCTTTTGGCCAAGTTTTCATTCTGTGAGAGGAGGATGTGAGCTGACAAATATACACACATTCCAGTTCCAGGCAAAGTGCTTCTAAAGCCCAGAGTTGAGAATGACACTCTTGTCATTTTATCCATTGGCAGAAATCTTTGGCTATATCAAAGTAGTGAAAAACTTTTTGAAAGTTAAGTTTGCAACGATGACCTTAACATTGAAATATGGATTTATTTTATTTTCTTGCTGAAATAGGCAGGATCAGTGATGCAGTACTTGCCAAAAGTGACCTTATTGACTGGAGGAAATGACGTGACTAGAATTTCTCCAAAAGGTCTAGGAGAATGTTTGTTTCTTCACACAATCTTATCCTTGACTGGTAAAGAGAGTAATGGTTATTCTAATTCTGTACAATATGGCAATACCATCTTATAAAGCAAGCTAGATTTTTTCACTACCTCTTGCCCCAAATGACAAGAGTCACAAATCTATTGAACATCCAAGATACTGATATGTTAAAGTAAGTTAAAACTTTTAAATCATGTTTCTCATTGAAATTTACTATTGAGTAAATAGTAAATTTAGTTTAGATTAGTTTTCTTTTTCTTTCCACAGTACCATTCATTTCTATTTTATTTTAGAAAGTGACTTTTAATTTTTTTCTGAAAAATGGGTGAGAATTATTTATTCACAAAGGGTTTTTTTTAAATAAAAACAAAACATATTCTGCCTGTGTGAAGAAAATCAGTTCTTAGTGAAATAAAATAAAATATATGCAAAAGTTATGTATGTGTTCTCATGTTCGCCTTGCTGAGGAAGGGACTCTGGCCTTCATGAATTTTATAAAGGAATTTGGTGACCCTCACAAAAATGAAAAACTCAACTAAATGATATCTAAGACATTTCCAGCTTTAATATCCTATGATTCTGTTTCAGAATACAGAATTAGAACCAGACTTCAATAGGACTTAATCTTTATTTGATCTAATACCAAAACAAATAAATATTGTATTGCTAGGACTGCTATAACAAAATGCCACAGCCTGGGTGGCTTAAACAACGGATGTTATTTTCTTACAGTTTGGAGGCTAGCTAGTCCAAGATCAAGTTGTCAACAGGTTTGGTTTCATTCTGAGACCTCTCTGTTTGGCTTGCTGTGTCCTCCCATGGTCTTTCCTCTGGTTACATGGTCCTAGTGTCTTTCTGTGTGTCTTAATTTCTTCTTCTTATGACACCAGTAACATTGGATTAAGGTGCATCCTGAAGGCCTCATTTTAACTTAATCAGCTCTTTAAAGACCTTCTCTCCAAATGCAGTCACATTCTGAGGTACTGGGAGTTAGGACCTTAACATATGAACTTTGCGGGGACACAATTCAGCCCATAATAAGTATCTTCTCAGTGCAAGGTGGGGATGGCTTTGGTAGAGAGAGGAAAGAATTGAGGTTAGTCTCCAATCATAGACTTTCTTGGATAGGAAAGAAGAGAAGTTCATGTGTGATATTAATAAGGGCGCTGGAGATATAAAATGAGGTCCAAGAAAGCTATAGGAGTGAAGCAAATAGAGACCTTCAAGAAGGTTTAATTAGCCATGTAAAATGGTAAGTCACGTAAACTAAGTGTAACAATTGTCTATTCTCTGAGAAATGTCATAATAAAAAGCATATTTTTAGGCAGTATTATAGTAATTTCTAAACAACTTAGTTTTCCCTTTTTTTGTCTAATATTATGGAGGAAACTTATAACCACATTCAGATTTCTTAACTTTCTCACTTTCTATCTCATTTACTTCCCTCAGTATAACGACTCTTTGGACACATTTTTAAAAATCGTCCTCCCTAATTTCTTCCAACATCTTTAGCTCTTTGCTTTTTATCCTTATACACTTGCCTCTTTCTTCCTGACCCTCCATCATAAAATTCCAAAGAAACCCATTTGGCAAGAGAAAACTGTCTTTAATGGAAAGGTAAGAGAAAAGAGAGGGCAGAACCAGAAAGCTTTGCTTGGGGAGGAGGAAAGCCTGAAACTAATTACAAATTAATTGTTCTGGATTTTTCACATGAGGAATATAGATTGTGGAAATGTGGGATTTGTTGCTGATCTTCCCAAGAATAGATTTAGTGAATAGGATCAAAGGCTACGTTAGAATGGGTAGAGCCATGTTGGAGCTGAAACAGTGAAAAAGAGCACAGGTTATTCTTTTAATATAATAACTACAGAGGGATGCACAAATAGAACAGTAGCCACAGGGAAGCCAGAGGTACTGTAGGGTACACGTTTTTTATGATTAGAAAAATTTGAGCAGATTTGTATTCTGAAGAAAAGAGTCCGTTGAGAAAGGAGAGAATGTATGTTTGGGTAGGAAAAAGACTTGATGAATCACTGTCCCTAAGAAAGGGATGAGACCAGATATAGCTAATATGGGAAGATCTTTAATACAGATACATTTTAAGAGGAACATTGAGACACTTAATGCCTGGTTGACTGTATTTTTCAGGGAAGTAGGAAGAAAGGTTTCTCCAGAGGTAGGAGTAGAAGTCTTGAGGAGAGTGGTAAAGGTTTGGAATGTCTGGGGAGACCAATAGGAGAGGGAATCAAAAGTTTTGGCTCTGAAGAATTTGAGTTTTGAAAGTAGAAAAGAAAATGACTCCAACAATTTTAGTGCAGGAATTGGTTTTCTGGTCCTATAATTAGCAGAAAATGATTGTCAAATAAGAACTGTGAAGAATATGAACTGCATTTTCATCATGAAGATGTATTTTCAGTGTACAGCTTCTTAAACTGTTTCAATTTGAAAAGCAAGGCAGTATCCTAAGGCTCAGGAGATCTTTTTTCCCCCTTTTACCTTTGTTGAAAACTACCAAATGTGGTAACATTAGTTGCCATAACAATTGTGAGAACTCCTCATTTCCTTCAAGTGTAGGCAAATGGAGGATGTGTGCTGTATTTTATTTTTATGGTCCTACTTTCAGGGAGTGTCAGCTGTTTTTAGATTGACAATAAAAATCCTTATTGCTGGGAGAATTATATTTCACAAGTTTCTTCTCTCAGCTTTTCCATTTTCCTTTGTTGAGCTGTTTGGTAAGGATACACAACACATACACACACAACACACAGATAGAGAGAGCGAGAAAGAGAGAGAGGGAATATTTGAATAGCTCCACTGGAGTTTAAGCATCTAATGTCAACAGTGGAGAGTTGGATGCAGGTTGAAGAAGCAGACAAATTAATTTTTTATTTTTATTTATTCCTCAGTGATGCAAGAAATATGGCTAAGGAGTTGTTTTCAAAGCTACTGATATCAGAGACACTTGCTTGTAAAACTCTCAAGCATGGATATGATTTTTAATATATAATTTCTGTATCTTTTGTCATAAAAGTATTAGATAGTATTAGATATATAATAAGTCTTTCCCATTTGCAGCAAGATAGATGGACCTAGAGCCCATTTTAGGCTTTTTTGGAATCTCAGGCAGTACACCTGAAATTACCAATGTGCTACATCATTCCTCCATTAGTTGATCTAAACATCAGCACCTGTTTCTTGAGTGCCTGCTATATACCAGGTCTCCTGCTGGGGTCTTGAAGATCTAGAGAATGAACGCATGCAACTGGTTCCTGTTCTCATGGTGCTTACAAACAGCCACAATTTCCTCCAAAGGATAGCTATTCATATTATATATGTATACTCAGATTTGATATGTAGTTAACCTGGTGAAGCAAATCAAGAGAGTCCTCTATATATCAACAAAGAACCAGCTCAATGTCCCAGGTGTGGGATTAGGGCTATAATAATTAACAGCTACGCTTACAAAATTGTGTGCAATGAGCACGATGCTGTTCTTGGTACTTCATATACATGAATTCCCTCATGAACACCTTGAGGTAGGTATTACCATTCTCATTTTACAAATGAGTTAAATAAGTTGTCAAAAGTAAATTCTAGGTGGTAAAGAGAGATTTCATCCAGGTACTCTGACTTCAGACACTGTGCTCTTCACGTCTTCACTCTGTATTACTTTGGCATATTAACCACATAAAATTAATGAGAGAAAATATTTGCAAGTAGCAGGACAGTGGTTCTCAGCTGGGGCAGATTTTGTTCTCTACAGGACATTTGGCGATGTTTGGAGACATTTTTCATTGTCATAACTGGAAGAGTGCTACTTTTCTGGTGGGTAGAGACCAGGGATGCTTCTAAACATTCTACAATTCACGGAACAGCCCCATAACACGGAATTATCTGGCTCAAAATGTAAATAGTGTCAAGGGTGAGAAACCCTGCCTGAGATACAGCTTGGAAACTAGGCCCCAGACAGGAAACATGACACAACACTGCTGTAAATATATCTTTATCCTTAATATAATTTCTACTTAGAATGAACTCCTCAGGATAAGGCTGTTGGGTCAAAGTAAATTTACATTTAACATTTCACTCATGTTGTCACAAAGATGTTCATATTTTGCACTATCACCAACTCTGCCTTACAGTATCTATTCTCCACACCCTTAGCTACTCTAGATATTGGTAATATTTTCACCTTTGTCACTCTGATTATGACAGCGATATCTCACCATTACTTGTTATTACACTTGTTTGAAGTATAAGATTATATTTTGAAAATATAAGGTGATATACTTATGACAATTATTATTTTAACTTTAGCCGATAATGAGACTCATCTTGGGTTAGAGTGCTGGGACAGAATTGTTTTTTTTGTTTCCTTGTAGATTACTTTCAAAGGCATATATCCTAGCAGTTTCCTTTTCATCCTTTCCAGGGATTCAAAAATGCATTTGCTTCCTTCTGTATGTGGCACGCAAGTTCAAGGTCTTTTCCAAAATGTGTTTTCACATCACCTCATGGTGTCATAGCGCCACATGATTAGGTTGTATTCCTGTAGAGTTAATGTTACACAATCTGTACCCTGATCTGTGGAAAAATCTGATATTGTTTGTTTAAGTACCCTTTTTTTATTTGTTAGCCTATAAAATGTTCATTTCAGCTTTAACAATATCTAATTAGCGACATTTCCTTCACCAAAGTTTCTTTTTTATTGGCTCTAGTCAAACTGTTTTATATGTCCTACAAAATGTCTCATCTTTTAAACATCATTATCTTTTTGATGACATAGTAATTTTCTTTTCATCTTTTATCTCCGTTTAGCTGACATCTTTACTTTGTCTTTCTTTACAACTATGCAAGTTCTTAACCATTTGTTTTGGTAACTCTTAATAGAAAATTCTACTTCTGTGAAGTATATGCTGTTACTTTTAAAAGTACTTAATTAAGTTCTCTAAAGGTTAGGTGAGCAGACCAGACAAAAAAATGTGTAAATGTGCATGAAAGATTCCTTATTGGAATCCACCAAGGAGGATTTGGGGTGAATAGTGACAAATTATATTAAACTGACATCCTATTTTTCATTAATGTCTTTCCAAGAAAGGTTCAGGGAATCTGTTATATAGTCTGTAATTTGAGATTCAGGAATATTTGTGCATACTGAAGTAAAGCAGGCAGTATAAGTAAACAGAAAAAAAAGAGAGGAACAAAACTTGAAAAATGGTAGAGTTCAGAACTCAGAACAGCATATAGGTTTCACAAATAGTAATTAAGCATCTTTGCAAATAATTTTTCAGAAATTCGAGAGCCATCAAAAACACATTTGATCTGTACAATAGTTATTTCAGTTCACTAAGCACCTTGCTCTTGTGGAAAGCGTATTGGATTGGGAGCTAGGAAAATAGTGTAAGTCATCACTCATCTGTATTGTTTCTTCCAGAGGTGCAGTTCTGTGATAGATGTAGATTTAAAGCAAGCATCTTTAAATGTTCTTATATGTTTACAATTTTTACTATGTTATCAAATACAGCTTCCCTCTTAATGTCTTTTAGGTCAAGATTATATGTTAAGATTTTATTTTTGAATAAAAACATAGAAGTACTTTTGAACGGAAATTTAATGTTTATATAACTACCTAACTGTGCTCACTATTTTTTATAATATTATCTCCCTTAATCATACCACCTCTATGAAGTAGGTGTTGTTATCATTATTCATGTTTATAAGAGGAAAAACTGAGGCTTAGATATCACAAATAATTTGCCACAATATGAGCTGGGCAAGTGGTGAAGTCAGTATTTGAACAAAGAATTAATTTTAAATCTCATTATTTTATCACTACCAATACTCCTTTAATATTTCCATTGAAACATCCCCAGAGCAGAGAACACTATTCCCTGAAGATCTAGGAGCATGGTCTGAAGAAGTGTAGTACTTGTATATCTTTAAATCATGCAAATTTTGTATTCTATTCATAGTATTTGCATATTAATTTTAAACAAAAAAATTATTTTCCTTACCTACTGGTATGGGCTGAATTGTGCCCCCTCAAAATTCGTATGTTGAAGTTCTGATCTCCTCAGAATGTGACTGTATTTGGAGATATGTTCTTTAAAGAGGTAATTAAGGTTAAATGAGGTCATTGATGTGGACTTTAATTTGATAGAGTTTGATGTCCTTATAAGAAGAGGAGATTAGGACATAGGCAGATACACAGAGGGATGATCATGTGAAAATATTGGAAGAATATAGTGGTCATCTCCAAGCCAAGGAGAGGGGTGCTTAGAAGGGACTAACTCTGTTGGTAGCTTGATCTCAGACTTCTAGCTTACAGAATTATGAGGAAATAAATTTTTGTTAAGTCATCCAGTGTGTGGTATTTTGTTATGGCAGCCCTAGCAAGTATATATAGATATATAATATATCTACCATCTGGTAAAATGATACTCCAGAAAGATATGCTATATTTGTAGTAGCTTCATATATCTTCAGTTACACCACCACATTCTTCCAGGAGGTTGAGATAGAAAGAACTATATATTATATATACTATATAGTATATTGCCTTCCTTGGAATCAAGACTTAGGGTGGAAACAAAAGGATAATATTTTGGAGCACTGTTCAAAACACATATTAGGTTAACTATCTATGCTGACTTGCTGTTGATAGTAACAAATTCCTGGTTTAGAAATTCAGGCTATCATCATCGGGGCTCTGAATTTACTTTTAAGCAGATGCCTTGATGCCTCTTTAAAACGTAGGCATATTCCTAGTGCTGCTGTCAGTCCCTTTGGACTAGACCAAAGCCGTAAAACTTAGGTGATATGGAGGACGATGCAATATCACTAATGCAGAAAGGAATCTTATGCTTATGTATAGAATTCCAGAACCTTGATTAACTTAAGTTAAAAACAAATCATGCAAACATCTGTATGCTTATTTTAATTACTGCCAAACAATCAGCACAGAATATTTCATCCTCCAGTAACTAATTTTACTTTTTGTTGGTCTAACTTCAGAGGCTATATGTACTGGACTCCTGTCAAAGAAGCCTGAATATAGTAGTGATATATAAAAAGAAATCTAGAAAATGGAAAAGATATTGAATATGAGAAATAGCACTGAATTGGAATAATATTCAGTGTTATTAAAATGAGTCAAATGTTAGAGCAACAATATGAGAGATATTTCATTTGGATATTTTTAGGAATTACTCACAGAATATAGATGTAAATTGGTCAGCACTTCTCCATAACAGTGTGAAAAGCTAACTTTCCTGCAGACTTGGGAAACTATTCAGAATATAAAAAGCTCAATTCATTTATTGATTTTGCATCCTAGGAAATATCAAGAATAATTGTCTGATATGCGTGTAGACCTTGGGCTTGATAAAAATCAATATTTATCTCCCAGGCCAATCAGTTTATTGATATTCATCTCCATGAGAAGTCAGTATGTGTGTAGTATCACTGTGGACTAAATTTCAACATAGAAATGTTATAATCTTGAATTTATTGTTTCTTTCCTGAGAATCTTACCTTCTACTAACTTTATATGGTTTGTATAAGGTCCCAAAGAAAAAAGTTTAAATCTGTTAAATATTTTATAATTTTTGTTTCTCATACCATTTAGTAAAAGCAAAAAATATCCCCTATAAATTGTTTAAAATGGCAACATCCAAACTGAACTCTCACCAACTTAATTTTTCATAGTGAAATATTCATGGAGTGCATAGAAATTATTTAAAGCTTTGAATTATAATTAAAAATTTTCCAAAGAAATGATGTCATGATTTAAAAATCAGTACCTGCAAAGAAGGGTGGTAAGTACAGGTAAAAAAACTCCAAAATTACTTCTTTCATATGGCAATCATAAACTGATAATAGTTGTATTGTAGAAAAATGCATATCACATGTGAATATTGAATTCAAGCTAATGTTATAAGCTTATGAAAAGGAGATTTTCAGTACATCTACCTCACACATTTGTTGCTTAGCTAACCAGTTTTACTTTGAAGCTAATATCTACTTTGATTAGAGCAACTGGTTCTTGTCTTTATATCTGTTTCCCCAAGAATACTTAAACTGCATATATTTTTCTTTTATAGTAGGGAAAAAAGTATCTTGCATATTTTTATATATTCTTTTTACAGCTAATATGTGTCTTGTTTAAACTACACATGATAATAATACATAAATGACATAATCATAAGTGACCTCAGTCATTAATTACCTCATTATATTTTTCTTTGCTGTGGATAGTGGCCTCGGTTCCATTGTTAGCTGTAACATACCCATCAAAATTTCACTATTTCACTTTTTTCTATGAAATGATGTTAGCTGCTAGAAGATCAAAGTAAAAGATTTATAAAAGCAGATGCACTCTTATGAGATCTCATAAACTTGATATACCAGTAATCATGAATGTCAAGTGAGGTGAGGCCAATGACATTGGCATTTACTTGCATATTTCAAGTCACATGGCAGTGGAGACATCCACCAAGTAGCGTTAGGTCCTAAAGTATCTCTTCTTTTCCTAGTCTAAGCTGTGAGTCTGAACCATGGCTTATTGCTTTACTTCTCCCAACTCCTACATTTTGACCATCTGATTAAGTAAAAGGAAATCAGTCCTCTTGACTTAACTATCAGACTCACATCTCTGCTTTTTATTTTATTGATTTTGACCACTAGTTTTGTCCAAATTTGTTTTCTTTTACTGGTTTCTGTTTCACCTCTCGTTCTCAAACCACCATAGTCTTCCAACTCTTCTCTTTGAATGTTTTAACAATGATGTTTCTATCGGTCTTATAGACTAATTATAATTAACTTCCCCATATTATATCAGCAGGAATTGCTAAGAACCTTTTCCTGACATTTCAGACAACATTATCTATACGACAGATGTTATACAGATTGACTATAATTAGTTGTCCTTTTGATTCTCATATAATATCTTTTTTCCTTAAGGTTAAGGATTTGGTTAATTTAGCTTTAGGTTGTATTTTCTTCACAGACTAGTTCAAATTTGGTTAAAACATGTAATACTCATTTAAAGGTCTGTTTTAATTTTTGGTTGACTTTAAAAAATTATTGAAGTGTAGTTAATTTATAGTGTGCTAATTTCTGCTGTAGAGCAAAGTGACTCAATTACACAATATGTATATACTCTTTTCTGTATTCTTTTCCATTCTGGTCTATCACAGGATATTGAATATAGTTCCCTGCGCTGTACAGTTGAACCTTGTTGTTTAGCCATCCTATATTTACTAGTTTGCTTCTGCTAATCCCAAGCTCCCAATCCTTCCCTCCCACCCCCTCATCCCCTTGGCAACCACAAATCTGTTCTTTATGACTGTGAGTTTGTTTCTGTTGTGTAGATATATTCATTTGTGTCGTATTTTAGATTCCACATATAAGTGATATCATATGATACTTGTCTTTCTCTTTCTGACTTACTTCACTTAGTATGATAAGCTCTAGATCAGTCCATGTTGCTGCAAATGGCATTATCTCATTCTTTTTTATGGCTGAGTAATATTCCATTGTATATATAAACACTACATCTTCTTTATCCATTCATCTGTTGATGGACATTTAGGTTGTTTCCATGTCTTGGCTATTGTGAATAGTGCTGCTATAAACATAGGGGTGCATGTATCTTTTTGAATTATAGTTTTTTTCTGGATATATGCCCAGGAGTGGGATTGCTGGGTCATATGTTAACTCTATTTTTAGTGTTTTGAGGAACCTACATACTGTTTTCCATAATGGCTGCACCAATTTACATTTCCACCAACAGTGTAAGAGGGTTCCATTTTCTCCACACCCTCTCCAACACTTATTATTTGTAGACTTTTTAATGATGACCATTCTGACCAGTGTGAAGTGATACCTCATTTTAGTTTTGATTTGTGTTACTCTAATAATTAGCGGTGATGAGCATATTTTCATGTGACTATTTGCCATTTGTATGTCTTCTTTGGAGAAATGTCTGTTTAGGTCTTCTGCCCATTTTTCGATTTTGTTGACTTTTTAAATTGGAATTTACTACTTTTTATTTGATTAACTTTTTTTTCCCATAGAAACAATCTTAGACTCCAAGCAAAGATTTTTCTGTTTTCAGCACAGAAATCCTGATAAGTATATAATTTGTAAGCACTTAAAATAGTAATGTTTGAATTGATTGGGAATAAATATATTTTGGATGACAATTTTTGGAAAATTAAATAATATTTGTGCTTTCAAAATTTTGGGACTTTTATAACTCCGCTTATATGTTGGTTCTTCAGAGAGTCCTTTGCCTACCGCCACATTGGAATAATTATTCACATCATTCTATTTTATTGCCCCGTGTTACTTTCTTTCAATAAAATGTTCACAATTTGTTGTCAGATATTTATATTTTTTATTCAACATTTTCCTTCTAAACTAGAGCTTTGAGCTTTTGAGCTGTGCAAAACTTGGTGCTTTAGTATACTCAGAGAGATCAGGAATCATGTATACAGGCATATCTTGGAGATATCGCGGTGGTCTGTTTCTAAACCACTTCAGTAAAGTGAATATCCCAATAAAGCAAGTCACATGAATCTTTTGGTTTCTCAGTGCATATAAAAGTTATGTTTACACTGTATTGTAGTCTAAGTGTGCAGTAGCATTATGTCTAACAAAGCAATGTACATACCTTAATTAAAAAATACTTTATTGCTAAAAACTGCTAACCATAACTTGAGCCTTCAGCAAGTCCTAATCTTTTTGCAATATTAACATCAAAGGACACTGATCATAGACCACCATAGCAAATATAATAATAATGAAAAAGTTTGAAATATTGCAGCAGTTACCAAAATGTGACACAGAGACTTGAAGTATACAGATGCTGTTGGAAAAATGGTGCCAGTAGACTTGCTTGATGCAGGGTTGCCACAGACCTTCGATTTGTGAATAATGCATGAGCTGCAAAGCACAACAAATTGAAGTAAAATAAAATGAGGTATGCCAGTATTTTGTTCATCAGTGTAATTCCAGGCCATAGAATGTGACACAGAGTGAATATTCAGTGAACATATGTTGAAGGAATTAATACTTAGAGTGAAGTAGAAGAAAGATGAGGATAAAGGATAAGGAGGCAGAGCAGAAAATAGAGAAAGGGGAGCTGAAGGAAGAAGACAGCTGGAGGAGGAGGACAATGGCACTAGTTTTATGGGTTCTTACTATGCACTGTTTTTCCATCCTCACAGCAAACCTATAGATCAGTCTCGTTGAAGAAAAAGACGCACAGAAGTTTGTTTAATTTGCTTGTGCTTATGGTCACACCTAAGGTGGCAGAGTTGGATTTTGAATCCAGGCAGTATGACCACAGTCTAGCCAGTTGTGTCCCATTCTGAGTAGAAAGACTGTGGCATTTTCCCTAGCTGCTCATCTCACTTAGAAAATGACGCCATCTTTTTCTAAGACAGTTGGTGTTTTTACATAAAAGTAGTGGTATAATGTTGTGCAGTTCACTGAGCCATGTGTAGCATTGGATTTTTCAGGCACTAAATACATTCATTTTACTTTCTTAATGAAAAGGTGTTTCCAAAGGAAACCTAATTGCAGTGGCAGTAATTGTTCTTCTAGGGCTCTATTTATCTTCTGCGTCTGTGAGCTGTACCCTTCCTGCCCATTTATGTCAGATGTTACTCCACCAAAAGCTGTCTGAGGTTTCAAAATTGTTGTGTGATTGAGTGATAGGATATAAAATCAATAAATCCATGTATTATCTTAAGCCATAGGGTTGCTCTATGCTTTGGTAGTAAAGAAACAGGCCAACATAATGCCCTCAACTTCCTTCCCTTGCAATAAACTAATTTGTTTCTGGGTTTCCACATAATTTGTCCTTCTTTTTTTTTTGTGTTGAATCTTTATTGGAGTATAATTGCTTTACATTGTTGTATTCGTTTCTGCTGTACAACAAAGTGAATCAGCTATATGTATACATATATCTCCATATCCCCTCCATTTTGTGTCTCCCTCCCACCCTTCTATCCCGTCTAGGTGGTCACAAAGCACTGAGTTGATATCCCTGTGTGATGCAGCTGCTTCCCACTAGCTATATCTTTTCCATTTGGTAGTGTATATATGTCAGTGCTACTCTCTCACTTCGACCCAGCTTACCCTTCCCCCTCCCCGTGTCCTCAAGTCCATCCATGCTCTACGTCTGCGTCTTCTGGTTTGGATTTGCATTTCTCTAATGTTTAGTGATGTTGAGCATTCTTTCATATGTTTGTTGGCAATCTGTGTATCTTCTTTGGAGAAATGTCAATTTATGTCTTCCGCCCACTTTTGGATTGGGCTGTTTGTTTTTTTGATACTGAGCTGCATGTGCTGCTTGCATATTTTGGAGATTAATCCTTTGTCAGTTGCTTCATTTGCAGATATTTTCTCCCATGCTGAGGGTTGTCTTTTTGTCTTGTTTATGGTTTCCGTGGCTGTGCAAAAGATTTGGTTTCATTAGGTCCCATTTGTTTATTTTTATTTCCATTACTCTAGGACGTGGGTGAAAAAGGATCTTGCTGTGACTTATGTCATAGAGTGTTCTGCATATGTTTTCCTCTAAGAGTTTTATAGTATCTGGCCTTACATTTAGGTCTTTAATCCATTATGACTATTTTTGTGTATGCTGTTATGGAGTGTTCTAATTTCATTCTTTTACATGTAGCTGTCCAGTTTTCCCAGTACCACTTATTGAAGAGGCTCTCTTTTCTCAATTGCATATTCTTGTCTCCTTTATCAAAGATAAGGTGACCATAGGTGCATGGGTTTATCTCTGGGCTTTCTATCCTGTTCCATTGATCTATCTTTCTGTTTTTGTGCCAGTACCACACTGTTTTGATGACTGTAACTTTGTAGTATAGTCTGAAGTTAGGGAGCCTGATTCCTCCAGCTTTGTTTTTCTTTCTCAAGTCTGCTTTGGCTATTCGGGGTCTTTTGTGTTTCCATACAAATTGTGAAATTTTTTGTTCTAGTTCTGTGAAAAATGCCAGTGGTAGTTTGATAGGGATTGCATTGAATCTGTAGATTGCTTTGGGTAGTATAGTTATTTTCACAATGTTGATTCTTCCAATCCAAGAGCATAGTATATATCTCTCCATCTGTTTGTAACATCTTTAATTTCTTTCATCAGTGTCTTATAGTTTTCTGAGTACAGGTCTTTTGTCTCCTTAGGTAGGTTATTCCTAGGTATTTTATTATTTTTGTTGCAGTGGTAAATGGGAGTGTTTCCTTAATTTCTCTTTTAGATTTTTCATTGTTAGTGTATAGGAATGCCAGAGATATCTGTGCATTAATTTTGTATCCTGCTAATTTACCAGATTCATTGATTAGCTCTAGTAGTTTTCTGGTAACATCTTTAGGAATCTCTATGTATAGTATCATGTCATCTGTAAACAGTGACAGTTTTACTTCCTCTTTTCCGACTTGGATTCCTTTTATTTATTTTTCTTCTCAGAATGCTCTGGCGAAAACTTCCAAAACTATGTTCAATAATAGTAGTGAGAGTGGGCAACCTTGTCTTGTTCCTGATCTTAGAAGAAATTGTTTCAGTTTTTCACTACTGAGAATGAATTTGGCTGTGGGCTTGTCATGTATGACCTTTATTATGTTGAGGTAGGTTCCTTCTGTGCCCGTGTTCTGGAGAGTTTATCATAAATGGGTGTTGAATTTTGTCAAAACCTTTATTTTTACATCTATTGAGATTATCATATGGTTTTTCTTCTTCAATTAGTTAATACGGTGTATCACATTGATTGATGTGCATATATTGAAGATCCTTGCATTCCTGGGATAAACCCCACTTGATCATGGTGTATGATCCTATTAATGTGCTGTTGGATTCTGTTTGTTAGTATTTTGTTGAGGATTTTTATGTCTATGTTCATCAGTGATATTGGCCTGTAGTTTTCTTTTTTTGTGGCATCTTTGTCTGGTTTTGGTATCAGGGTGATGGTGGCCTTGTAGAATAAGTTTGGGAGTGTTCCTCCTTCTGCTATATTTTGGAAGAGTTTGAGAAGGATAGGTGTCAGCTCTTCTCTAAATGTTTGATAGAATTTGCCTTTGAAGCCATCTGGCCCTGAGCTTTTGTTTTTCGGAAGATTTTTAATCACAGTTTCAATTTCAGGGCTTGTTATTGGTCAGTTCATATTTTCTGCTTCTTCCTGGTTCAGTCTTGGAAGGTTGTACTTTTATAAGAATTTGTCCATTTCTTCCACGTTGTCCATTTTATTGGCATATAGTTGCTTGTCGTAGTCTCTCATGATCCTTTGTATTTCTGCAGTGCCAGTTATTACTTCTCCTTTTTCATTTTTAATTCTGTTGATTTGAGTCTTCTCCCTTTATTTCTTGATGAGTCTGGCTAATGGTTTGTCAATTTTGTTTATCTTCTCAAAGAACCAGCTTTTAGTTTTATTGATCTTTTCTCCTGTTTCCCTTATTTGTTTTTCATTTATTTCTGATCTGATCTTTATGATTTCTTTCCTTCTGCTAACTTTGGGGTTTTTTTTTTTTTGTTCCTTATCTAGTGGCTTTATGTGTAAGATTAGGTTGTTCTTGTTTCTTGAGGTAGGATTGTATTCCTATAAACTTCCCTCTTAGAACTGCATTTGCTGTATCCCATGGTTTTGGGGTCATTGTGTTTTCATTGTCATTTGTTTCTAGGTATTTTTTGATTTCCTCAGTGATGTCTTGGTTATTGTCCTTTCTTTAAAGAAAAAGTGCTGCTAGTTTCTAAGTCCTTTGTCCATTTTTTATTTGGGTTATTTGATTTTTTTGCAATTGAATTGTATGAATTCTTTCTGTATCTTAGATATTAACTCCTTATCAGACATATATATTGTTTGCATTTTTCCATTGTCTAGGTGGTCTTTTCATTTTGTTGATGGTTTCTTTTGCTGTATGGAAGGTTTTAGATTGACGTAATCCCACTTGTTTATTTTTTATTTTGTTTCTTATGCTTTAGGCATCATATCCAAAAGATCATTACCAAGACCCATGTCAAGGAGCTTAATTCATGTTTTTTTTTTTTTTTTTTTACTAGGAGTTTCATATCTTACATTTAATTCTTTAATCTATTTTGAGTTAATTTCTGGGGGTGATATAAGATAAGGATCCAATTTAATTTTTCTGCCTGTGGTTATCCAGTTTTCCTCATGTCAGGTCATACATTTAAGTCTTTAATCCATTTTGAGTTAATTTCTGTGTGTGATATAAGGATCCAATTTCATTTTTCTGCCTGTGTTTATCCAGTTTTCCTTAAAACATTTATTGAAGAGACAAGTATTTCCCCATTGAGTATTTTTGGCTCCCTTATTAAATATTAGTTGACCATGTTTATGTGGATTTATTTTTGGGTTCTTGATTCTGTTCCATTGGTGTATTTTTCTTGTGATGCCAATACCACACTGTTTTGATGACTATAGCTTTATTGTACAGCTTGAAATCAGGAAATGTGATGCTTCCTGCTTTGTTCTTCTTTTTCAGGATTTCTTGGTTATTTGGGTCTTCTGTGATTCCATATAAATTTTAAGAGTGTTTTTTTATACTTCTGTAAAAAATGCTATTGGAACATTGATAGAGATTCCATTGAATTTATAGATGGCTTTTGATAGTATTGACTTTTTTCTTTTTCTTTTTTTTTTTTTGCGGTATGTGGGCTTCTCACTGTTGTGGCCTCTCCCGTTGCGGAGCACAGGCTCTGAATGTGCAGGCTCAGCAGTCATGGCTCACGGCCCAGCTGATCCGCGGCATGTGGGATCTTCCTGGACCGGGGCATGAACCCGTGTCCCTGCATCGGCAGGCGGGCTCTCAACCACTGCGCCACCAGGGAAGCCCAGTATTGACATTTTAACGGTATTAAATCTTCCAGTTCATGAACAGAGGATACCTGTCCTTTTATTTGTCTTCTTCAGTTTCTTTCATCAATGTCTTGTAGTTTTGATGCTGTTGTAAATAGGATCAATTTCTTTATTTCTTTTTCAGAATTTGTTGTTAGTGTATAAAAGCGGTACTGATTTTTGAATGTTAATTTTGTATCCTGCAACTTTACTGAATTCACTGATTAGATTTAAGAGTTTTTTGGTTGAAGCTTTAGGATTTTCTATATATAAAATCATGTATCTTCAAATAGAGTTTTACTACTTCTTTTCCGGTTCTGATATTTTTTATTTCTTTTTCTTGCCCAATTGTTTAGCTAGGCTTCTGGTACTAGGTTGAATAGGAATGCTGAGAGTCTTGTTCCTGATCTTGTACCCTTGTCTTGTTCCTGATCTTATAGGAAAAGCTTTCAAACTTTCACCCTTGAGTGTGATGTAAGCTGTGCGTGTGTCATATATGGCCTTTATTATGTTGAAGTATGTTCCTTCTGTGCCTGTTAATTTTCTATCATTAAGGGATGTTGAATTTTGTCTAATGCTTTTTCTGCATCTATTGCGATGATCATGATATTTTTTTCATTTTATTACTGTGATGTATCACAGTGATTGATTTGCATATGTTGAATCATCCTTGCATCCCAGGGATAATTCCCACTTGGTCATGGTTAATGATCCTTTTAATTTGCGGCTGAATTTGGTCTGCCAGGATTTCATTGAGAAGTTTTGCATTTGTACTCATCAGAGATATTGGCCTATAGTTTTCTTTTCTGGTAGTGTCCTTTTCTGGTTTTGGTTTCAGAATAAAGCTGGCCTTGTTAAATTAGTATGGGGGTGTTTCTTCCTCTTTGAGTTTTTGGAAGAATTTAAGAAGCATTGGTATTAATTCTTCTTTAAATGTTTGGTGTAATTCACCAGTGCAGTCATCTGGTCCTGGGATTTTCTTCTTGGGAGATGTTTGATTACTGATTCAGTCTCCTTACTATTAATTGGTCTAGTCAGATTTTCTATTTTTTCCTGATTCAGTCTTGGTAAATTGTGTTCTTCTAAGAATATTTCCATTTCTTCTTGTTGTCCAGTTTATTGGCATGTAGTTTTACATAGTAGCTTCTTTTTTTAAAATTAATTAATTAATTAATTTTTATTTTTGGCTGTGTTGAGTCTTTGTTGCTGTGTGCTGGCTATCTCTAGTTGCAGCAAGTGGGGGCTACTCTTTGTTGCAGTGAGTGGGCTTCTCATTGCGGTGGCTTCTCTTGTTGTGGAGCATGGGCTCTAGGCACATGGCCTCCAGTAGTTATGGCACGCAGGCTCAGTTGTTGTGGCTTGCGGGCTCTAGAGCGCAGGCTCATTAGTTGTGGTGCATGGGCTTAGTTGCTCCTTGGCATTTGGGATCTTCCTGTACCAGGGCTCGAACCTGTGTCCCCTGCATTGGCAGGCTGATTCTTAACCACTGCACCACCAGGGAAGTCCCCTCATGGTAGCTTCTTATATGATCCTTTGAATTTCTGTGGTTTCCATTATAATATCTTTTTTTATTTATAATTTTGTTAATTTCATCCTCTTTTTTTTTTTTCTTGGCTAGTCTAGCTAAAGGTTTGTCAATTTTGTTTACCTTTTCAAAAAATCAAGTCTTAGTTTGGTTAATTTTTCTATTGTTTTTCTGTTCTATGCTTTATGTTTGCTGTAATATTTATGTTTGCTGTAATATTTATTTTTGCTGTAATATTTATTTATGTTTGCTGTAATATTTATTTTTGTTTGCTGTAATATTTATTATTCCCTTTATGTTTGCTGTAATATTTATTTTATGTTTATGTTTGCTGTAATATTTTATGTTTGCTGTAATATTTATTATTCCCTTTTTTTTCTGCCAATTTTGGGTTCAGTTTGCTCTTTTTTTTTCTGGTTCTCTAAGGCATAGAGTTAGGTTGTTTATAGTTAGTCCCCTACATATGAATGAGTTCTGTTCTGAGAGCACATTTGTAAGTCCAATTTGTTTGTAAGTCCAACAAAGTTAACCTAGGTACTCAATTAACCCAATCAGCTATATAGTACTGTACTGTAATAGGTTCATAATACTTTTCACACAAATAATACATTAAAAAACACCAAAAATAAAAACAACATTTTTAATCTTATGGTACAGTACCTTGAAAATTACAGTAGTACAGTACAACAGCTGGCATACAGGGGCTGGCATCGAGTGAACAGGAAATAAGAGTTACTGAAATGAGGAGGGAGAGGAGGTGGGAAATGGTAGAGCTGAAGGATCATCAGCAATAGGAGACAGAGGGCAAACTGCAATTTCACTCACACCTGACGCTGATGTAACGTACGTTCGCATCTTTGAAAGTTCGCAGGTTGGAGGTTCGTATGTAGGGGACTTACTGTATTTGGGATCTTTCTTGCTTCTTAATGTGGCTGTTTATTGCTATGAACTTCCCTCTTAGAACTGCTTTTGCTACATCTCACAAGTTTTGGTATGTTGTATTTCCATTTTTGTCTCAAGAAACCTTTTATTTCCCCTTTAATTTTTCTTTGATATGTTGGTTCTCAGAAGAGTGTTGTTTAATTTCCATGTTTGTGGATTTTCCAGCTTTCCTCTTGTGTTGATGTCTAGTTTCATGCCAGTATTGTCAGAGTAGCTATGTGGTATGATTTCAGTCCTGAATTTTCTAAGACTTGTTTTTGGCCTAAAATATGGTCTACTATAGAAAATGTTGCGTGTATGCTTGATAAGAATGTGTATTCTGTAGTTGTTGGATAGGATGTTCTGTATATGTCTGTAAGTCCAGTTGGTCTGTAGCATTATTCAAAATCACTACTTCTTTATTGATTCTCAGTCTGGATGATCTACTCATTATTGAGAATAAGATATTAGAGTCCCCAACTATTATTGTATTATTGTTTATTTCTCCTTTTAGCTCTGTTAGTTTTTGCTTCCCGTATTTAGGTGATCCAGTGTTGGGCACATGAATATTTACAATTGGTATACCTTCTTGATGTATTAACCCTTTTGTCATTGAATAATGACTTTCTTTGTCTTTTTTTTTTACGATTAGATAATAATAACTTGATTAATTTAATCTGGTTACCTTTAAAGTAATTATTGATAGATAAGGACTTACTGTTTGCATTTTGTTAATTTTTTTCTGATTGTTTTGTAGATCCCTTGTTCCTTTTTTCTTATTTTGTTGTCTGTTTGTGTATGTTCTGATGTCTTTTGACATCAGTATGCTTTGACATTTTATTGTGTTCTTTTTCTCCAAGGGTAAAACATTTATTTATTTATTTTTATTCATTTATTTATTGGAGTATAGTTGATTTTCAGCGTTGTGTTAATTTCTGCTGTACAAGAAAGTGAGTCAGTTATACATATACATATATCCACTCTTTTTTTAGATTCTGTTCCCATATAGGTCATTACACAGTATTGAATGGAGCTCCCTGTGCTATACAGTAGGTTCTTATTAGTTAACTATTTTATATGTAGTAGTGTGTATATGTCAATCCCAATCTCCCAATTTACCCCTCACCCCATTTCTCCCCTTGGTAACCATAAGTTTGTTTTCTACATCTGTGACTCTATTTCTGTTTTGTAAATAGGTTCATTTGTACCACTTCTTAAGATTCCACATACAAGCGATATCATATGACATTTGTCTTTATCTCACTTCTCTAAGTATGACCATCTCGAGGTCCATCCATGTCACTGCAAATGGCATTATTTCGTTCCTTTTTATGGCTGAGTAATATTCCACTGTATATACATACCACATCTTCTTTATCCATTCCTCTGTCGATGGACATTTAGGTTGCTTCCACGTCCTGGCTATTGTAAATAGTGCTGCAATGAACATTGGGGTGCATGTATCCTTTTGAATTATGGTTTTCTCCAGATATAAGCCCAGGAGTGGGATTGCTGGATCATATGGTAGCTCTATTTTTAGTTTTTAAAGGAATCTCCATAATGCTTTCCATAGTGGCTGTACCAATTTACATTCCTACCAACAGTGTAGGAGGTTTCCTTTTCTCCACACCCTCTCCAGCATTTATTGTTTGTAGATTTTTTTGATGATGGCCATTCTAACTGGTGTGAGGTGATACCTTATTGTAGTTTTGATTTGCATTTCTCTAATAATTAGTGATGTTGGGTATCTTTTCATGTGCTTTTTGCCCATCTGTATGTCTTATTTGGAGAAATGTTTATTTAGATCTTCTCCCCATTTTTTGAAAGGATTTTTTACTTTTGGATATTGAGTTGCATGACCGGTTTGTATATTTTGGAGATTAATCCCTTGTCTGTTGCTTTGTTTGCAGATATTTTCTTCCTTTCTGTGGGTTGTCTTTTTGTTTTGTTGATGGCTTCCTTTGCTGTGCAAAAGCTTTTACGTTTCATTAGGTCCCATTCTTTTATTTTTGTTGTTATTTTCATTACTCTTGGAGGTGGATCATGAAAGGTCTTGCTGCGATTTATGTCAGAGAGTGTTCTGCCTATGTTTTACTCTAACAGCTTTACAGTATCTGGTCTTACATTTAGGTCTTTAATTCATTTTGTGTTTATTTTTGTGTATGGTGTTAGAGAATGTTCTAATTTCATTCTTTTACATGTAGCTCTCCCGTTTTCCTAGCACCTCTTATTGAAGAGACTTTTTTTTCCACGCTATATTCTTGCCACCTAGATTAGGTGACCATAGGTGTGTGGGTTTATCTCTCAATTTTCTATCCTGTTCCATTGGTCTGTAGTTCTGTTTCTGTGCCAGTACCATACTGTTTTGATGACTGTAGCTTTGTAGTATAGTCTGAAGTCAGGGAGCCTGATTCCTCCAGCTTTGTTTTTCTTTCTCAAGATTGTCTTGCCTATTTGGGGTCTTTTGTGTTTCCATACAAATTAAAAAATTTTTTTGTTCTAATTATGTGAAAAATGCTATTAGTAGTTTGATAAAGATTGCATTGAATCTGTAGATTAGTTTGGGTAGTGTAGTCATTTTCACCATATTGATTCTTCCAATCCAAGTACATGGAATATCTCTCTATCTGTTCGTGTCATTTTTGATATCTTTCATCAGTATCTGTAGTTTTCTGAGTATAGGTCTTTTGCCTCCTTTGGTAGGTTTATTCCTAGGTATTTTATTCTTTTTGATGTGATGGTAAATGGGATTGTTTCCTTAATTTCTCTTTCTGATCTTTCGTTTTTAGTGTATAGGAATGCAAGAGATTTCTGTGTATTAATATTGTATCTTGCAACTTTCCCAAATTCATTGATGAACACTAGTTATAGTGTTCTTTTGTGTGATTATGACAGTTTTTTTCTCTTGTGGCTATCATGAGGCTTATATAAAATATCTTCAAGTTATAACACCCTATTTTAAACTGATAACAGTTTAACTTCAGTAGAATTCATAAACTTTATACTATTAGTTCTCCTCCCCCAACACATGTTAGGTGATTGCTATTATCATTTACATGCTTTTTTATATTATGTAACAGCAGGTTATTGTAGTTATGGTTATTTTTACTACCTGCTAAAAATTTTTTTAAACTAGTTTTAAGTGAATTATGTGCTACTTCACCATATTGCAGAATCCAACTATTACTATGTATTTACCATTACTAAGGGATTAACACTACCTTTTCATTTTTTTATGATGTTAATTAATGTTCCTTTATTTCCAGTCAAAGAATCCCCTGAGCATTTCTTGTAAGGCAGGTCTGGTGGTTATGAACTCCCTCAGATTTTGTTCTTTCTGGAATATTTTCATCTCATCTTCGTTTCTGAATGACAGTGTGCTGGGTATAAAATTCTTGTTTGACAATTATTTTCTTTGAAAGCTTTGAGTATGTCATCCCATTCTCTTCTGCAGTGAAATGTTTCTGTTGAGAAATCTGCCAATCATTTTATGGGAGTTCCCTAGTATATAACTTCCTTCTTACTTCCCTCTTTTCTCTTGCTGCTCTTAAAATTCTTTGTATTTGACTTTTGACAATTAATTTATAATGTGTCTGGGTGTAACCCTATTCAGGTTCAACCTGTTTGGGGTTTTTGGGACCTCATGAATGTGGATATCCATTTCTTTCCCCAGGTTGTGGAAGTTCTCAGCCATTACTGTTTTAAATATACCTTCTGGGGCTTCCCTGGTGGCGCAGTGGTTGAGAGTCTGCCTGCCGATGCAGGGGACACAGGTTCGTGCGCCGGTTTGGGAAGATCCCACATGCCGCGGAGCGGCTGGGCCTGTGAGCCATGGCCACTGAGCCTGCGCGTCTGGAGCCTGTGCTCCGCAACGGGAGAGGCCGCAACAGTGAGAGGCCTGCGTACCACCAAAAAAAAAAAAAAAAAAAAAAAAATACCTTCTGTCCCTTTCTCTTTCTCTTCTCCTTCTAGAATTCCCATAATGTGAATATTGTTTATTTTCACTGTATCACATAATTTCTGCAGGCTTTCTTTAATCTTTTTCATTCTTTTTTCTTTTTCGCTCCTCTCACTGGGTATTTTCCTAGTGTCCTGTCATCCAGGTTGCTGATTCTTTCTTCTGTATGATTGAGTCTACTTTTGAAACTGTCTGTTGAATTCTTCAGTTCAAATATTGTATTTTTCCCCTCAAGGATTTCTGGTGTTTTATTTTTTATTAAAAATTTTTTTTTTATGGTTGGTGTTTCCTTGTTGGACTTCTTTTGTTCATGCATGTTTTCCTAATTTAGTTTAGTTGTTTGTTTGTGTTTTCTTGTAATTCATTAAGCTTCCTAAGGAGAATTATTCTAAATTCTTGTCTGACAGTTCATAGATCTTCATTTCTGCAACCTCAGTTATTGGAGTTTTATTAGTTTCCTTGGTGGTGTCATATTTACCTTATTTTTTGTGAGTCTTGATTTCTTATATTTGTATCTATGCATTTGAGAAATGGAGCTCCTCTTCTAGACTTCATAGGTTTGCTTTGGCAGAGACAGTTTTTCACTCATCAGCTCAGGTTGGGTTTCTAGCTGTGTCTGCTGGTTATGTCCTTGAGCAGCTGAGTCTGCTATATGGTCTATATTTGGGTGAGGCAGCACTTCAGGATTTGAGCATGGGTTGAGAGGTATGTGCCACTGACTGAGAGCGGCTGGATAGGACTGTTGGCTTGGTTCCCTCCCCAAGTGTGGCTGTAGGATGGGCTCCACAGTTGCCTCTATTCTCTGATCAGGTTTACTACATGGATAGGACTTGGTACTATATGCAGTAGTAGATGGGACTATGAATTAGATTTCCTGCCCTGGAAGGGTAGCAGGACAGGACCCAGATCCTATACAGCTCATTGTTTGAGGACTCAAATCAGTCTACAGTATGCACTGAATTCCCCAGTCAGGTGAGGCCATTTGTTTTGCTCTGCAGACAGAAGCCACAGGCTCTGCTTTCTGTTCTGGTGCCACTTTACATAAAGCTATCCGTTGGGCTATGTGGCTTTCTGTATTCTCTGCTTAGGTTCCCTGGTTGGACAGGCTGAAGACTGTCTTCAATAATGAGGAGGGCTATGAATTAGATTCCCTGCCCAGGCTCAGTGAGAACCCACTCTAAAGCCAGTAAAACTTTTTGTGTGTTGTCTTAACTCGAGCCGACCCATGCCCCAAGTTCCCTGACTAAACAAGGCCACTGACTTTACTTTGCAAACTGTGGCTCTGCCTGTCTTTCAACTCTAGTGCCACTGGGCTGCACAGCTTTCAGGAGTTGTCTGTAGCCCTTCCGGTCCCATGGGGCTGGAAGACAGTTTCCACAGTGGTTGAGGCTATAGCTTAGCTCCCTTGCCTGATTGGGAGGGGAAGGGGCCCCTCTAAGCAGTTCTGAATTTTCTGAATAGGCTCTCTAGTTGGGAGGGTCTGGGAGGTACTCTCAGCCTTGGTATGAATTAATTCCCCTGCCTGTGTGTAGCAGGGAAAGCCTCCACACCTGGCACTGGCTTTGCTCTGGGGGCGATCAGCTCTATTCACCCTCTTCTCAGCTGGAGCATCCCTGGGCTGCAGTGCTTCCTGGAGTTGTCACTAGTCCTTCTGGTCAAAGGGGCTAAAGACACCATCCATAGTGGGTAGGATGGTGGGTAGGGCTATGATTCAGCTCCTTGCCTCTGTACGGTCAAACCAGGCTCTAGGTTAAGCAAAACTCTTGTTTGAGGATCTGAATCATCAGATGGGCACACCTCTGAGTTTAC
This sequence comes from Stenella coeruleoalba, assembly GCF_951394435.1. Lineage (NCBI taxonomy): Eukaryota > Metazoa > Chordata > Mammalia > Artiodactyla > Delphinidae > Stenella > Stenella coeruleoalba. The sequence goes on along the minus strand of NC_137147.1, from coordinate 70,673,463 downwards.
TGGTCAGAGTGTGTCCTCCCACTTGGTTCTGCAGAATGAGCAAAACCTCCAGTTGGGATTACTACTTGGGCACTAGAGTTATAAACTCAGTCTGCCAAGATCCATGTGCTGGTTGTTGCAAGTCCCTCCCCACTTCTCTGTCACAGGCAGATTCCCAGTGGTTGTGCCCCGCAGATTCCCCTGCAATCCGTGTGGTGTGAGATCAGAGTAGTGGCTCCTTCAAAGTGACCCACAACACTGGGGGAGCTGGTTGTCCCTTGTGGGTTCTCTTTTCCCACTGGAGGAACTGAAGACTTAGAGGAGACCTCTCTTCATGGTGCTGCACTGGCCTGGGTGAGAGGTAATGTAGTCAAAGTGTATCTGCTTCAAGTACCTTCTAATGCAGTCTGTCTCAGTCTCTGTGGTGTGTGTGGGGGGTGCCTCAGCCACACTCCCGTGTTCTAGTATTTTCTCAGTGGTATCTTGTTCTTGAACACTTGTTACTTATCCTTGGGAAGGGGAGTGAAGTCAGGAACAACCTATGTTGCCATCTTGGTGATATCATTCTAATTTCTTATTCTTGATTTTAAAGTCTGTAGTCTTTTTCATCTTATTATCTTTCTTCTCATGCCTTGTATGTATATATGACTTGCTGCTTCCTGTGATTAACCTTCAAATATGTAATCTGTCCCTATATTTCTGGTTTCGGTATTTTTATTGTTTAACACACTGTTTTTTCCTGAGAAATATCCTGCCTTGGCTTCTGGGCAATGACTATTAACTTTTCATTTTTTTTCCTGAAATTCTAACCTTAATTCCCAAGAATTTTCATGATATCTCAAAGCCAAGGTAAACTCAATCCAGTAGAGCTGGTACTTCATCTTCCCAGTCCCTAAAAGGAACTTCAGTTATCTTTGTGTCTTTCACTGTCCTCGCCTTTACCACTGATAAATCACTAAGTTCTATTTGTTCTACCTGTACAATAGTGTTTCATCAGTTTGTCATTTAATTTCATTGTTCCTCTTATACTGCAGGCAGTGACAGCATTTCACACCTAAAGTATTCTACTAGCTTTCCAATTGGTATCTCTGTTTTTGGCCTTTTAATATAGTATTCTACCTTTTATGCTTATTCCAGAATTAGCTTCTGAAAATGTAGGTTAGAGTGCATATCGCTTTTCAAATAAAAAACTTAGATGATTGTCTGTTACCTATGGAATACAGTCAGATTTCCTAAAATGGCATTCATAGGGTGCTATAACTGATTTCAGTGTGCTTGTTCAGACCAGCTCCCAAAGCATTATTCCATTAAGCTTAACTTTTAGCCATTTTTCTAAGCATGTCACGCGCTTTCATATCCTCATACTTTTGGTCCTCATGAACTTGGAATATCTTTTCCCTACTTTCTTTCCTGTCACTGAAAACCCATTAATTCTCAAAGGGTTAGATTGGTTTATTCCACCTTGCGGTATGATTTGTTGTCTGTAACCATTTTTATTTTGTAAATACTTCTGAAGCAGAAATAATTTTATTCCCAGTTGTATCCTTCACTTCATCCTTTACCACATACCCAACACATATTTTTTCTCTCTCTTTTGTTAGTACATAGTGTTCATTAAAAAATTCCAGAATGTTATTATGACGTTATGAGACTTCATAGATTCATGAGAGTTAGTTTGGCACTTTAATGCCTCACTTTTTTCAAACATGAATTATTTTATATAGAACAAGTATAGTTGGCAAAAAAAATGCAGAGTTAGTCATTAAAAAAGGCTTTGTTCATCAACTCCTTTTTCAAGAGCTGGTAAGTGCTAGATGTGCACATATAAACTGGCTTCCACTGCTCAGGGCTCATCACCTAGATCCTTCACCAAGACCGTTTCTTTCTGAATGTACAGCCTGCAGCTGATAATTCTTGATGAACTTAACTACCTGAATCACAAAAACTTAGCAAATGGTGGCCAATGCTGCTTGTTCTTTGCTAGTGAATAGTAAAATTAGTGAGAGTAGGGTGTTTGGAAAAGTAGTGGAAAGATTATTGAGCAGAATATTTACCAAATGTCAGAAAAAAATTTTGTGAACATAAAGCTAACAGTGAATAAAACTCAAACATTCTTGTAAATCCAACACAACTCATATTGATAAAAATATATGTATCACCTCAAACTATGTTTATCTAAAAAGCATTTGAAATTTGTAATTTTCAAATATTTTATTAAAAAATAGAAAAATTTGAAAATACAGATGAATAAAAAAAGAAAACTTTTTTAATCATAAGAAAGTAACACTATAGGCTGTACATACTCATTTTTTAAACAAAAATGGGAGCTTACACTGAATTTACTTTTTATACATATTTTTATGTGTAATATTTTAATGTCTTACAACCATTAAATGCAATATTATTTTTAGTCATTGTATATTATCTAATTACTGTACTTTATTTAGTGAATCCACGAATGGTCAGTATCTAGAATTTCTCCCAAGTAAATTGTCTTGTAAAAATTTTGGCCAAGAATTTAGAAGAATATATTTGGGAGGACAAGAGCAGTAGGGGAAGGGAAAGAATTTGAGAGAGCACACTAAACCTCACATCCTCCCAGGGCATATTTGTAGCTCCAATATTGCTGAGTCACACACCAAAAAAAGGAAAAAATATAATATAAATATGTTCAGCCTGAACATTCAACTGGTTTAAAGTCCTTTGATGACTCAAAGCACAGTTCCAGACATCAGAAATGAAATCTCAATCTGTGCCAGTTAGATGTTAAATAACTGTATTTCATTATTAATACCAATAATATTTTATTCATTACAAATACGAAAGAGATCAGAGTTCATTCATTATTTCATTCATTAAACAGAGCTATGACAGCCTTGCTGTGTCCCTAGAATGGGAGGAAAATAGAAAAATGAATAGCCTCACTTTTAGTGTGTGTAGTAGGAAATGGAGGCAACCTGGGTGGTCAAGTCCAAGTAAGCTACAGTTTCTCTTAGTGCCCAACTGATTGGAATTACTTTACCTGGGCCTGCTGCTTATCTAATCAGGCTCTTCTACTTCCTGGGTTCCAAAACTGCCTTGTAGGTCCAGCCTCCATACCTTTGGTCTGGTTCGTTCTTTGCAGAAAAGAAAACTACATTTTAGCAATGAAGACTCAACTACTTGTTAAATTTGCCTTTGGTTCCTTCCTAAGAGTTTTCTAAACTGCATTCCAAGGTTTGCTCTTTACATGGAGTAGACATTTTTGCAGTGGAAATAGAACAACTTCCGTGCTTTAAAAAAAAATCTAACAACCCTTTTTAAATAGTTTTGAGAGGTTTCACTATGGTAGGATTTAAATACATTAATGTGGCAGTAACATGGAGGCTCCTCAGGCCCCCTGTTTGCGTACTCCTGGAACTTTATTCTACTTATTTGTAGAATTATCCCAGTTATAATTTAAATAATTATTTGTTTAATTTGTGTATCCCCCATAGGTTGTAAGCTCCTTGAAGGCAAGTACCATGTTCATCTTCCTTATTTCTGTATTCCAGAGTGAAACATAGTCCGTGGTACAAAGTAGGAACTACAAAATATAGGTTGCATGAATAAATAACTGAATGGATATTCAAGAGCTGGACAGAATATGTAGTATTTCCCAGATGTATCTGACCAAGGAACCCTTTTGTGCTATATGTGTTAATATTTCATCCCATTTATTTTTCTACTTGGATTTCTTGCAGGCGCTTCAAGTGCGTGACTTCCAAATTAAGGCGATCATCTTGTGTACTGTATTTAGTTGTCCTCCTTTGTTCCCTGTGTCAGAAATGTCACCCTCAGGTGTCGAAATTAAAACCTGGCAATCATCCTTAACTTTTTTCACTCTCATCCACATTTCATCATCTCCCAACCCTCTTTGCTATCTCTGAATTTACTTTTTCCAACCCTATTTTCAGACCTTAGTCCTAGACAAGAAGATATGTCTCACAATAGCCTCATAACTGGTTTTCCTTGCTGCCCTGTGGTCACTTATCACATAATGACTGTCAGAGGTTTTGTCGTATTAATTTCTTGTTTAAAATATTTTCATGGGGCTTCCCTGGTAGCGCAGTGGTTGAGAGTCCGCCTGCCAATGCAGGGGACACAGGTTCATGTACCAGTCTGGGAAGATCCCACATGCCGCGGAGCGGCTGGGCCCATGAGCCACAGTCGCTGAGCCTGCGTGTCCGGAGCCTGTGCTCCGCAACGGGAGAGGCCACAACCGTGAGAGGCCCGCGTACCGCCAAAACAATAAAAAATAAAAAATAAAAAATTTTCATGACTTTAAACAATTTTTATAAATTACTGCTTACCTCTTGATTTCACCATTTTACTCCTTGAGTCACTCTCCACTCTAGTTCTGCTGAAGATTATTGGTTCCCCAATGCCAGCATGTTCTTTTTAACGTTATTTATTTATTTATTTTTTTTGCGGTACGCGGACCTCTCACTGTTGTGGCCTCTCCCATTGCGGAGCACAGGCTCCGGACGCACAGTCTCAGCGGCCATGGCTCACGGGCCCAGCCGCTCTGCGGCATGTGGGATCTTCCTGGACCCGGGCACGAACTCGTGTCCCCTGCATCGGCAGGCAGACTCTCAACCACTGTGCCACCAGGGAAGCCCCAGCATGTTCTTTTTAGCTTCTAACTAACTATCCTTTTTCTTTTTTCTAACTATACTGGAAGAATTATGGAAGCAAGACCTCTGCTATCCCATTACAGTTGAATATTTTACCTCTGTACAGGATCTAGCAGAGCTTGTATCCTCCTCAGGGCCTTCACCTTTGCTGTTTCCCCTGCCCACAGTGCTCTGTCCCAGGTATCCTCCAAACTTTCTCCTTCACCTCCTTCCAGTGTTTACCTTCAAGTATTACCTTCTTAGGTCCTTGACCACATTATTGTACCCCAGCCGCTGTCCATGCCTATCTTCCTTTATTATTTTATTGTGTCTCTGTTATGGACTGAATGTTGTGTTCCCTCCAAAATTCATATGTTGAAATCCTAACCTCCAATGTGATGATATTAAATTATGTGGCTTTTGGGAGTTAATAAGGTCATGAGGGTGGAGACCTTATGAATGGTATTAGTGCCCTTAGAAGAAGAGACATGGGAGAGGTGATTTCTTTCTCTGCCATGTTAGGATACAAAAAGAAGATGGCCATCTATAAATGAGGAAGAAGACCTTTATCAAGCACCAGATCATGCTGGCACTCTGATCTCAGACTTCCAGTCTCTAGAACAATGAGAAATAAATATTTTCATTTAAGCCATCTAGTCTATGGTATTCTGTTATAGAAATTGGATAATCTCTCTGGGGCTCAGCTGATCTGGAGAGAGCTGAGCTGTCAGGTGGCAGAGTAGCCAACTAAGATTACAAGCCAAAATGAAAGTAACAGTCAAATCTTTAATCACTTAATGCTATAGCATAAGCAAGAAGTTAAACTGGAGAAAGCATGGACTTCCCCAGTTCCATCCCCATGGAAAATGCACTAGTCTAGGGTCAGGTAGATCAGCACATGTGTGGGGGTTGTTTCACTGCTGAGGGAGTCCTGAACAAAAGGTTCCTGCAGTTTTATGGACCTGAGGGTTAGATGGGGTGAGGGAGAAAAAGATTAAGGCTGGAAAAGTACTGAGTACCAGTTCAGAGAGAAGAAAATTGTCTTTGAAGTCACCTACCTCCATTTCCCATAAGGAGACAGAGGAGCCTGGAGAAAGCCTGGGCAGCAGGCTCCCAAAAAAAAAAAAGCCTTGAAGGAAGGTGCCTGGGCTAGGAATGGGAATATGCATAAGAGAATGGCTGGCCAAGGGAACCTGAGACCTTGACTACAACTCCTTTCTGATTGCAGTGCATTGGCTGTACACCAAGTCTGGGGTGGGGAGGGCAGATTTCCCCCTGAGGCCTGCCAGATAAAGCCTTTATAATTGTCTATGGTCAGGCCTGAAAAATAGCACATAGGTTTTTAACCAGGAGCCAAACTCCTTGATCTCCCTAGAAGTTACCACTTTTAATATGCTGTAGGTTACAACTATATATTTTAATTATTTTTCTGTATATTTTAACTACAAAATAAGCTTCATGAGGGCATGGGAATTTTCTTGTTTGCTGTTGTATTGCTAATGTGTAGAAAACTACCTGGCACAAGTAATTAACAAATCGTTGTTCAATGAAAGAATTAGTGTTATTAATATCTGCATTTTTTCTTCGCAATTAAACTATACATTTCCTTGAGGATTGAGACCTTGCCACATATTTTTTATGTGTATCCTAATTGTCATCTAAATTAGATAGTCTAGCTGTTAAAAGTATTCTTCTCTAGATTTGTATGTAATTTTTAACCTGCATCTTAAGATAACACTTTAGAATTATAAAGGCTGAATTTAATCCTCACTTTATTTTAAAATTAGAAATATTTTAAATCAGGTGCCACATAGCTTCCTAAATTTTCTCTTTTCAATGTTAAATTTTTCCTTTCCTTTTAACAATTTATCATATGACAGTGAAATTATGCTTGGTTATTTTTATCTGTCAACATTGCTAGGGCATGGTACCTAAATATTTGGTCAAACATTAATCTACATGTGCTTAAAGATATTTTTTAGATGATATTAACATTTAAATCTGTAGACTTTGAGTGAAACAGATTGCCTTTCATAAAGTGGGTGGGCCTCATCTAATCAGTTGAAGGACTTAAGAAAAAGACTGACCTCCACCAAGGAGGTCAAGAGGGAGTTCTACCAGAAGACTTCCTTCACCTTGAACTGCAACATCAACTCTGCCCTGGGTCGCAGCCTACTCTGCAGATTTTGGCAGTTTCCACAATCATGTGATTGTATGAGCCAGTTTCTTAAAATCTCTTCCTCTCTCTCTGTATATAGATTAGATATGGATATAGGTATAGGTATAGATATAGATATAGATATAGTTACATACATCCTATTCATTCTGTTACTCTGGAGAACTTTGACTAACACAGGAGTCTTGTTGTTGTTTATCGTACTGTTTATTTTCTTCCAGAATCACTACTATTTATCAGTGTTCCACTTAATATATGGCTCCTAAGCAAATACAGTGCTCCACTTAGGTTCTAATCAAAGTAAGGTACAAGGATATTGTTGAATCCCTTGTTAAATACTGTATTTATGTAAATATAAGTGAGCACTTATTTACTGGCTCATATTAAATCTCTCATTAATTAAAAAATTGTCTAACTTTAACATCTTTTTTGTTCCAGGAATTATCTTAGAAACTATGAATATTGAACTAAGAGGTATAGTCCCAATCCTTAAGGGACATGGATATTTCTTTCCTATTCACAGTCTTTACTGTGAGATATACTTTTAATTTTCAAATTTTTAAAATTATTTTTCTAATAAATCTTATTTGGAGTATAATAGCTTCACAATATTGTGTTAGTTTCTGTTGTACACCAAAGTGAATCAGCTATATGCATACATATGTCCCCATATTCCCTCCCTCTTGAGCCTCCCTCAAATCCTCCCTATTCCACCCTTCTAGGTCATTGCAAAGCACTGACCTGATCTCTCCGTGCTATGCTGCTGCTTCCCACTAGTTGTTTTACGTTTGGTAGTGTATATATGTTCATTCTACTCTCACTTTGCCCCAGCTTCCCCCACCTACCCCGTTTCCTCAAGTCCATTCACTATGTCTACATCTTTATTCCTGCCCTGCACCTAGGTTCATCAGTACCATTTTTTTTGAATTCCATATATATATATGTTAGCATATGGTACTTGTTTTTCTCTTTCTGACTTACTTCACTCTGTATGACAGACTCTAGGTCCATCCACCTCACTACAAATAACTCAATTTCGTTACTTTTTATGGCTGAGTAATATTCCATTGTATATATGTGCTACATCTTCTTTATCCATTCATCTGTCGATGGACACTTAAGTTGGTTGCATGTCTTGGCTCTTGTAAATAGAGCTGCAATGAACATGGTGGTTCATGTCTTGTTTTGAATTATGGTTTTCTTACAGTATACGCCCAGTAGTGGGATTGCTGGGTCATATGGTAGTTCTATTTTTAGTTTTTGAAGGAACCTCCATACTGTTCTCCATAGTGGTTGTATCAATTTACATTTCCACCAACAGTGCAGGAGGGTTCCCTTTTCTCCACACCCTCTCCAGGATTTATTGTTTCTACATTTTTTGATAATGGCCATTCTGACTGGCATGAGGTGATATCTCATTGTAGTTTTGATTTGTATTTCTCTCATGATTAGTGATATTGAGCATCTTTTCATGTGCCTCTTGGCCATCTGTATGTCTTCCTTGGTGGAATGTCTATTTAGGGCTTCCACCCATTTTTTTAATTGGATTGTTTGTTTTTTTGATATTGAGCTCCATGTGCTGTTTGTATATCTTGGATATTAATCCTTTGTCGTTTCATTTGCAAAAATTTTCTCCCATTCTGAGGGCTGTCTTTTTGTCTTATTTATGGTTTCCTTTGCTGTGCAAAAGCTTTTAGGTTTAGTTAAGTCCCATTTGATTCTTTTTGTTTTTATTTCTGTTACTCAAGGAGGTGGGTCAAAAAGATCTTGCTGTGGTTTATGTCAGAGTGTTTTTCCTGTGTTTTTCTCTTAAGAGTTTTTTGTTTGTTTGTTTGTTTTAACATCTTTATTGGAGTATAATTGCTTTACAATGGTGTGTTAGTTTCTGCTTTACAACAAAATGAATCAGTTATATATATATACATATGTTCCCATATCTCTTCCCTCTTGCATCTCCCTCCCTCCCACCCTCCCTATCCCACCCCTCCAGGTGATCACAAAGCACCGAGCTGATCTCCCTGTGCTATGCGGCTGCTTCCCACTAGCTATCTACCTTACGTTTGGTAGTGTATATATGTCCATGCCTCTCTCTCGCTTTGTCACAGCTTACCCTTCCCCCTCCCCATATCCTCAAGTCCATTCTCTAGTAGGTGTGTGTCTTTATTCCTGTCTTACCTCTAGGTTCTTCATGACATTTTTTTTTCTTAAATTCCATATATATGTGTTAGCATCGGTATTTGTCTCTCTCTTTCTGACTTACTTCACTCTGTATGACAGGCTCTAGGTCTATCCATCTCATTACAAATAGCTCAATTTCGTTTCTTTTTATGGTTGAGTAATATTCCATTGTATATATGTGCCACATCTTCTTTATGCATTCATCCAATGATGGACACTTAGGCTGTTTCCATCTCCGGGCTATTGTAAATAGAGCTGCAACGAACATTTTGGTACAGGACTCTTTTTGAATTATGGTTTTCTCAGGGTATATGCCCAGTAGTGGGATTGCTGGTCATAGTTTTATAGTGTGTGGTCTTACATTTAGATCTTTAATCCATTTGGAGTTTATTTTTGTGTATGGTGTTAGGAAGTGTTCTAAATTCATTCTTTTACATGTAGCTGTCCATTTTTCCCAGCACCCCTTATTGAAGAGACTGTCTTTTCTCCATTGTATGTTCTTGCATCCTTTTTCGTAAATTAGGTGACCATATGTGCGTGGATTTATCTCTGGGCATTGTATCCTGTACCATTGATCTATATTTCTGTTTTGTGCCAGTACCATACTTTCTTGACTACTGTGCTTTGTGGTTTAGTGTGAAGTCGGGGAGACTGATTCTTTTTTTGTGATATCTTCTGGTTTGGGGATCAGGGTGATGGTGGCTTTGTAGAATGAATTTGGGAGTGTTTCTCCCTCTGCAATTGTTTGGAAGAGTTTGAGAAGGATTGCTGTTAGCTCTTCTCTAAATGTTTGATAGAATTCACCTGTGAAGCCATCTGGTCCTGGACCTTTTTTCTTGGAAGATTTTTAATTATGGTTTCAATTTCATTACTTGTGATTGGTCTGTTTATATTTTCTAATTCTTCCTGGTTCGGTTTTGGAAAATTGTACCTTTCCAAGAATTTGTCAGTTTCTTCGTGGTTGTCCATTTTATTGGCATATAGTTGTTTGTAGTAGTCTCTTTTAATCCTTTGTATTTCTGCAATGTCAGTTGTGATTTCTCCTTTTTCATTTCTAATTTTATTGATTTGAGTCCTCTCCCTTTTTTCCTTGATGAGTCTTGCTAAGGGTTTATCAATTTTATCATCTCAAAGAACCAGCTTTCAGTTTTATTGATATTTGCTGTTGTTTATTTCATTTATTTCTGTTCTGATCTTTATGATTCTTCCCTTCTACTGACTTTGAGTTTTCTTTGTTCTTCTTTCTCTAGTGGTTGTAAGTGTAGTGTTAGATTGTTTATTTGAGATTTTTCCTGTTTCTTGAGGTGAGATCAAATTGCTATAAACTTCCCTCTTAGAACTGCCTTTGCTGTGTCCCATAGATTTTGGATCATCGTGTTTTCATTGTCATTTTGTTTCTGTGTACTTTTAAATTTCTTATTTGATTTCTTCAGTGATCTCTTGGTTATTTAGTAGCTCACTGTTTAGTCTCCATGTATTTGTGTTTTTTACAGTTGTTTTCCTGATATTGATTTCCAGTCTTATAGCATCATGGTCAGAAAAGATGCTTGATATGATTTCAATTTTTAAAAATTTTCTGAAGCTTGATTTGTGAGCCAAGATGTGATCTACCCTGGAGAATGTTCCCTGTGCACTTGAGAAGAAAATGTGTTCTGCCACTTTGGGGTGGAATGTTCTCTAAATATCAATTAAATCTATTGGTCTCTTCTGTCATTTAAAGCTTGTGTTTCCGTATTTATTTTCTCTTTGGATGATCTGTCCATTGGTGAAAGTGACGTGTTATAGTCCTCTACTATTACTGTGTTACTGTTTCTCCTTACATGGTTGTTAGCATTTGCCTTATGTATTGAGGTGCCCCTATTTTGGGTGGATAAATACTTAAAATTCCTATATCTTCTTCTTGGATTGATACTTTGATCATTATGTAGTGTCCCATCTTATCTCTTGTAACAGTCTTTTTTTTAAAAAAAATTATTTATTTATTTATTTTATTTTTGGTCGCGTTGGGTCCTTGTTTCTGCGCGCGGGCTTTTCTCTTGTTGCGGCAACGGGGGCTACTCTTTGTTGTGGTGCGTGGGCTTCTCATTGCGGTGGCTTCTCGTTGCAGAGCACGGGCTCTAAGCACGTGGGCTTCAGTAGTTGTGTCATGCGGGCTCAGTAGCTGTGGCTTGCAGGCTCTAGAGCACAGGCTCAGTAGTTGTGGCACACGGGCTTAGTTGCTCCGCGGCATGTGGGATCTTCCCGGACCCAGGCCCGAACCCGTGTTCCCTGCATTGGCAGGTGGATTCATAACCACTGAGCCACCATGGAAGTCCTTGAAACAGTCTTTATTCTAAAGTCTATTTTATCTGATATGAGTATTGCTACTGCAGCTTTCTTTTGATTTCCATTTTCACGGAATATCATTTTCCATCCCCTCACTTTCAGTCTGTATGTGTCTCTATGTCTGAAGTGGGTCTCTTGTAGACAGCATATATATGGGTTTTGTTTTTGTATCCATTCAGCTAGTCTGTGTCTTTTGGTTGGGACATTTAATCCATTTACATTTAAGGTAATTATCCATATGTATGTTCCTCTGACCATTTTCTTAATTGTTTTGGGTTTGTTATTGTAGGTCTTTTCCTTCTCTTGTGTTTCCTGTTTAGGGAAGTTCCTTTAGCATTTGTTATAAAGCTGGTTTGGTGGAGCTGAATTCTCTTAGCTTTTGCTTTTCTGTAAAGCTTTCAATTTCTCTGTCAAACATGAATGAGATCCTTGCTGGGTAGAGTGATCTTGGTTGTAGGTTTTTGTCTTTCATCACTTTAAGTATATCCTGCCAGTTCCTACTGGCCTGCAGAGTTTCTGCTGAAAAACCAGCTGATAACCTTATGGGGATTTCTTTGTATGTTATTTTTTGTTTTTTTTCCATTGCTGCTTTTAATATTTTCTCTTTGAATTTAATTTTTGTTAGTTTGATTAATATGTGTATTGGTGTGTTTCTCCTAGGGTTTATCCTGTATGGGACTCTCTGTGCTTCATGGACTTTGGTTACTATTTCCTTTCCCTTGTTAGGGAAGTTTTCAACTATAATCTCTTTAAATATTTTCTCAGACCCTGTCTTTCTCTCTTCTTCTTCTGGGACCACTATAGTTTGAATGTTCATGCATTTAGTGTTGTCCAGTGGTCTCTGAGATTGTTTTCAATTCTTTTCATTCTTTTATATTTATTCTGCTCCTCAGCAGTTATTTTCACCATTTTTCTTCCATCTCACTTATTCGTTCTTCTGTCTCAGTTATTCTGTTATTGTTTTCTTCTAGTGTATTTTTCATTTCAATTATTGTATTGTTCATCTCTGTTCGTTTGTTCTTTAGTTCGTCTAGATCTTTGTTAAACACTTCTTGTATTTTCTCAATCTGTGCCTCCATTCTATTTCTGAGATTCTGGATCATCTTTACTATCATTACTCTGAATTCTTTTTCAGGTAGATTGCCTATTTTCTCTTCATTTATTTGGTCTTGTATGTTTTTACCTTGCTCCTTCATCTGTGACATATTTTTTTGCTGTCTTTTTTTTTTTTTAATGAGTGAGATTCTGTTCCTGTCTTACTGATTGTGTGGCGTGAAGCTTCAAGCACTATAGTTTGTAAGCTGTTGGGTAGAGCTGGGCCTTGGTGCTAAGATGAGTACCTCTGTGAGACCTCACTCCAATGCACCATTCCTTGGTGTCTGAGGTTCTCTATTAGTCCAGTGGTTCAGACTCAGAGCTCCCACCAGAGGAGCTTTGGCCTGACCCCTGGCTCATGAACCAAGATCTGACAAGCCACGTGGGGTGGTGAAAGAAAAAAAGAGAACAATTACAAAGTAAAACATAAAATTAGACTTGGAAACTAACAGATATGTTAGAAAGAATATAAAAATAAAAATATAGATGAATCAACAACCGAAAGGTACAATGGTACCACGATAGTAAAAAAAGAAGGAGGAAGGAAAAGAAGAAAAAAAAAAAAAGGGGTAAAGGCTTTGGCTATGGAGGGCGGGGCCTGAGCAAGGGTGAGGTTTGGGCAGAGGGCGGGGCATATGCTTAGGAACTACAGGGCTAGAAAAGACCCTGGGGGTTGTGGGTGGTGAGGATTAGGCTCAACAGAATAGAAAGGCCCAGGTGTGCCCCCCACCCCTGGTTTCAGAGGGTGGGGGACCTCACCTGGGAGCTCAGCAGTCTCTCCTGCCTCATTGGGCGGGGCAAATGCCTTCCACTCCTCTTCCACTACTCCTGGATCGCCACTCCTGCCTACCTCTCCTGATCTCCCCAGCCTCCCTCCTATGTCACCAGGAGCCACGTGGCCTGGAGGGTCTTTGGAGGGGGCGTACCGGTCTGGAGGGTCTTTGGAGGGGGGTACCAGCCTGGGGCTCCCTGGGCCCGAGTGGTCTGTGTGATTGCCCTCCGCTCTTCCTGGAGAGTCTCTCCCACCTGCCTCTCATGATCTCCCCGGCCTCAGGGGCACTAATCTTGTCTGGCCTCCACTTCTCCTTCCCCCTCAGTCTCCCCACATCCCTACCGGTTCACTTGGGGGTTCCTGCCATCTCTTGGGGGCATGAGGGTCCCCACCAGCAGTCGGCAAGTGCCCTAGTTGTGGGGGAGCAAGGTTTACTTTTTAAACTGTAGTATTATACCTTATATTCTAGAATTCCTTCTTGCTCAATTTGATCCATTGTTCCAACCCTTAAAATGAAAAAGAAGTACTGATTTTTCAGTCATATTCTTTTATTCAATATTTGGCTATTTATGCAAATTGATGCATAACTTTTCTGTGTATACATACATTTTTTTAGCTCAAAATTGTGAATAAGGATCACAACAGTTTAAAAAAATAAGCCATGTAATAATCATGGTTTAAGAATAATTGTTCAGCTAACACATATCCACATAATTTACAAACATCCTCTCCACCTCTGTCTTGTCCAAAAAACATCAAGAAAACACTGCATTAAATGCCTCATTGTAATGCAGATTCACTATGTCTAAATAATTTAATTAATTTGGTATAATTTATTATAATTTGTTAGTGAACTTAAAGTGACTCTTGGTGATTGCCATTTCCTTTTCTAGGTGTTCATAGCCATCTATCTAATTATGTGTCTTGGAATTTTGCTGAGAATTGATGGAATGCATTATGATGTATAATTTCAATATGTATTTAAAATTTTTTTTAACGTCCTTATTGGAGTATAATTGCTTTACGATGGTGTGTTAGTTTCTGCTGTATAACAACGTGAATCAGCTATACGTATACATTTATCCCCATATCCCCTGCCTCTTGTGTTTCTCTCCCACCCTCCCTATCCCACCCCTCTAGGTGGTCAAAAAGCACGGAGCTTATCACCCTGTGCTATGTGGCTGCTTCCCACTAGCTATTTATTTTACATTTGGTAGTACATATACGTCCATGCCACTCTCTCACTTCATCCTAGCTTCCACGTCCCCGTCCCCATGTCCTCAAGTCCATTCTCTTCGTCGACATCTTTATTCCTTCCTGCACGTAGGTTCTTCAGACCAGTTTTTTTTGTTTTCTTTTTAGATTCCATATGTATGTGTTAGCATACAGTATTTGTTTTTCTCTTTCTGACTTACTTCACTCTGTATGACAGACTCTAGGTCCATCTACCTCACTACAAATAACTCAATTTTGTTTCCTTTTATGGTTTAGTAATATTCCATTGTATGTATGTGCCACATCTTCTTTATCTATTCATCTGTCAGTGGACATTTAGGTTGCTTCCATGTCCTGGCTATTGTAATTACTGCTGCAGTGATCATTGTGGTACATGTCACTTTTTGAATTATGGTTTTCTCAGGATATATGTCCAGTAGTGGGATGGCTGGGTCATATGGTAGTTCTATTTTTAGTTTTGTAAGGAGCCTCCATACTGTTCTCCATGGTGACTGTATCAATTTACTTTCCCACCAGTAGTGCAAGAGAGTTCCCTTTTCTGCACACCCTCTCCAGCATTTATTGTTTGTAGATATTTTGATGATGTCCATTCTGACCCGTGTGAGGTGATAGCTCATTGTAGTTTTGATTTTCATTTCTCTAATGATTAGTGATGTTGAGCATCCTTGCATATGTTTGTTGGCAATCTGTATATCTTCTTTGGAGAAATGTCTATTAAGGTCTTCTGCCCATTTTTGGTTTGGGTTTTTTGTTTTTCTGACATTGAGCTGCATGAGCTGCTTGTATATTTTGGAGATTAATCCTTTGTAAGTTGCTTCATTTGCAAATATCTTCTTGCATTCTGAGGGTTGTCTTTTCGTCTTGGTTATAGTTTCCTTTGCTGTGCAAAAGCTTTTATGTTTCATTAGGTCCCATTTGTTTATTTTTGTTTTTATTTCCCTTTCTCCAGGAGGTGGGTCAAAAAGTATCTTGCTGTGATTTATGTCATAGAGTGTTCTGCCTATGTTTTCCTCTAAGAGTTTTATATTATCTGGCCTTACATATAGGTCTTTGATCCATTTTAAGTTTGTTTTTGTGTATGGTGTTAGGGAGTGTTCTAATTTCCTCTTTTACATGTAGCTGTCCAGTTTTCCCAGCACCACTTATTGAAGAGGCTGTCTTTTCTTCATTGTATATTCTTGCCTCCTTTATCAAAGATAAGGTGCCCATCTGTATGTGGGTTTATCTCTGGGCTTTCCATTCTGTTCCATTGATCTATATATCTTTTTTTGTGTCAGTACCATATTGTCTTGATTACTGTAGCTTTGTAGTGTAGTCTGAAGTCAGGGCACCTGATTCCTTCAGGTCTGTTTTTCTTTCTGAAGATTGCTTTGGCTGTTCAGGCTCTTTTGTGTTTCCATACAAATTGTGAAACTTTTTGTTCTAGTTCTGTGAAAAATGCCCTTGGTAGCTTGATAGGGATTGCATTGAATCTGTAGATTGCTTTGGGTAGTATAGTCATTTTCAAAATGTTGATCCTTCCAGTCGAAGAACATGGTATATCTCTCCATCTTTTTGTATCATTTTTAATTTCTCTCATCAGTGTCTTAGAGTTTTCTGCATACAGGTCTTTTGTCTCCTTAGGTAGGTTTATTACTATGTATTTTATTCTTTTTGTTGCAGTAGTAAATGGGAGTGTTTCCTTAATTTCTCTTTCAGATTTTTCATCATTAGCGTATAGGTATGTAAGAGATTTTGTTTATTAATTTTTTATCTTGCTACATTACCAAATTCATTGATTAGCTTTAGTAGTCTTCTGGTAGAATCTTTAGGGTTCTCTATGTATAGTATTATGTCATCTGCAAACAGTGACAGTTTTACTTCTTCTTTTCCGATTTGGATTCCTTTTATTTCTTTTTCTTCTCTGATTGCTGTGGCTAAAACTTCCAAAACTATATTGAATAATAGTGGTGAGAGTGGATACCATTGTCTTGTTCCTGATCTTAGTGGAAATGGTTTCAGTTTTTCACCACTGAGAATGATGTTGGATGTGTGTTTGTCACATATGGCCTTTATTATGTTGAGGTAAGTTCCCTGTATGCCTTATTTCGGAGGGTTTTTTATCATAGATGAGTGTTGAATTTTGTCAAAAGCTTTTTCTGCTTCTATTGAGGTGATCATATATGTTTTCTCCAATTTTTAATATGGTGTATTACATTGATCAATTTGCATATATTAAAGAATCCTTGCATTCCTGGGATAAACCCCACTTGATCATGTTGTATGATCCTTTTAATATGCTGTTGGATTTTGTTTGCTAGTATTTTGTTGAGGATTTTTGCATCTATGTTCATCAGTGATATTGGCCTGTAGTTTTCCTTTTTTGTGACTTCTGTCTGGTTTTGGTACCAGGGTGATGGTGGCCTCGTAGAATGAGTTTGGGAGTGTTCCTCCCTCTTCTATATTTTGAAAGAGTTTGAGAAGGATGGGTGTTAGCTCTTCTCAAAATGTTTGATAGAATTCACCTGTGAAGCCATCTGGTCTTGGGCTTTTGTTTGTTTTAAGATTTTAATCACAGTTTCAATTTCAGTGCTTGTGATTTGGTCTGTTTATATTTTCTCTTTGTTCCTGGTTCAGTCTCAGAAGGCTGTGGTTTTCTAAGAGTTTGTCCATTTCTTCCAGGTTGTCCATTTTATTGGCATATAATTGCTTATAGTAGTCTTTCCTGATTCTCTGTATTTCTGCTTTGTCAGGTGTTACTTCTCCTTTTTTTTTTTGCGGTACGCGGGCCTCTCACTGTTGTGGCGTCTCCCGTTGTGGAGCACAGGCTCCGGATGTGCAGGCTCAGCAGCCATGGCTCACGGGCCCAGCCGCTCCACGGCATGTGGGATCTTCCTGGACCGGGACATGAACCCGTGTTCCCTGCATTGGCAGGCAGACTCTCAACCACTGTGCCACCAGGGAAGCCCTACTTCTCCTTTTTAATTTCTAATTCTGTTGATCTGAATCTCTTCCCTTTTTTTCTTGATGAGTCTGGCTAATGGTTTATCCATTTTGTTTATCTTCTCAAAGAACCAGCTTTTAGTTTTATTGGTCTTTGTCATTGTTTCTTTCATTTCTTTTTTATTTATTTCTGATCTGATTTTTACCATTTCTTTCCTTCTGCTAACTTTGTGTTATTTTTTGCTCTTCTTTCTCTAACTTCTTTAGGTATAAGGTAAGGTTGTTAATTTTAGATGTTTCTTGTTTCTTGAGGTGGGGTTGTATTGCTGTAAACTTCCCTGTTAGAACTGCTTTTGCTGCATCCCTTAGGTTTTTGGTCATTGTGTTTTCACTGTCATTTGTTTCTAGGTATTTTTTGATTTCCTCTTTGATTTCTTTAGTAATCTTTTGGTTATTTACTAGTGTATTGTTTAGCCTCCAGGTGTTTGTATTTTTTACAGTTTTTTTCCTGTAATTGATATATAGTCTCTTAGTGTTGTGGTCAGACAGGATATTTGATACAATTTCAATTTTCTTAAATTTTCCAAGGCTTGATTTGTGACCCAAGATATGATCAATCCGGGAGAATGTTCCATGAGCACTTGAGAAGAAAGTGTATTTTGTTGTTTTTGGATGGAATGCCCTAATAATATCAGTTAAGTACATCTTTTTAATGTGTCATTTAAAGCTTGTGTTTTCTTATTTATTTTCATTTTGGATGATCTGTCCATTGGTGTAAGTGCAGTGTTAATGTCTGTTATTACGGTGTTACTGTCAATTTCCCCTTTTATGGCTGTTAGTATTTGCCTTATGTATTGCGGTTCTCCTATGTTGGGTACATAAATACTTACAGTTGTTATATCTTCTTGGATTGATCCCCAATCATTATGTAGTGTCCTTCTTTGTCTCTTATAACATTCTTTATTTTAAAGTCTATTTTACCTGATATGAGTATTGCCTCTCCAGCTTTCTTTTGATTTCCATTTGCATGGAATATCTTTTTCCATCCCCTCGCTTTCAGTCTGTACGTGTCCCTAGGTCTGAAGTGTGTCTCTTGTAGACAGCATGTAATATATATGGGTCTTGTTTTTGTATCCATTCAGCCAGTCCATGTCTTTTGGTTGGAGCGTTTAATCCATTTATACTTAAGGTAATTATCGATATTTACGTTCCTGTTACCATTTTCTCAATTGTTTTGGGTTTGTTATTGTAGCTCTTTTCCTTCTCTTGTGTTTCCTGCCTAGAGAAGTTCCTTTAGCATTTATTGTAAAGCTGGCTTGGTGGTGCTGAATTTTCTTAGCTTTTGCTTTTCTGTAAAGCTTTTAATTTCCCTGTTGAATCTGAATGAAATCCTTGCTGGGTAGAGTAATCTTGGTTGTTGGTTTTCCCTTTCATCACTTTAAATATGTCCTGGCAGTCCCTCTGGCTTGCCTAGTTTCTACTGAAAGATCAGCTGTTACCTTATGGGGATTCCCTTGTATGTTATTTGTTGTTTTTCCCTTACTGCTTTTAATATTTTTTTCTTGTGTTTAATTATTGATAGTTTGATTAATATGTGTGTTGGCGTGCTTCTCCTTGTATTTATCCTCTATGGGACTCTCGGTGCTTCTTGGAGTTGATTGACTATTTCTTTTCCCATATTAGGGAAGTTTTCAACTATAATCTTGTCAAATATTTTCTCAGTCCGTTTCTTATTCCCTTCTTTTGAGACCCCTATAATTCAAATGTTGGTGTGTTTAATGTTGTCCCAAAGGTCTCTGAGACTGTCCTCAATTCTTTTCATTCTTTTTTCTTTTTTCTGCTCTGCAGTTATTTCCATTATTTTATCTTCCAGGTCACTTATCCATTCTTCTGCCTCAGTTATTCTGCTATTGATTCCTTCTAGAGAATTTTTAATGTTATTTATTGTGTTGTTCATCATTGTTTGTTTGCTCTTTAGTTCTTCTAGGTCCTTGTTAAACGTTTCTTGTATTTTCTCCATTCTATTTCCACGATTTTGGATTATCTTTACTATCATTACTCTGAATTCCTTTTCAGATAGACTGCTTATTTCCTCTTCATTTGTTTGGTCTGGTGGGTTTTTACATTGCTCCTTCATCTCCTGCGTATTACTCTGTCTTCTCATTTTGCTTAACTTGCTGTATTTGGGATCTCCTTTCTGCAGGCTGCAGGTTCGTATTTCCCATTGTTTTTGGTGTCTGCCCCCAGTGGGTAAGGTTAGTTCAGTGGCTTGTGTAGACTTCCTGGTGGAGGGAACTGGTGCCTGTGTTCTGGTGGATGAGGCTGGTCTTGTCTTCCTGGTGGGCAGGACCGCATCTGGTGGTGTGTTTGGGGTGTCTGTGAACTTATTATGATTTTAGACAGCCTCTCTGCTAATGGGTGGTATTGTGTTCCTGTTTTGCTATTTGTTTGGCATGAGGTGTCCCACACTGGAACTTGCTGGTCGTTGAGTGGAGCTGGGTCTTTGTGTTGAGATGGAGATCTCTGGGAGAGCTCTTGGCAGTTTATGTGGGGACAGGGAGTCTCTGGTTGTCCAATGTTTTGTACTCGGCTCTCTCACCCCAGAGTCTCAGGCCTGACACCTGGCTGGAGCACCAAGACCCTGTCAGCCACATGGCTGGAGGATGGGTAAGTCAGAAATGAGTCAGGTTTCCAGCTCTTGGATGGTGGCCAACTCGGGGTTGGGGCTCTACTGGTCTGCCTCAGTGGTTGGTGTAGCCACTCTGGGAGCTTTGAGACGTTAGTTCTGGAAGGAGAGATTTGGAGCCCCTGTACCTTAGATTTTACAAAAAAATCAGAAAAACATTGATGTCTATATCATTTTCTATCACTCTTCCCAGTCATCATGCTCATACAGATACTTGTTACATTGGTGATATAATTATATGCAGAATGAGGGTTGTCCTGTGGTACCCAAGCCCAGCGATGCACTTGTACTTGTGAACCACATATTAGTCCATTTGAAGAGAACCAATTAAGTTCTTCCATCTCTTCATGGCATCCATTTTCCTCTTCGTGTGATCTTTCCCCCTTCCTTTCCTTTCCTTTCCTTTCCTTTCCATCTTTTCTTATTCCTCTTTGTTTTGGCAGAGATTATTTCTGTGTTTCCTAGTTATCTAGTTATCTTCACAACTAGATAACAAATACTACCAGTAATTCTCAAGCTTATATCCTGTCTATTTCAGAAAGTAGCCTATTTTAAGATGAAATCTGTTATCCCATATTCTATGCAAAAATGGTTGTTTCACTTGGTTAAGGTTTCCCTGTCTGGATTAATCAGTTTTCTCAGGAGTTGCCATTATATTGCATGAACATGACTACCTATTAATCATGTGGATAGTTGAAATTAGACTTTCTAGAGCTAGATGTGATATACAGAAAATTTAGTAGGTATCCATTAAACATGGTGTCTCATTTAGGTATCCAAAGGTGAGAAACTGAGGACAGCCTGGACAGATGAAACCTGGAATTGAAAAGATAGTAACTGAGGCTACTCTCTATCATTCCTGGGCTATATAGTCTCTCATCTACACTTTTCTCTATGTGCATGTCTTATGGTCTTGATGCTCTCAGAGTACTTGCGTACTTTGGCTACCCATGGTCTTTGCTTCTCCATGACATCAGAGTGCAGATGGCTTGGACTTGCCAAAATGCTGACCCTGGCCTGACGTAAAATGACTCTTCAATTTCAGTGCTTACCTTTATCTGATTGGTTACTGTTTCTGAGTTTCTTAGTTTATTTTCTTATACAGAGAGAATCTTCTTAGTTACTACTTGCCAGTGGATTGGCTGGAGTTTTTTTTTTGTTGTTAGATGCCTACTGCTGAGAATGGGACAAAGGCAGGGCAAGCATATTGACAGATGTTTTTGCTTGTATAGAATATAATTTATCTATTCATGGACATTTAAATTTACCTCTTATTATAGGGATAATGATCTAGTGTCTTTTATTTGCATTTGTTTTACCCTTACTAGTATAAATATATATTTTCTTCATAGAGATTGTGAGTACCATGTTAATTGTTTTTGATTAATATGAAATGATCAGCATCAAATACTGAAATTAATCATTTATTTTTTAAAAAAATACTCTGCACATAGCTGACAGATCTTTTTTATTATCTTTAGTTATATTAATAACTCTATACTGAACTTTGTATTTCTGCACTCTCCTTAATCTCCTTGAGCCTCAGTTTCCTGGTCAGTAAAATAGTTATAGAAACACTTCTATGTGAACAAATTAGCATCTTGTTTCCACATAAAAGATGTTGAAAATATAATCCTTTCCCTTTCCCTGTGTTACAGTATATATAGGAAAATATAGCTATGTTAGTTTCCTTTGTATAGCTTTCCTTTTTGTGTCTACTTTGTTGTAGCAATTTATAATTTTCTTATCAGAATTTGTTTTTCAGGGGCTCCAATCCTATTAAAAGACTGAGGTCATGGATTCATTCAGATATCCTCTCTAAAATTTTTGAAATCTGCTTTTCTAAAGTCCAAGTTAGCTGTCAGAATGTGCTGAGGGTTTTCTTCCTTGGCTATTTCAAGCACTAAGATGACAAGTTGACTTTCTCCCAAGGTTCCTATCAGTTTAATTTCATGAACCAGTTCTTTCTTTTTGGTCAAAATTAAGTCCAGAGAAATAGTCCCTCATTGTTTCATCAGAGAGCTGAGAGAAATTTTCTGCAAAATGAGACTTCTAACAGATGTCTGGTTCATTGACATCTCAGCTATAACCTGCCTAACCTAGTTCATTCTCACATCAGAATTATTTATGCCTGTCACTCCTTTAATTCTCAGTATGGTATAGTGCACTGTTTCTCAACCTGGTCTGAAGATGCAATTTCATGGTTCATGAGTACTCTATAGAAATTTAACATTTTGCATTTTATTTTATTTATTTTTTTAATGTTCTTTTCTTTTATAATTTATTTTTTATTAAAGTCTAGTTGATTTACAATATTGTGTTAATTTCTGCTGTACAGCAAAGTGACTCAGTCATATACTTACACACGTTCTTTTTTATATTCTTTTCCATTATGGTTTGTCTGAATAATAGTCTAAAAGTTAATGTAACCACATTCTGGATTATAATTTCACTTCCTGGATTTGCATACATATTTATGATTTCATAGGTGTCACATGATCACCTAAAGTGATAACTATTTAACATTATTGTGCTGATAAAATAAATAGGGCTGCCACTAAGATGGTATCTCTTACTGTCTAAGTGAAAACAATAATCATATATACATATTTTAAAAATTATTTTATCTATTATAAACACAGTTATCTTTTTGCAAAATAAACTTGCAACTAAATGACATTTTCATGAATAAATATGTAGTTTTTCAGTAGATTAAAACATTGATTTGACATCATGAATAAGTGCAGTACTTGTTCACTTTTCACTGGTTAATGAGAACAGAGGTGGACTTGGCATGTAAATAATACATTCTCATCAAATGAAGGCTATGCTGTTCCATGGGAATAAAGGTGCTGAAGAATTTGAAGAGAAAAGGTGGAGGAAGAATTGAATCATTGCATGGCACACACAAAACAACCTAAAGCATAACAATATATTTCATATCTACCTTGATTTATTTAAAGAAAACAAATATTCCATTAAATAATGTTGAATGTTGGTGGTGATATTGGCCATTGTTTTAATTTAGACTAAACTTTATAATTGTGCTAGAATTAGAATAGGTGTTTGAGCTTAAATGGTGAAAATAAGGAATTCTTTGTCCTAGTGAAGCTTTTTTAGCAAAGTCAGGGACATCATACAAGCCTGTGACTACTGCCATGGTACTATTTACCCCATGATATAGTGCTGTCTCCTGAGATGACAAGTGAATGAAGCAACATCTTTCCATTCCCCTGCCAGCATTTATACAGCTGCTCTGCATTAGGTCCTCTAATATCAAGTTTGTGGTTGGTAGTTAAAGGTTGAAATAGAAATATAGTACATCTGAGTATAGGTTTATTTAATAAAAAGTTTTCAAGCAGCCCAGCTGTCTGTATGGGTGGTCTCAGATTGTGTGTGAGAGAATGGGGGAAGAAGGTAAGGTAAAGGTAGTAAAGTAAAATATGTGTCAGGAAGAGAAAGTAGAGTAGGAAAGAGAAAAAGAAGGAAAACAGGAAGATGAGAGAGAAAGAGGGAATGAAGTGAAAAATACAAAGAGAGAATGCAAATTAAATATGAAATTGAGATTAATAACCTAAAATAATTATAAAATTACATAGTTAATTAAACCAAGGTAGAAAATATACTTTATTATTTTCTAATATTTTTTCTTCCAACTCCTTTTTGTTTTTCCTCATAACTAAATAATATGTTCCAGTAATTCATTTTTCAAAATATTTAGAATATGAGATAATCATTATACTTCATGGTGTGTACAGATACTGGTTAAAATTCCAAGATTCACATTTTTACTGGTAATAAAGCTAAATGAAAAATTAAAATTTTAGGCCTGAGTATGTGAAATTTATTGTCAGAAAAGCAGGTTCCAGAATGTAATTATTAACTTGTGATTCTGATAACTAAGTAATATACTTTGAAATATTATTTAACCTCACAAGTAATCATGAATAAAATTTAAAATAAGATATATTTCATCTAAGGCACTGGAGAATATAAAAGTAGAAAAAAAGTGGTAAATATAGAAAAAGTTAACTGAAATAATATAATAAGAATGAGATAAATTTTCTTATTAAAACACATAATTGCAGTTTAAATCAAATATTTTCTTTAAAGACTCTATGCTGTTTGCAGGAGATATTTAAAAAATGAAGTGATTAAAACTATAAATACATTATGCAAGCAAATGTCTAATAAAAAACACAAAGTTGTACTACTAATGATAATATCAAATAAATTAGGTCTTTTTATTTGGCAAAAGTTTAAATCAAAGGGACACTGAAGAGTTCTTGCATGATAGCCTGATAAAGGATTAATATGTAAAAACTAAAATGAAACCGAAACCAGAACATCTGTAATAAACGTAAAAAATGCCTTTTACAAAGATAGCAACAAAAATCCCATAATATTGAACAAGAAATGTAAATACTCTATTACAAGTGGTTTCTCAGATCTTTGGAGAAAATCATGATTTGGAGAGAGTTAACTATTGGAAAATAAAGTTAATTTATATCTGTTTTTATTGTGCTCACAATATACATTAAATTTAGGATGAATTGTTGATATGAATTGGTTAAATAATGAGGGATTCACAGCCCACAATATTAGACTCTAGCAGATTCACAATAAACATTATTTTTAAAGTCCTAAGCTTTTTTCATGAAAGCCTTGCCTAATTTAACCTGACATTTTTTCTAGAGTTATTTGTTCATGGAATATTTTTCCACAAAATAATGTTTTATTAACTTTCCATGTAACTAAAACTATGCTGATACAACCTTGGCAAATTCTGTGCTGAAAATGAAGATGGTTACTATTTTTTTTTTCTGGAAGAGCAAGCTATGAAATGAGATAAATATATATATACAAATTTTGGAATGAATATTGCCAAAATCTTTCATGGTTTGCTGATAATAAGTTACCTACCTGAGAAGACCAAGAGGATCAATTGAAAATGTTTTGGACCTAATAAGTGAGTTCCGTGAAATGGCTTTTTATGAAATCAATATACAAAATCAGTATCATTTCTATATACCAACAAGAAACAATTGGAAAATTTGAGAAACATATTCTGTATATGATATCACTGAAATTAAACTTCATGAGAAATTTTGTAGGACTTCTATATTAAAACAAAGAAAAAATACACAAAACTGTATTTAAAGACATTATAAACAAAACTTCACAGTGTGTAGCAACGTGAGTTGCTATACATTTCTTGAATCCTATTCTGATTCTTTCTATCCCACTTCCTTAAAATGTTTTTTTAACATGAGGCTTTTAAGGAAAAGATACTCATTAGAGTATCAACTTCCTGCAAGTTTCTTCCACCAGAAAAGGAAGAGGAGTAAGGTACTAATTATATATTTAATTACTTTATTTCTTTTCAGGATGAAAGCTCAGAAATTCAAACCACTTTATTTTTTGGCTAAGTTGTGCTGCCTAGTAAAAGTTTTCCTTGATTTATAATATATTGTGAACCAGAACATTATACTTCCTGAAATTTCCTTATGCAATATGATATTTTTTTCAAAAGAAGAAAACTACTATATTGCAGAGGAAATTTCTTAGCAAATAGAGTCATTACTGCCTTATCATTTCTTATTTCGCCAAAGTTAAACAACTTAAAAATTCTTTGTAATTAGTCAAAGTTCAAACATAATTTTTTGATGGTAAAACTGGACAAAATGATTATATTTTGAAGAATAGTCACAATAGAATAACCAAGGAAACATTGAACATTTCAAATTAATAAATAAAAATATGCAAACAGAGTAGGTATACCAGTGAAAATAATAGTGCATCATGTTGAACCTTGTATATAAAGAACTTACTAATAATAACGATTTCTCAAGCAGTATAAAAAAAAAGAATACACAGTAAATGGTACTGTATCAATTGCTAGCCATTTGGGAAACAGCACTTTTAATACCTCTTATACCTTCATAAACATTATACCTTCATAAACATTAAAGTTAAATAAGTATGGAATATTTTCAGTAAGAGCACAGTCCATGATATAATGTTGTCATGAACTCACAGATTTTGTGTTTATTTGTTTTATAGTCGGCAGTTTGTTTTGTAGAGAGCATGTATCAAATAAATACACGTGTGTGGACAGGGTGTGGCACATGGAGGCTTAGATAGGGTACATTATTGTATAATTTTATATTGAAGTCATGTGCAAACCTGCATCTAAAATATACAGATGCAAATCATAAGCTTCATTCCTCGTCATCATAAGAAGTTCCTTTATATGGTTTATTTGAAGGTTGCATAATAAACGGGCTTACTTAGCCTCACTAGTCCATCATTGGTGTTCCAGTGATTTAAAACTTTACTATATATAGCAGATTTTATGTGTTTAATTAGAAAAGTAATTAAAAATTACAAGCTTCAGTATTCTCATACATGTCATATGAATAATAAAACCTTAATCGTTGGAATTAAGTAAGACTGCATATATAATATACACTGGCATTTAGTAGTCACTTAAACATGAATTTTCTTCTATCTCTCTTTCCTGAATGACCTGCCCACTCACAACAAATGCCTAGTATAAAGTAACATATGTGATATGTGGTAAATGGAAGTTAATTAATTCATATTTTTTTCCTTTTTAGATAGTAACCTACTAGAACAACTATCCCAAAGTATCCACACTAACAGGTATAATTTATGCAGTGAAACAGTGGAGAGCCCCAAATCCAACACCCAGTTTGCTTATCTGTAGCTCTGGCCTGGACCCTGAATGTTCTAGGTTACTGTGATGAATATGGCATGTACAATATTGAAAATTCAAAAGTCAGAAAATTTGCATTTACATTTCTGTGTACCCAATTTTTTTTGTTAATCCAGAGCTAGGCAAAATCTCAAATTACTGTTGCCTAAAAGTCTTGTTTCAGTCCTCAAATGCTGTTCTCTTTTCCTGTAGTATTCTTCCAGTGTGAGCACTCTTCTCAACTTACCTGCCTAAATTCTACTCAAAATTAAGTTCTTAATTTAGACATTATTTCCCTGGGAAGTATGTGTTTTGTGATTCTGACAAACCTAGATAATATACTTACCCTTTCATGTACTTCCATATAATCTTGAGCTTCCTCATCCAAGACATTTCTCAAATTGCACTGAAATTACTTTTCTTATGTATTTGAGTTGCATACTGGATAGTAAGCTCCCTGAGAGTAGGGAACTGCTGTATTATTTACCATTGTCTCCTTATTGCTATGCTTAAATCATGTACAGTGTAGATATTCAATTAATATTTTTTGAATTGAGACTCATTAGGAAAAGGATGCCTATGGAATTAAATCCAGTATAAAATCTGGGAAGAGAAATGTGTAAATTATAAACTCAAATCAGCATTTGGAAGCTTATTTTGACTTTTAAACTATTTAACCTAATACATTCAATCTCTGTAGTGAGGAATCTAAAATAAAAACTAAGTTATGCCTTGTGAAAAACATTCACTATTACTTAAATGTTTAATGGACAGTTTATTTTTTATTGATTAATTTTTATATTTTAAAATTTTAAATAATTTTTACTGAAGTATCGTTGACATACAATATTCTGTTAGGTTCAGGTGTACTATATAGTGATTTGAAATTTGCACACATGAAATTATCACCATGATAAGTTTAGTAACCATCTGTCCCTATACAAAGTTATTGTGATATTATTAATCATATTCCTTATGGTGTATATTACATCTCTGTAAATTAATTTATTATATAACTGGAAGTTTGTACCTTTTAATCCCCTTTAACTATTTCGCTTCCTACCCCCCACTTTTGACAAACACCCATTTGTTCTCTTAATCTGAGTCTGTTTTTGTTTGTTCATTTCATTTTTTAATGAGAGCATGTGGTATTTGTCCTTGTCTGATTTATTTCACTGAGCTTTATAGATCCATCCATGTTGTCACAAATGGCAAGATTTCATTTTTTTTTAATGGCTAACACTCCTTTGTGTGTATGTGTGTGTGTGTGTGGGTGTATATGTATATATGTTTATGTATATACCACGTCTTCTATATCCATTTGTCTATTGATGGACACTTAGGTTGCTTCCATATCTTGGCTATTGTAAGTAATGCCCCAGTGAACATTAGAATGTGTATAGTATATCTTTTTAAATTAGTGTTTTTGTTTCTTTGGGTAAATACCCAGAAGTTGAAATTGCTGGGTCATATGGAAGTTCTAATTTTAATTTTTTGAGGAGCCTCCATACTGGTTTCTGTAGTGGCTGCACCAATTTACAATCACACCAACAGTGCATGAGGGCTGCCTTTTCTTCATGTAGTTAGCAACACTTGTTATTTGTTGTCTTTTTGATGACAACCATTCTGACAGGTGTGAGACAGTATCTCATTGTGTTTTTAATTTGCATTTCCCTGATGATTAGTGATGTTGAACATCTTTTCATGTTGGCCATCTGTATATCTTCTTTGGAAAAATGTCTATTTGAGTCCTCTGCCTGTTTTTTAAATTGGATGTTTGTTTTTGATGTTGCCTTGTATGAGTTCTTTGTATAGTTTGGATATTAACTCCTTATGGGATACATTATTTGAAAATATCTTCTCCCATTCAGTAGGTGGCCTTTGCATTTTGTTGATAGTTTCCTTTCCTGTGCCAAGGATTTTTAGTTTGATGTAGTCCCATATGTTTATTTTAGCTTTTGTTTTCCTTGCTTGAGGAGACATTGAATAAAATATTGATAAGACCAATGTTAAAGAGCATACTGCATATGTTTTCTTCTTGAAGTTTTATGGTCTTACATTTAAGTCTTTAATCCGTTTTAGTATATTTTTGTATATGGTATAAGAAAATGTTCTGATTTCATTCTTTTACATGTGGCTGTCAAGTATTCACAGCACCACTTACTGAAAAGACTGTCTGTCTCCCATTGTATATTCTTGCCTCCATTGTCATAGATTAATTGACCGTAAGTGAGTAGGTTTATTTCTGGGCTCTCTATTCTGTTCCATTACTCTCTGTGTCTGTTTTTGTGCCAGTACCATACTGTTTTGATGAATGTAGCTTTGTGGTATAATCTGAAGTCAGGGAGTGTAGTTCCTCCAGCTCTGTTTTTCTTTCCCATGATTGTTTTGGTTACTCATGGCATTTTATGTTTTCAAACAAAGTTTAAAATGATTTGTTCTAGATCTGTGAACCATGTCATTGATATTTTGATAGCCATTGCATTAAATCTGTAGATTGACTGGGGAAGTATAGTTGTTTTAACAATATTAATTCTTCCAATCCATGAGCATAGTAAATTTGTCCATTTGTTTGTATTGTCTTCAGTTTCTTTCATCAATGTCATCATTTTCTGAGTGCAACTTTTTACCTCCTTGGTTAGGTTTATTCCTTGGTATTTCATTCTGTTTGATAAAATTGTAAATAGGATTATTTTCTTAATTTCTCTTTTGATAGTTCATTGTTAGTGTATAGAAACACAACAGATTTCCATATATTAATTTTGTATTCTGCAACTTTACTGAATGCATTTATTCGTTCAGATAGCTTTTTAGTGATGTCTTTAGAATTTTATATATATAGTATCCTGTCATTTACATAAGGTGACAGTTTTACTTCTTCCTTCCCAATTTGGATTCTGTTTTTCCTCTTTCTTGTCTGATTGCTGAGGCTAGGACTTCCAATACTATGTTGAATAAAACTGGCAAGAGTGGGCATCCTTTTCTTGCTCCTTATCTTAGAGGAAATGCATTCAGATTTTCGCTGTTGAGTATGATGTTGGCTGTAGGTTGGTAATATAAAGCCTTTATTATGTTGAGATATGTTCCCTGTGTACCCACTATGAATTGAGAGTTTTTGTCATAAATGGATGTTGAATTTTTTCAGAAGCTTTTTCTGCAACTATTGAGATGATTGTATGATTTTTATTCTTCAGTTTGTTAATATAGTGTATCATGTTGATTGATCTGCATGTATAGAACCATCCTTGCATCCCTGGGAGGAATCCCACTTGATCATGGTGTATAGCCCTTTTAATGTACTATTGAATTGGTTTGCTAATATTTTGTTGAGGAATTTTACATCTTCATTCATCAGTGATATTGACCTGTAATTTACTTTATTTGTAGTGTCATTTTCTAGTTATGGTAGCTGAGAGATGCTGGCCTCACAGAATGTATTTGGAAACATTTCTTCCTCTTCAATTTTTTTTGAATAGTTTGAGCAGGATAAGTGTTAACTCTTCTCTAAATGTTTGGTAGCATTTACTGTGAAGACATCTGGTCCTGGACTTCTGTATTTTTAGGAGTTTTTTTAAATTACTGATTGAATTTTATTACTGGTAATTGGTCTGTTCATATTTTCTGTTTGTTCCTTATTCAGTCTTGGGAGATTTATATTTCTAGGGATTTATCTATTTCTTCTAGGTTGTCCATTTTATTGGCATATAATTGTTTGTAGTAATCTGTTATGATCCTTTGTATTTCTGTGGTGCTGGTTGTAACTTATTTTTAATTTATGATTTTACTTATTTGGGCCTGTTTTCTTTTTTGCTCAATGCATCTAGCTAAAGGTTTATCAATTTTGTTTACCTTTTCAAGGACTCAGCTCTTAGTCTCATTGATCTTTTCTATTTCTTTTGTTTTTTTTAGTTTCCATTTCATTAATATCTGCCATGATCTTTATTATTTCTTTCCTTCTACCAACTTTGGGCTTTGTTGTTCTTTTTTGAATTCCTTTATGTGAAAAATCAGGTTGTTTGTTTGAGAATGTTTTTGTTTCCTGAGCTAGGCCTGTATGTCTATCACCAAATTGTTACTTAGTAGTATAATGCTTAGCCTACACGTGTTTGTGTGCAGCTTTTCTTTTTTTTTTTTTGTAATTGATTTCTGGTCTGATTGTGTTGTGGTTGGAAAAGAAGCTTGATATAAGTTCAGTTTTCTTAAATTTACTGAGACTTGTTTTGTGGCCTAGCTTGTGATCTATACTGGAGACTGTTTCATGTGTACTTGAAAATGTATATTCTGCTAATTTTGGATAGAATGATCTATATATATTCATTAAGTCAATCTGGTTATTGTATTGTTTAAGGCCAGTGTTATTTTGTTGATTTTCTGCCTAGATGGACTGTCCATTGATGTAAGTGGGATATTAAAGTCCCCTATTATATTGTGTTACCGTCAATTTCTCCCTTAATGTTTGTTAATATTTGCTTTACGTATTTAGGTGCTCCTATGATTCCTTTATCATTATGTAATATCCTTCTTTGTCTCCTGTTGTAGTCTTTATTTTAAAATCTATTCTATCTGATATAAATATTGCTACCCTAGCTTTCTTTCTGTTTCCATTTGTGTATAATACCTTTTTCCTTGCTTTCATTTTCAGTCACTGTGTGTCTTTAGATCTGAAATGAGTCTCCTGTAGGCATCATGTGTATGGGTCTTGTTTTTGTACACATTTAGCCACTCTTTATCTTTTGATTGGAGCATTTACTCCATTTACACTTAAAGTGATTGTTGCTAGATATGTACTTGTTGCCATTTTGTTCATTCTTTGGGGTTGTTTTTGTAAGTCTTTCTTGTTCCTTTCTTTTTCTTTTTCTCACTTCCCTGTGTGATTTGATGACTATATTTAGTGTTACGTTTGGTTTCCTTTCTCTTTGTGTGTGTGTGTGTGTGTGTGTGTATCTGTTATATGTTTTTGGTTTGTGGGAATCAATGAGATTCATATATAACTCTCTCTCTTCCTCTCTCTCTCTCTTTGTGTCTGTGTGTGTGTGTGTATACACACACACACACACACACACACACAATTATTTCAAGTTGTTAATCTGTTAAGTCTGAATACATTCTCACAACCCTGAATTTCTACTTTCTCTCTCCCTTCACATTTAATATTCTTGACATCATGTTTTATATCTTATTTTGTATATCCTTTACTTATTGTGGATATAGATGATTTTACTACTTATGTCTTTCAAGCTTCTATGAGCTGTACATGTTTGATCTACCACCTTTATGTTTGCCTTATCAATGAAATTTTTCTTTTATAATTTTTATGTTTTTGGTTGTGGTCTTTTTCACTTCAAGACGTCCTTTTAACATTTCTTGTAAAGTCAGTTTAGTAGTGCTGAACTCTTTTAGCTTTCGTTTGTCTGTAAAACTCTTCATCTCTCCTTCAGATCTGAATGATAGCCTTGCTGGGTGGAGTTCTTGGTTATAGGTTTTTTTCCTTTCATCACTTTGAATATATCATGCCACTCCCTTCTGGCCTGCAAAATTTCTGCTGAAAAGTCAACTGATGGTCTTATGGGAGTTCCCTTGTACATAACTTGTTGCTTTTATCTTGCTGCTTTTAAGATTCTTTCTTTCTCTTTATTTTTTGCCATTTTAAGTATAATGTGTTTTAGTGAGAAACTCTTTGGGTTCATCTTGTTTGAGTCTCTGTGCTTCCTGAATCTGTATGTCTATCCCCTTTCCTAGGTTAGGGAATTTTTAGTTATTATTTCTTTAAATAAGTTCTCTGACCCTTCTCACTCTCTTCTCCTCTTGGAGCCCTTATAAGGCAAATATTGGTACACTTGGTGTTGTCCTAGAGATCTCTTAAACTATCTTTGTTTAAAAAACATTTTTTTTTCTGTTCACTTTGGATGATTTCCACTTCTCTGTCTTCCAGCTTGCTGAACCATTCCTCACTATTATTTAGTCTACTGTTGATTCCTTCTAGTGTATTTTTTTTTTAGTTCCGTTATTGTTTTCTTCAGCTCTTTTTGGTTCTTCTTTATATTTTCCAACTCTGTTAAACTTCTCACTGTGTTCATCCACTGTTCTCCCAAGTTCTTTGAGCATCTCTGTGATCATTATCATTGAGCTCTTTATCAGGTAGATTGTTTATCTCCACTTCATTTAGCTCTTTTTCTGGGGTGTTGTCTTGTTCCTTCATTTGTAACATATTCCTCTGTCTTCTCATTTTGACTAGCTCTTTGTGTTTGTTTCTATATATTGGCTAGGTTTCTTATGTTTCCTGATATTGGAGTAATGTCCGTATGTAGGAGATGTCCTTTGAGGCCCAGCAGCACACTTCTGTCTGATCATTAAAGCTATATGCCCTAGGGGTGCCCCGATGTGGACTCTGTCGACCCTTCTGTTGTGGTGGAGCCAACTACGGTTGATGTACTGGTAGGTGAGGCTGGCCCCTGGCCTGGTTGGCTGCCAGGGCCTGCCTTTTGTGGTGGCTGCTGGCCCACTTGTGGGTAGGGTTACACATTCCAGGGAGTTCCAGGACTGCTGCCATTCCACTGGTGGCTGGGGATGAGTCCTGGGGTGGCTGCCTGTGGGAATCGGGACATCCTGGGACTGGTGCCAGCTCACTGGTGAGACAGGTAAGCCACTGGCATTTATAAGCTAGAGGGAGGACTATGGAAAGATGTTTTGCAGTACTAGTGTCCTTGTGGTAGATTGAGCTTCCCCAAATGGCAATTGCCAGCATCTATGTCCTCAGGGGGATTTACCTTGTGTCTCTCCAGGAAGCTCTCCAAGATCAACAAGATGTCTAACCTAGGCTCCTTTCAAATTACTGCCTCTGTGCTGGGACTCAGAGCATGCAGAATTTTGCATGCACCCTTTTACAGTGGGGTCTCTGTTTCCTACAGCCCTCTGGCTTTCCTATATGCAAGCCCTGTTGGTTTTCAAAATGAGCCATTCTCAGGGCACATCTTCCCAGTACAGGATCCACAGGCTGGGGAGTTAATGTGAGGCTCAGACCCCTGCCTCCTTGGCAATTGTGATTATCCTTCCTTTTGTGGGTTGCCTAATTAGGGGAGTGTCGTTCTTGACTATACCACATCTCCAACCCTTCTACTCATCTCATTGGCTTCTTCTTTGTATCTTTAGTTGTAGATAATCATTTCTACTACTCTTCAAGTTGTTCTCATAGTTAGTCTGTAAATAGTCGTAATTTTGGTGTGGCTATGGGAGGAGGTGAACTTAGGGTCTTCCTACTCCACCATCTTGACCATACCTCACCACATGTATTAATGGATAGTTTTATCACCAATGAAATTATCAACTTGTGATACTTAGATTGAATTCCTAGACCAGTCTTCCATTCCTTATAAACTCTCTGGAGACTCCAGAAGTATTTTATTCAGGTTTTCATGCTTTTAGTGATAGAAGGTAGCACAGCAGACTGAAACAAAACAAACCAATGATGCACAAAGGTGGAGTATAATCTGTCATGAAGCTATGTGTTAGAAAGAGTGGTGGTGAAAGACTAGCTGCAATTGCTCAGATCTTTGGTGAGCAAAACCTTGTTTTTAAAAGAGACTTGGTTGCTTGCAGAGCAAACGATTTTTAGCTTTTCAACACTTCAGTATATTTGATTTCTGATCTGGGAAACAAATACTAAAGTATTCAAACACACTTGAGCAATTCAATGATTGCAATAATTCATGAAGGAGTATTGCAGGGTCTTAGAAGAACACCCTCTGTTAACACTGGCTTTAGGTCTATGGATTAGCATTCTCAGTCACTTGTGTTTTATTCATGTAGGGAATAGAATTGTTGAAATACTGAGCTAATTTAACAGGTCTTTTTTGCTAATACAGTTGGCATACAGTTTTAGACAATTGTACATAAATTTTCTTATGAGTACTTCATTTGTCTTTCTGCAATTGCCCTTCCAGTTTATTTGAAATTTGTGAAGTTAGGTGGCAAAATTACAAGTTGATTTTTTTGTGTTTAGCTAGGGTCTACACCTGTCATTTTATTCTTCCATACTTATGCAGGTTGTCACTAAAATATTGAGGCTAAATCATGAAATCAATGAATATAAAGTTGGAAGAAACTCTATTAAACACTAAATATTTATAGTTTTAACATCAATTAAAGAAGGAAATGACTAAGTGACTGGGCAATTTCCATATCTCTCAAATGCAATTTCATGTGTGTTAGATAGTCTATTAATCATGAGATGTATATTACTAAGTCATTATCTATAAAACAACTTCCTACTGTTTTCACTGTTCACTGCATTTATTGGCATTCAACATTTACTGACTTTGTGTTTTAGAGAGAAAAATCCTGTGTGGCTGTAGGAAAGAAAAATATTTCTTTATGCCTTTAGAAGCTTGTAATCTAATTAGGAGCATTTTAAGCACCGAAACCGATTTTTTGTAATTTAAATTGCTATTAGTGTGGATTATTGCAGATTACCCTACTACTCTGCTGCTTAACAGCTGAGGAAAAGATAAGTAGAAGAGAAACAGGTGGGATAAAGAATGAAAAGCTTCTTGAAGAAGAGGAGGTTTACACCATGTGTAGTAGATAATATACCTTCCATTGCAAGTACAGAAAATTCAAGTCCAGCTGGCTTTTAAAACAAAGGGGATTAATTGGCTCCTGTGACAGAAGAATTCAAAGGTAGATCTGGCTTTCAAAATAGATTAATCCCGAGGTACAGAATGTTATCAGGTTCTGGTTCTGTGTCTTTGCAATCTTTTGGCTCTGCCTTCCTCAACATGTTGGTATTACATTCAGGCACCCCTCTTCTGGTGCCTGAAACAACTTCAGAATTGCATGGGGAGAGAAATTAAATTCCTCAGAAGCACATGCATCTCAAATGGAAACAAGAAACAATTAGGAAGGGGAAGGGGGGAATAAGTGCTGAAAAGGCAACCAACAAACATTGACTGGTCTTGAATTTTTAAGAAATGCAGAATATAGACTTGTGGAGAAGATAGGGTAGGATACCAAATAAAAGGACTGATGTGGCCATCAGCATCATAAAGATTACCTTAGCTAGCATGTAAAGAAATAGTAAGATATTGATGAATTACATGGTAAGAAGTTTTTGGATGGCCTTGAAGACTACCTTAAGGATGTTAATTTTTGAAGCTACGTCCTGTGCTGGCTACCTTGTTGCATGAGTTGCCCCAGCTGAAACTGATCATTACCCCACTCTAGCTTCCCTCCATGGATATGGCAGATAGAAAAAGATGTTTCAAAGATGCAAGCAAAATTATCATCATAAGCCTTTTAGTTATGCATGAGAAAAGCTATAGTCTTAGGGGAGATGGAAGTTACCTGAATAAAGATGTCAGAGACTAAGAAATTAAGTATAGATTTTCTTGGTATAAACTATGACTGTACTGATAGTTTTCTGTTCAACTTACCCAGCGCCCACTGGAGAAAATGCCTTGGAACTGATTTCATCTTGGCATAGCCATATATGGTTTGGATTGTTGATGTTCCATAGTTAGTGATATTTTAAAAACTGAAAAATACAGAATTTGCTAGTGTTATATTCTGTATTCCAGTGTGATTATATTCTTAAAACCAAGTAAGAGTATACTCCTGTAAAAGGTAGATGGGATTTCATTGAAAAGAATATACATTCTCCCTATCATCTAAGAGGGTCTCTTGAAACAAGGATAAGTTCTGAGACAACTTAAATCCTGTCAAAAGAAAAAAAAGTCTTCTTACTGTATCACTGTGATTATGTCATTCTGGACTTGGAACTGTAGACATTCTCAGAGTAATCTCAGTGTTGGGAGTAAGCTGGTTCTTAATTCATTGTGACAGAATTGGAAATGGATGGGGAGAAGGCCTGGTGAAGTCTGCTAAAGAAGGCTCTTAGCCTGTTGACACTGAGAGTAGTGACATCCAGTAGTCCTTATAAGTAATTCTATGTGTTGCACTTACCTTGCATTTTACACAAAGATTTAGTCACGTATATGTATCTTAAATGTATGGCTTGATCTTTACTCAGTTATAGGGAATTGGAATGGGCTTATATCAGGCCTGAAATGGAGTAACTCAAAGGATATTTTTAACTTTGACCTTGATGCCAGAGCAGTGGTAATAGTAGTGGTATCCTGTTGAGAAACACTGTGAAAAATGGAGCCATAGTCTTAGGAGGGTCAGTGGCAGCAGTGGGGCTACCTGGTGGGGAGGCTAGAAGGAAAGAAATATCCCTGAGTACAATAAGACACTTTCAGAAATATACCTGACTATAAGTAAGGGGACTCTCATAAATAGCTAGAGACACTTTGATGGGGGTTATTAAACAAGAATGTAAATTTATATTGTACTCAGAGACTGGTGAGTTTGCAAGAATATTTTGGCTAATATTATTAGGAGCCAGGGTAATAATGACATAAGAATGGTATTAGAAGAACATAATCCAATACTGTTAGCCATGTATGGAGTTAGCCAGAGGACAAGATAAACTAAATATCAAGGGGATCAGAGGAAGAATAAATGAGCAATATATCATTTTAATGAATTTTAAATTACTATGTTCCAAAGAATCTTCAAACTTTAAGGTTGACTGAAATGTGTGTTGTGAGTGGTGTGAGCTAATAGCAGTTAAAAAGAAACAGTCCACTCTGGAGAAGAAAAAGAAATGAGAGAATAGGCTCTGAGGTTCTAGTTTTCTTTTTCATCCGTTGCCCAACGTTTCAGTCTAGATCTGAAGTGACATCAAGTTTTCCCGTCCAAGAACACTGCCATGATTCTCAAACACACATTTCATATGGTCTTTACTTTGTTTAGAAGCAAACCTTGATCAGAAAAACAAAACTGAACGTTTCCATATGCTGACTGTGTTTGTAACTCCTTTACACCGTAGAAGTAGTTTTAAGAGACAGGTAGAGTATCCAACACTATTTCTATGCGCATTTGTATTTTTATGGATAAAATCAATTTGGTAATAAGAAATAATATTTCAAAATGCCAAGTTATGCCTGTCTATTAATGTGAAATAAAAACTTAAAGCAGTATATATTTTCCCTGGAATTACTGTATTAGACTCTTAAAAATGTTGGGTTATTTATTTTTTACATGTGTGTAAAGTGTGTCTTATCTGTTGTTTATTTAATAAAGTGTTGTGCTGAAATAGAGGGAGGACTTAAGAGGTGGGTGGCCTTGCTCTAATGGGAGGACAGCAGTTTGACATTGGTCATATCTAAGCTTTAATAGCAACAGTTACTTTCATCAAATTTTGAATCACTGTTTAATTTATAGCTGCCCATGTGTTTTGTTAGCTAAATAATATTTAGCTCCAATTTCAGGGATCATTTTCAGTTTTAGTGATGATAATCATTTTGTGATTTAATGTTGATCATTAAATCCCCAGTCCAGGGATCCTGCACCAGGAAGATGATTTCCCAGAGCATTTGGCTTTGAAGGCCAATGGGACTTACTTTCTGGAGTCCCAGAGGGCTGGAGGAAATAGAGGCTTCACTCTTAAAGGGCACACAGAAAATCTTGCATGATCTAGAACCCACGACAGAAGCAGTAATTCGATAGGAGCCTGGGTCCTACCTACCTCCTGATCCTGGAGAGTCTCTTGGAGAGGCAGAAGTCACCTGCAGCTTACACTGGGAACAGTTATTTAGGGGAGCTCCTTCTTCCACATGAATACTAGTGCTGGCACGTGCCATATTGGAATCTTCCTTTTGCTTATTAGCCCCAGGACCCAGTCCTGTCCTGATCTAATGTTCTACAGGTACCAGTGCTGGAATGCTTAGGGCCAAGCACCTAACTGGGTGCAGACACAGACCTACCCACCAGCAGTTAGGCAGCCTTAAGATCCCCTGAGCCCACAGCCACCTGTGGACAAGGCCATTCCTGGGTTCTGCAGTCAGCCGCCTCTTGAACCAGTCCCACCAACCAGTGGCTGTCAGCCTACACACAAGGCAGGACTTGGCAACCAAAAGGACTGGGGGCCAACCAAGCCTACCAGACTGCCCACAACAGAAAGACCCATGCAGCCCTCCTAGCAGAAACCCCTAGAGCATATATTTCTTGTAACAAGAGGCAAGTACACTGCTGGGATACAATGGATATCTTCTAAAAATGGCCAGTTCTTCAAGGTTGAGAAAACATAACCAACGTACCATATAGATAAAAATAAAAACAGCAACTCAGGCATAATGAGGTGACAGAGGAACATATTCCAAATGAAGGAACAAGATAAAACCCCAGAAGAAGAACAAAGTGAAGTGGACATAGGCAATCTACCTTAGAAGGAGTTCAGCATAGTTATTGTAAAGATGATCAGAGTACTCGTGAGAAGAACAGATGCACAGAGAGAGCAGTTAGAGGTTTTTAACAAAGAGTTAGAAAATATAAAGAACAACCAAACAGAGATGAAGCATACAGCAATTAAGTGAAAAATATACTAGAAGGAATCAGCAGTAAACTAAATGTACAGAGGAATTGGTCAGCGAGTTGGAAGACAGAGTAGCAGAAATCACTGATTCTGAACAATCACATATATAAATAGATTGCTATATATAAACCCCATGGTAAGCACAAACCAAAAATCTGTAAAAGATACACACACATTAAAGAGAAGGAATCCAAACATAACACCAGAGATAGTCATCAAATCACAAAGAAGAGAACAAAAGAAGAAAGAAAGAAGACCCACAAAACAACCCCAAAACAAATGAACAAATGGTCATAAGAACACATATATCAATAATTACTTTAAATGTAAATGGACTAAATAATTAAAAGACATAGAGTGACTGAATGGGTACAAAAACAAGACCTGTATGTATGCTACCTACAAGAGACTCACTTCAGATCTATAGATGCACACAGTCTGAAAGTTAGGGGATGGAAAAAAGTATTCCATGCAGTGGAAATCAAAAGAAAGGTGGAGTAGCAATACATACATTAGGCAAAATAGATTTTAAAATAAAAACTCTTACAAGGGACAGATAAGTACATTATAACGATCAAGAGATATATCTAAGAAGATATAACAATTTTAAGTATATATGCACCTAAATGTATGAAGCAAATATTAACAGATATGAAGGGAGAGATTGGTAGTGACACAATAATAGTGTACATGGAACATTCTCTAGGATAGATCACATGCTAAGCCACAAAACAAGCCTTGGTAAATTTAAGAAAATTGAAATCATATCAGGTATGTTTTCAGACCACAATGCTATGATACCAGAAATCAACTGCAAGAAAAATACTGCAAAAAAGACGAACATGTGGCAGCTAAACCACATTCTACTAAACAACCAATGGATCACTAAAATCAAAGAGAAAATCAAAAAATTCCTAGAGACAAATGAAAACAAAACCATAATGGACCAAAATCTATGGGATGCAGCAAAAGCAGTTCTAGGAGGGAAGTTTATAGCTGTTATAAGCTTACCTCAGGAAACAAGAAAAATCTCAAATAAACAATCTAAATTCACACGTTAAGGAACTAGAGAAAAAAGAACAAACAAAACCCAAAGTTAGTAGATGGGAAAAAATCATAAAGATCAGAGCAGGAATAAATGGTATAGAAGCTAAATGATATAGAAGCTAAAAAATAAATAAATGGTATAGAAGCTAAATAAATGGTATAGAAGCTAAATGGTATAGAAGCTAAAAAATAAATAAATGGTATAGAAGCTAAAAAACAATAGAAAAGATCAATGAAACTAAAAGCTGGTTCTTTGAAAAGATAAATAAAATTTAAAACCTTTTGTCCAGATTCATTAAGAAAAAAAGGGAAAAAGCCCAAATCAATAACAGCAGAAATGAAAAAAGTTACAGCTGACACTACAGAAATATGAAGGACTATAAGAGACTACTACAAATAACTATATGCCAATAAAGTGGACAACCTAGAAGAAATGGACAAATTCCTAGAAATGTAAATATCCCTAGACTGAGTAAGGAAGAAATAGAAATTATGAATAGACTGATTACCAGTAATGAAATTGAATCAGTAGTTTATAAACTACCAACAAACAAAAGTCCAGGGCCAGACGGCTTCACAGGTGAATTCTACCAAGCATTTAAAGAATAGTTAACACCTATCCTTCTTAAGCTATTTCAGAAAAATTGCAGGGAAGGAACACTTTCAGACTCATTCTGCAAGGCCTTAATCACCCTGAGACCACAACCAAACAAAGATATCACCAAAAAAGAAAATTACAAGCCAGTATCACTGATGAACATAGATTCAGGAATCCTCAACAAAATATCAGCAAATCAAATCCAAAAATACATTGAAAGGATCATACACCATGGTCAAGTAGGATTTATTTCACGTATGCAAGGATTTTTCAGTATCTGAAAATCAACCAGTGTGATAAACCACATTAATAAATTGAAGAATAAAAACCATAGGTTCATCTCAAGAGTTGCAGAGGGCTTCCCTGGTGGTGCAGTGGTTGAGAGTCCGCCTGCCGATGTAGGGGACATGGGTTTGTGCCCCGGTCCGGGAAGATCCCACATGCTGCAGAGCAGCTGGGCCCGTGAGCCATGGCTGCTGAGCCTGCGCACCTGGAGCCTGTGTTCCTCAGCGGAAGAGGCCACAACAGTGAGAGGCCTGCGTACCGCAAAAAAAAAAAAAAAAAAAAAAAAAAAAAAAAAAAAGTTGCAGAAAAGCTTTTGGCAAAATTCAACATCCATTTATGATTAAAAAAACTCTCCAGCAAGTGGTCACAGAGGGGACATACCTCAATATAATAAGGGTGACGTGTGGCAAGCCCGTAAGCTAACATTATACTCAACAATGAAAATGAAAGCATTTCTTCTAAGATCAGGAACAAGACAAGGATGCCCACCCTTGCCACTTTTATTAAACATAGTATTGGACGTCCTAGCTACAGCAATCATACAAGAAAAATAAATAAAAGGAATCCAAATT
The DNA here is from genome assembly GCF_951394435.1 of Stenella coeruleoalba. NCBI lineage: Eukaryota > Metazoa > Chordata > Mammalia > Artiodactyla > Delphinidae > Stenella > Stenella coeruleoalba. The sequence goes on along the minus strand of NC_137147.1, from coordinate 70,631,810 downwards.
CAAAAGGAAAATTTTAAACGGTTACTATTTGCAGATACCATGGTAGTATACATTGAAAATTCTAAAGATACCACCAAAAATCTACTAGAGCTCATCAATGAATTTTGTAAAGTTGAAGGATACAAAATTAATATACAAAAATCTGTTGTATTTCTATACACTAACAGCAAACTATCAGAAAGAGAAATTAAGGAAACAATGTCATTTTCAATTTCATCAAAGAGAATAAAACACATAGGAATAAACCTACCTAAGGAGGTAAAAGACCTGTACTTGGAAACCTATAAAACACTGATGAAAAAAATTGAAGAGTAGACAGATCACAATATATACCATGCTCATGGACTGGAAGATTTAATATCGTTAAAATACAATATTGCCCATGGTAATCTACAGATTCAGTGCACTCCCTATCAAAATACCAATGGCATTTTTCAAAGAACTAGAACAAATAATGTTAATATTTGTTTGGAAATACAATAGACTGTAAATAGTCAAAACAATCTTGAGAAAGAAGAACAGAACTGGAAGAATCATGCTCCCTAACTTCAGATTATGCTACAAAGTTACAGTACAAAAGTTACTATACAAGTATAGTACTGGCACAAAAATAGACACATAGAGCAACGGGACAGAATAGAGAGCCCAGAAATAAACCCACACACTTCTGGTGGATTAATCTGTGACATAGGAGGCAAGAATATACAATGGAGAAAAGCAGTCTCTTCAATAAGTGGTTTTGGGAAAACTGGACAGCTCCATGTAAAACAGAGAGACTAGAAACTTTTCTAACATCATATACAAAAATAAACTCAAAATGGATTAAAGAGCTAAATATAAGACCATAAACCATAAAACTCCTAGAAGAAAACTTAGGCAGAATACTCTTTGACGTAAATCATCACAATATATTTTAGATCTGTCTCCTAAAAAATTAAACGAATGGAACCTAATCAAACTTGAAAAGACAAAAAGACAACCTGCTGAATGGGAGAAAATATTTGTGAATGGCATGACCAATAAAGGGTTAATAGCCAATATATATAAAGAGCTCATACAGCGCAACATCAGAAAAACAAACTGCCAAATAAAAAATAGGCAGAAGACCTGGAGAGACGATTTTCCAAAGAAGACATGCACGTGGCCAACAGGCACATGACAAGATGCTCAACATCATTAATCATCAGATTAATGCAAATTAAAACTGCAGTGAGATATCACCCCACGACTGGCAGAATGGCTATCATCAAAAATACCATAATAACCAATGTTGGCCTGGAGGTAGAGATAAAAAAATCTAGATACACTGTTAGTGGGAATGTAAATTTGTGTAGCCACTGGGGAAAACAGTATGGCAGTCCCTCAAAAAACTAAAAATAGAACTACCATACCACCCAGCAATTGCACTCTTTTGTATTTATTAAAAAAAAAAAAAAGAAAGAAAGCACTAATTCAGAAAGATACATGCACCTCAGTGTTCTTAGCAGCACTATTTGCAATAGCCAAGGTACTGAAGCAACCTAAGCAACAACACTGATGGACTTGGAAGTTTTTATTCTAAGTGAAATAAGTCAGACAGAGAAAGGTAAATATTGTATGATATCGCTTATATGTGGAATCTAAAAAACAAAAGAGCTAGTGAATATAACAAAACAAGAAACAGACTCACAGATATAGAGAACAAAGCAGTGGGGAGAGGGAAGGGGGAGGCGCAACATAGGGATGTGGGATCAAAAGGTACAAACTACTTTATATAAAATAAATAAGCTATAAGAATATATAATATAACACAGGGAATATAGCCTATATTTTATAACTATAAATGGAATAAACCTTTAAAAAGTGTGAATCAGTATGCTGTACACCTGAAATTTGTATAATATTGTACATCAGCTCTACCTCAATAAGAAAAACATTGTGTTTATAGTAAAGTGACTTTTCAGTAATTTAGTCACAATGGAAAATTAAAATATATTTCCAATTAGGAAAAATTTTTTGTTACTATTATAAAAGTACTTTTTAATTAGTATAAAAATATTTAAAATATTAGCCTAAAGCCATTAAGAATTTTAAGTAATGTTGTTCTTTCAAATTCTGCTTCTTTAGAAGAATTCAGATATTTTTTGTTAAACTATCTTTATTAAAAATATAATCTTAAGTTCTTAAAGTTGTTGAAAGATGTTAGATAGTTGGTGGTTTCCTATTTTCTCTAATGATAAATCTAAGTGTGATAAAAGATCTTCAAGTTATTTAAACTTCAAATTTTGCATAAATATGTGTTTGGACAGCTTGACAGTATATAAAGAACTCTTTAAAAAACAAATTTGAAGATATCTTTTGCTATGTCCTTTTGCAATTTACCATGTTTGGGAGACGTTTGTTAGGAAAAAGTCATAAAAGCAAACATTGTTGTTTACAAGTTTCACTACAAATTTGCCGTAACTCTTGGCGGCATAGTTCCTGATTTAGAGGTGAAGTAGTTGTACTCTCCTCCCCTTTTCTCCCTTCTTCCTTCCCTCTCTTTACTTCCCCTCCACTTCCCTCTTCTCCTTTCCTCTCCTTTCTTCTTCCTTTCAATCGAAAATAACTCCACTCTTACTGGGAAATCAAAGTCAGCCACAGTGTTGTAGTGTGGAGGTTCTCAGATAGCTAGCAGTTTTTTAGCTCTTGCCATGTGGAAATGATGAGACGCACGGATGCCAATTTCCTTGAGGGCATGGGGCCTGTCTTCCTTATTTATTATTTCCCTGCTAACACAGTAGAACATAATAGGCACTTTCATTATAAACTCCAGTAAAATAACCATATAAAAATGATCTTGAACCTCACTTCTGATTGCTAGTTTATGCTCATAATAAAGTTTAGGATTTCAAGATTCCTTGATACATTTTATAACATTAGTTACTTTCATAGTTTTTTCCTTGACCATTCAGTTTAATTATGGTATCAGTTACTTCTAGTCCTTTTCTATTAATGTTTTATGTCTTTTAAGAAATATAACCATGCAGTTTCCTGGACCTTGCCATCTGGAAATAAATTTCAAAGTTTTGAAGTGTTTTATTGTTTTCCTTTAAAAAGTGTTAAAGTTCAATTTTAAGTGACGTTTAATTTCTTTCCATATAGCAAAAGACCAGTTAAATTGCCTATGGGACTACATTACTAAAAAGGTTCTTTAAGTATCATATTTTCTTTTATATTGATTGTGGATGAGAGAGTGGGCAAGCATTGGTAATGCTAGCCTTGGGTGGCTTCAAGGAAGGTGAAAGTTGCAGTCCTGTTTATCCTCTTTGGTCAAAGATACATCCTTTCTGTATTAAGCTCCTAAGTATTGTGACTGACATTAGCTATCCTAATGCACTGTCATCAGATTTTGGCAAGGGTTTTTTTTTTTGTTTGTTTAGCATCTTTATTGCAGTATAATTGCTTTACAATGGGGTGTTAGTTTCTGCTTTATAACAAAGTGAATCAGTTATACATATACATATGTTCCCATTATCTCTTCCCTCTTGCATCTCCCTCCCTCCAACCCTTCCTATCCCACCCCTCTAGGTGGTCACAAACCACCGAACTGATCTCCCTGTGCTATGTGGCTGCTTCCCACTAGCTATCTATTTTACATTTGGTAATGTGTATATGTCCATGCCACTCTCTCACTTTGTCACAGCTTACCCCTTCCCATATCCTCAAGTCCATTCTCTAGTAGGTCTGTGTCTTTATTCCCGTCTTACTCCTAGGTTCTTCATGACCATTTTTTCTTTTCTTAGATTCCATATATATGTGTTAGCATACGATATTTGTTTTTCTCTTTCTGACTTACTTCACTCTGTATGACAGACTCTAGGTCTATCCACCTCACTTCAAATAACTCAATTTCGTTTCTTTTTATGGCTGAGTAATATTCCATTGTATATATGTGCCACATCTTCTTTATCCATTCATCTGTTGACGGACACTTAGGTTGCTTCCATGTCCTGGCTATTGTAAATAGAGCTGCAGTGAACATTTTGGTACATGACTCCTTTTGAATTATGGTTTTCTCAGGGTATATGCCCAGTAGTGGGATTGCTGGGTCGTATGGTAATTCTATTTTTAGTTTCTTAAGGAACCTCCATACTGTTCTCCATAGTGGCTGTATCAATTTACATTCCCACCAACAGTGCAAGAGTGTTCCCTTTTCTCCACACCCTCTCCAGCATTTATTGTTTCTAGATTTTTTGATGATGGCCATTCTGACCGGTGTGAGATGATATCTCATTGTAGCTTTGATTTGCATTTCTCTAATGATTAATGATGTTGAGCATTCTTTCATGTGTTTGTTGGCAATCTGTATATCTTCTTTGGAGAAATGTCTATTTAGGTCTTCTGCCCATTTTCAGATTGAGTTGTTTGTTTTTTTGTTATTGAGCTGCATGAGCTACTTGTAAATTTTGGAGATTAATCCTTTGTCAGTTGCTTAATTTGCAAATATTTTCTCCCATTCTGAGGGTTGTCTTTTCATCTTGTTTATGGTTTCCTTTGCTGTGCAAAAGCTTTGAAGTTTCATTAGGTCCCATTTGTTTATTTTTGTTTTTATTTCCATTTCTTTAGGAGGTGGGTCAAAAAGGATCTTGCTGTGATTTATGTCATAGAGTGTTCTGCCAATGTTTTCCTCTAAGAGATTGATAGTGTCTGGCCTTACAATTAGGTCTTTGACCATTATGAGTTGTTTTGTGTATGGTGTTAGGGAGTGTTCTAATTTCATACTTTTACTTGTACCTGTCCAGTTTTCCCAGCACCACTTATTGAAGAGGCTGTCTTTTCTCCACTATATATTCTTGCCTCCTTTATCAAAATAAAGTGACCATATGTGCATGGGTTTATCTCTGGGCTTTCTATCCGGTTCCATTGATCTATATTTCTATTTTTGTGCCAGTACCATGCTGTCTTGATTACTGTAGCTTTATAGTATAGTCTGAAGTCAGGGAGCCTGATTCCTCCAGCTCCATTTTTCGTTCTCAAGATTGCTTTGGCTATTCGGGGTCTTTTGGGTTTCCATTACAAATTTGAAATATTTTGTTCGAGTTCTGTGAAAAATGCCAGTGGTAGTTTGATAGGGATTGCATTGAATCTTAGATTGCTTTGGGTAGTAGGGTCATTTACACAATGTTGATTTTTCCAATCCAAGAACATGGTATATCTCTCCATCTATTTGTATCATCTTTAATTTCTTTCATCAGTGTCTTATAATTTTCTGCATACATGTCTTTTGTCTCCTTAGGTAGGTTTATTCCTAGATATGTTATTCTTTTCGTTGCACTGGTAAATGGGAGTGTTTTCTTAATTTCACTTTTAGATTTTTCATCATTAGTGTATAGGAATGCCTGAGATTTCTGTGCATTAATTTTGTATCCTGCTACTTACAAAATTCATTGATTAGCTCTAGTAGTTTTCTGGTAGCATCTTTAGTATTCTCTATGTATAGTATCATGTCATCTGCAAACAGTGATAGCTTTACTTCTTCTTTTCTAATTTGTATTCCTTTTATTTCTTTCTCTTCTCTGATTGCTGTGGCTAAAACTTCCAAAACTGTATGGAATAATAGTTTTGAGAGTGGGCAACCTTGTCTTGTTCCTGATCTTAGTGGAAATGGTTTCAGTTTTTCACCATTGAGGATGATGTTGGCTGTGGGTTTGTCATATATGGCCTTTATTATGTTGAGGAAGTTCTCCCTATGCCTACTTTCTTCAGGGTTTTTATCATAAATGGGTGTTGAATATTATCGAAAGCTTTCTCTGCATCTATTGAGATGATCATATGGTTTTTCTCCTTCAGTTTGTTAATGTGGTGTATCATGTTAATTGATTCGCATATATTGAAGAATCCTTGCATTCCTGGAATAAACCCCACTTGATCATGATGTATGATCCTCTTAATGTGCTGTTGGATTCTATTTGCTAGTATTTTGTTGAGGATTTTTACATCTATGTTCATCAGTGATATTGGTCTGTAGTTTTCTTTCTTTGTGACATCCTTGTCTGGTTTTGGTATCAGGGTGATGGTTTCCTCGTAGAATGAGTTTGGGAGTGTTCCTCCCGCTACTATATTTTGGAAGAGTTTGAGAAGGATGAGTGTTAGCTCTTCTCTAAATGTTTGATAGAATTTGCCTGTGAAGCCATCTGGTCCTGGGTTTTGTTTGTTGGAAGATTTTTAATCACAGTTTCAATTTCAGTGCTTGTGATTGGTCTGTTCATATTTTCTGTTTCTTCCTGGTTCAGTCTCAGCAGGTTGTGTATTTCTAAGAATTTGTCCATTTCTTCCTGGCTGTCCATTTTATTGGCATAGATCTGCTTGTAGTAATCTCTTGATCCTTTGTATTTCTGGAGTGTCAGTTGTTACTTCTCCTTTTTCATTTCTAATTATATTGATTTGAGTCTTCTCCCTTTTTTTCTTGATGAGTCTGGGTAATGGTTTATTAATTTTGTTTATCTTCTCAAAGAACCAGCTTTTAGTTTTATTGATCTTTGCTATTGTTTCCTTCATTTCTTTTTCATTTATTTCTGAACTGATCTTTATGATTTCTTTCCTTCTGCTTACTTTGGGGTTTTTTTGTTCTTCTTTCTCTAATTGCTTTAGTTGCAAAGTTAGGTTGTTTATTCAAGATGTTTCCTCTTTCTTAAGGTAGGATTGTATTGCTATAAATTTTCTTCTTAGAACTGCTTTTGCTGCATCCCATAGGTTTTGGGTCGTCATGTCTCCATTGTCATTTGTTTCTAGGTATTATTTGATTTCCTCTTTGATTTCTTCAGTGATCTCTTGGTTATTAAGTAGTGTATTGTTTAGCCTCCATGTGTTTGTAGTTTTCAGAGGTCTTTTCCTGTAATTGATATCTAGTCTCATAGCGTTATGGTCGGAAAAGATACTTGATACGATTTCAATTTTCTTAAATTTACCAAGGCTTGATTTGTGACCCAAGATATGATGTACCCTGGAAAATGTTCCATGAGCACTTGAGAAGAATGTGTATTCTGTTGTTTTTGGATGGAATGTCCTATAAATATCAATTAAGTCCATCTTGTTTAATGTATCATTTAAAGCTTGTGTTTCCTTATTATTTTCATTTTGGATGATCTGTCCATAGGTGTAAGTGGGGTGTTAAGGTCCCCTACTATGATTGTGTCACTGTCGATTTCCCCTTTTATGGCTGTTAGTATTTGCCTTATGTATTGAGGTACTCCTATGTTAGGTGCATAAATATTTACAGTTGTTACATCTTCTTCTTGGATTGCTTCCTTGATAATTATGTAGTGTCCTTCTTTTTTTTTTTGGTACGCGGGCCTCTCACTGTTGTTGCCTCTCCTGCTGCGGAGCACAGAGGCTCCGGACGCGCAGGCTCAGCGGCCATGGCTCACGGGCGCAGCCGCTCTGCAGCATGTGGGACCCTCCCAGACTGGGGCATGAACCCGTGTCCCCTAAATCGGCAGGCAGACTCCCAACCACTGCGCCACCAGGGAAGCCCTGTAGTGTCCTTCTTTCTCTTGTAATAGTCTTTATTTTAAAGTCTGTTTTGTCTGATATGAGAATTGCTACTCCAGCTTTATTTTGATTTCCATTTGCATGGAATATCTTTTTCCGTCCCCTCACTTTTAGTCTGTATGTGTCCCTAGGTCTGAAGTGGGTCTCTTGTAGACTGCATATATACGGGTCTTGTTTTTGTATCCATTCAGCCAGTCTGTGTCTTTTGGTGGGAGCATTCAATCCATTTACATTAAAGGTAATTATCAATATGTATGTTCCTATTAGCATTTTCTTAATTGTTTTGGGTTTGTTATTGTAGTTCTTTTCCCTCTGTTGTGTTTCTTGCCTAGAGAAGTTCCTTTAGTATTTGTTGTAAAGCTGGTTTGGTGGTGCTGAACTCTCTCAGCTTTTGCTTGTCTGTAAAGTTTTTAATTTCTCCATCAAATCTGAATGAGATCCTTGCTGGGTAGAGTAATCTTGGTTGTAGCTTTTTCTCCTTCATCACTTTAAATATGTCCTGCCACTCTCTTCTGGCTTGCAGAGTTTCTGCTGAAAGATCAGCTGTTAACCTTATGGGGATTCCCTTGTGTGTTATTTGTTGGTTTTCCCTTGCTGCTTTTAATATGTTGTTTTTGTATTTAATTTTTGATAGTTTGATTAATATGTGTCTTGGTGTATTTCTCCTTGGATTTATCCTGTATGGGACTTTCTGTGCTTCCAGGACTTGATTAAGTATTTCGTTTCCCATATTAGGGAAGTTTTCAACTATAATCTCTGCAAATATTTTCTCAGTCCCTTTCTTTTTCTCTTTTTCTTCTGGGACCCCTATAATTCGAATGTTGGTGCATTTAATGTTGTCCCAGAGGTCTCTGTAATTCGAATGTTGGTGCATTTAATGTTGTCCCAGAGGTCTCTGAGACTGTCCTCAGTTCTTTTCTTTCTTTTTTCTTTATTCTGCTCTGCAGTAGTTATTTCCATTATTTTATCTTCCAGGTCACTTCTCTATTCTTCTGCCTCAGTTATTCTGCCATTGATCCCTTCTAGAGTATTTTTAATTTCATTTATTGTGTTGTTCATCATTGCTTGTTTCCTCTTTAGTACTTCTAGGTCCTTGTTAAATGTTTCTTGCATTTTCTCTATTCTATTTCCAAGATTTTGGATCATCTTTTTTTTTTTTTTTTTTGCAGTATGTGGGCCTCTCACTGTTTTGGCCTCTCCCGTTGTGGAGCACAGGCTCTGGACGCGCAGGCCCAGTGGCCATGGCTCACGGGCCCAGCCGCTCCGCGGCATGTGGGACCCTCCCCGACTGGGGCACGAACCCATGTCCCCTGCATCGGCAGGCGGACCCTCAACCACTGCACCACCAGGGAAGCCCTTGGATCATCTTTACTACCATTATTCTGAATTCTTTTTCAGGTAGACTGTCTATTTCCTCTTCATTTGTTAGGTGTAGTGGGTTTTTACCTTGCTCCTTCATCTGCTGTGTGTTTTTCTGTCTTCTCATTTTGCTTATCTTACTGTGTTTGGGGTCTCCTTTTCGCAGACTGCAGGTTCGTAGTTCCCGTTGTTTTTGGTGTCTGTCCCCAGTGGCTAAAGTTGGTTCAGTGGGTTGTGTAGGCTTCCTGGTGGAGGGAACTAGTGCCTGTGTTCTGGTGGATGAGGCTGGATCTTGTCTTTGTGGTGGGCAGGTCCACATCTGGTGGTGTGTTTTGGGGTGTCTGTGGCCTTACTGTGATTTTAGGCAGCTCCTCTACTAATGGATGGGGCTGTGTTCCTGTCTTGCTAGTTGTTTGGCATAGGATGTCCAGCACTGTAGCTTGCTGGTCGTTGAGTGAAGCTGGGTCTTGGTGTTGAGATGGAGATCTCTGGGAGACTTTTGCCATTTGATATTACGTGGAACGGGGAGGTCTCTTGTTGACCAGTGTCCTGAAGTTGGCTCTCCCACCTCAGAGGCACAGCACTGACTCCTGGCTGGAGCACCAAGAGCCCTTCATCCACACGGCTCAGAATAAAAGGGAGATAAAATAGAAAGAAAGAGGATAAAATCAAATCAAATCAAATAAAGTAAGATAAAATAAAATAAAGTTATTAAAATAAGAAATAATTATTATGAAAAAAGATTGTACAAAGTAAGAACTAAAACAAAAAAAGAAAAAAGAACAGACGGACAGAATCCTAGGACAGATGGTGAAGGAAAACTATACAGACAAAATGTCACGCAGAAGCATACACATACACACTTACAAAAAGAGGAAAAGGGGAAAAAATAATATATTTTGCTCCCAAAGTCCACCTCTTCAATTTGGGATGATTCGTTGTGTATTCATGTATTCCACCGATGCAGGGTACGTCAAGTTGATTGTTGAGCTTTTTTTTTTTTTTTTTTTTTATTTTGCAGTACACGGGCCTCTCACTGTTGTGGCCTCTCCCGTTGCGGAGTGCAGGCTCAGCAGCCATGGCTCACGGGCCCTGCTGCTTTGCGACATGTGGGATCCCCCCGGATCGGGGCACGCACCCGTGTCCCCTGCATCGGCAGGCGGACTCTCAACCACTGCGCCACCAGGAAAGCCCTGATTGTTGAGCTTTAATCTGCTGCTTCTGAGGCTGCTGGTAGAAATTTCCCTTTCTCTTCTTTGTTCGCACAGCTCCCGGCGTTCAGCTTTGGATTTGGCCCCGCCCCTGCGTGTGCGTCACCTGAGGGTGTCTGTTCTTCGCTCAAACAGGACCAGGTTAAAGGAGCAGCTGATTCGGGAGCTCTGGCTCATTCAGGCCGGGGGTAGGTAAGGGTACGGATGCGGGGCAAGCCTGCGGCGGCGGAGGCCGTCATGACTTAGCACCAGCCTGAGGCGTGCCGTGCGTTCTCCCGGGGAAGTTGTCCCTGGATCACGGGACTCTGGTAGTGGCGGGTTGCACAGCCTCCCCGGAAGGGAGGTGTGGAGAGTGACCTGGGCTTGCACACAGGCTTCTTGGTGGCGGCAGCAGCAGCCCTAGCGTCTTATGCCTGTCTCTGGGGTCCGTGCTTTTAGCCGTGGCTCGAGCCCGTCTCCGTAGCTCTTTTAAGCAGCGCTCTTAATCCCCTCTCCTTGTGCATTAGGAAACAAAGAGGGAAGAAAAAGTCTCTTGCCTTTTTGGCAGGTGGAGACTTTTTCCCGGAATCCCTCCCGACTAGCCGTGGCGCACTAGCCCCCTTCAGCTGTGTTCACGCCCCCAACCCCAGTCCTCTCCCTGCGATCTGACTGAAGCCCGAGCCTCAGCTCCCAGCCCCTGCCCCGCTCCCCCAGCGGGTGAGCAGACAAGCCTCTCGGGCTGGTGAGTGCTGGTCGGCACCGATCATCCATGCGGGCATCTCTCTGCTTTGCCCTCCACACCCCTGTTGCTGTGCTCTCCTCTGCCACCCACAGTCTCTGCCCGCGAAGGGGCTTCCTAGTGTGTGGATAACGTTCCTCCTTCACAGCTCCTTCCCACTGGTGCAGGTCCTGTCCCTATTCTTTTGTCTGTTTTTTCTTTTGCCCTACCCAGGTATGTGGGGAGTTTCTTGCCTTTTGGGAGGTCTGAGGTCTTCTGCCAGCGTTCAGTAGGTGTTCTATAGGAGCAGTTCCACGTGTAGATGTATTTCTGATGTATCTGTGGGGAGGAAGGTGATCTCCGCGTCTTACTCTCCCGCCATCTTCTCCTCCTTTCCTGGCAAGGGTTTTTTGTGTTCCTAATTCTCATATGATTCCAGATGAGAGCTTGATTATTTAAAAATTAAAATACAAACTGATTTCCATAGATAGCTGATGATGAATAGATGATTTATGTTCTAAAGCCTCTTTTGTTCTTTGCTTTGCTGTAACAAACATCCAGGCAATGATTTAATGCAACAATAATAATGTACTTGTTTTCCTTATATCTTAAAAATTCTTTTATAGTAAGGGATCATTTGGATAAATATTAGCTTATAAATTAATATAAGTTGACATATTCATTACTTGCCTTTATATGAAATCAGTTTTCCAATAATCTAGAAAATTTTGGCAAATGTTTGACCATCTGGATGCAAGTTTGTTGATCTGATTGCATATTTAAAATATTAGAGACATTTTCACTTTCTTAAGTTTTGTTTAAAATATGTGTTTTCATAATCTGTTATAGATATGTATATGCTTTGATTTGAAAGTTGTCGAGTTATGTCCATTTGTTATTTCTATAGCTGGAAATCCCTAGTATAAGGAGAGTGACGATTGGGGCATTTTCCCCTCAGAGCCAGAGTGAATACACACATGATGATTTCAGAAGGCCCTTCAGATGCCGGGATTGTCAAATACTTGGATTTCAAATTTGGGGTCACTAGTGTTAAAAACATTTAAAGACCATGAATGGCTCAAAGTCTTAGAATGTGTAGGGTAAGTGCTGAAGGAGGAACAGTCCCCATAATTCAGAATCAGGATATGTGTTAAAATTATCACAGTCAATATAAATATGAGACTCATGGAGATTTTAATTATGAGAACAAGGTCACAGAAGCAAGGATTGAAAATTCAGCTATGAAATGTTGGGAAGGTGGGAGTCACCTGATTTTCCTTTATCTAAGCAATAGCCAACATATGCATCTCCAAAGACTCAGTTAAATTTTTATTGACAATTTAGATTTATTGGCACTATAGGTAAAATATTGAGGGAATTATCATGTGAAATTATAAATATTGGCTGTACCATGTGAATGTGGGGAGGATGACATAATAGAGCCATAAGAACATACAGGTATTATGCAAAACTTTTACATATATTCTTACACACTTGAGAAAGGATTTACTTTTTCTAAGAGGTTGAAAATTATGCACGAAAATATAGTCTTTATTTCATCTGTGCTAACTAGCAACCAGGCCCTCTCAAAATTTATTCTAATTGATTACAGTTTTGTAGTTTTAAAAAATGTCAAATAGCATTTTAATGCACTGAGGACAGTAATTATCTCTTGCTTGATGTGGTGGAAAAGAACTAAGTTACAAATTTAGTTTTGCTTGGTTCATGTCATATTTTGATAATATGGTACAAGTAGGTACAAGATAGAAAAAGGAAGAAAATTTGTAGAGGTTTCTGATAGCGTGTGCCTCTGTTTCCGATAGTAAAAGGAAGAAAATTTGTAAAGATTTCTGCCCGAATTTGTAAAGGATTCTGCCCAAATTTTTAAAGGTTTCTGATAGCGTGTGCCTCTGTTTTCAAGTAGTGTGTTAGTGTTTGTTGGTGGGTGCATGGATGTAGTCAGGGAGGGAATATTGTCATACAAGTTAGGTAATAGAATTTCTATATTGGGTGCAGGTGATGACTCCTTACAAAATGTAGAGCACAAGTAAACATCAACTGGAACCATAATTCTAATAGAATAGGTTATTTATCTAATTGAGTAATATCAGGAAAGAGGAACAAATGTTTTAGACTGATACTATTCTCTCTCAATATATGCTCTCTTTAGACAAAAGTTATCATAAATTCTAACCATGTCACACTATTTATACTTCCTTCAATATGCTGTGCACTTTGATGCTTTCTTGCTGTTCCATCTGCTTTTCTTCGTGTCTCTATTTAATGGTCAGTTTCAAATTTATTTTTCTCGAACAAAGTCTTCCCTGATCCAGCCTCAGGCAAAATGAACCACAGAGCCATAAACATTTGGTTATTTAAAAACTTATTTGCTTTTATGTCTGTCTTCTCTTTTAGATTATATTTATCGTGAGGGCAGAATTATGCCATTTTTAACTCCAAACCCTCTTTTAAAAATCTATTGAATTGAATAAAAGAATTTAATGTTTAATAGTTTTGTATTACTTTGTAACTCACACATAAATTGCTAATTTATTTCTATTTATTGCTTGATATTGTTTTAATATTTTTCTATAGCAAATTCCATATTTCCAATGTTCAGTTATACCTTTTTTATTTCTGAATTTTTCTTCCTAAGTCTTCCCTAAAGCTATTGCCCTTAAACTCCAAAAGATAAGAAGAGAAATTTCCTTTGATAATTCACTAAAAAACAACCCCCAAAACCACCTGTTTTTACTGAGAACCTATAAAAGGCCTTGTAGTCATAGATACTCTGTATTTCCCGTAAGAATTCAATGTTAAGAAAGATTGAAAAACAAAAAAAACAAAACAACAACAAGAAAAAAAGATGATTGGCTTGTCTTTTATGTATGTTTGTACACCACAAAAAGGAAGACACTTTCCCTCTATTTCATAGTTTCATGATCTAATCTCAGCTATCGTCCCCAAGCCAGTTTGCCAGCAGCCTGCTGCTTAAACCTAATTCTCTTGCTTCCCATTCATCTTAGTTGAAATAGAATTATTGACAGAAATGATTTCTGGAGGGAAATTAAGAATGATGATTAATGTGGTACCCCTTACAGTTACTAAATAGCATGCCTATCTTTATTTGTTTTGGGGGAGATGTAGTAACTCCACCCAATTTAAATGAATTGGTGTAAAATTTGGCACAGGGACTCTCAACTCAGAGACCTTATTAAATACAAGGATGATACTATATTACATTTAAGTAGCACCTGTTGAGAATTAACACCTAATAGGCTACAATTACTTAAGGCAGCTTCCCATTTGAGGAAACTATTATCTCTTTAATTCAATTCACTTTGCTTAGAAGAATTTGATGTGTATTATTCAGCCTCTGGCTCTAAGTAGAGGCAAAAATATTTATTCGTTAGAAAGTAAGCACCTTGGATACTGAGCAATCCTGCTACACAGCAGGAACAGTTTTCTCCCTATGGACTTTCGTTTCAAACACTTGCTAGCATTTTATTTTGGGTGTATATGTGACCTAATGAATTCTTTAGCTTCAAATAGATCTGCTAGGGTTAAAGGACTAAATATAACCAAATGTATTTATCTTTTAAATTAATTTTTTATTTGACATAATCCATACATACGATTTAAAAGGTCAGGTAGTACTCCAAGTCTTGTAACAAAGCAACAGCAATCTCCTAGCCCACAGTTTCCTTCCAAATTCCCCTCCCTATTGCTGATGTTCATGGGGTACAAACTAGCATGGCCTTACTGGTTGTTTATGGACAGAGAGTATTGGATTAATTGGTGTCTGTGTTATTGGTTGTTAAATGTTTCGAAATTAAGCCTTACTCCTATCTATCCCTGATTTTCATTCTCCAAAACAAATTACTTTCATTTCTTTTCTGAAGAATTAGAGATAAGTAATAGAGAACCACACAAAGCCCTCGTTTATTCCAGAAAAAGGGCACAAAATTAGACAAGAAAGGAAATTAAATTGCAATAAACTTCAGTCAGCAACTAATATTATTCATAAGTCATAACATTATTCATATAGTGATAATAATGTTAAATATGAATATTGATTGACCTAAGAACTATGATATAACATTGGGAGGAAAATAAGGTGGAAAGAAGGGGAAATAGTGTGGTAATGTTGTGAAAGTGGTGAGATAACCTAAAATTCAGTTAATAGAATCGAAAATTGATAGAGTAGCCCTATAAATATATAACAAATTACTTAGAAATATGAAAAGCAAATAGCAGAAGAAACATCTAAAGAACTTATTTCTTCTTTTCTTACTTGGAAATATTCTTTTACTCATTACCCTAGAAATTGGAATTTGCGTAATACTTAATTCATTAATGGCCAGATACATTCTACCGCCTTTGTTCTCCTCACAGACAATATAAGAACTGTAGATCATTTTATTTTCATTTAACACCCCACTGTCAGATCTACATTTTATTGATTTTGTGTATTTTAATTCTAACTTTTAACCACAAAAACACATTCATCATTGTTTTATATGGCCATTGTTTGTTTTTTCACTTGCTCTTGTCTTCATTTCTGGGATTACTGTCCTTCTTACAGTACCTCCTTCAGAATTTCTTTTGAAGAGGCAAGTGTGCCTTGGCTTGGGTGGAAGACAGTTTCATGCTGCACGATGAGAATCTTGTATGAAGAAGGAATCTTATATGGAAACATTTTAAAATAAGGTGGATGAAGAGCTTTTCTGGTTGAATCTGGTTATACACCTGGGATCTTAGTCTGTGTTCTCTGATTTTGTTTGGGCTTCAGTTTTCTCATCTGTAAACTGAAGCTACAGAACAAAATGGTCATTTTCTGCTCTACAATTCTCAGCCTCTTTTCTCTGATAATGTAATCTATCAATTTACCATTATTCATAAGCAGAATGATCTATTTTTTTTCCTGTTGTTGTTCATATATAACTTCTTTATCAATTGTCTTTCCAAAGCAATAGCCACAGGGTAAAACAGAAGTGAGTAAGTTATCAGATATAGGGTGTAACATTTTGCCAGTGACTTTTGCCCTTATTCCAGTCTTTATTATTTGTACTGTTAGGAGGAGGGTGGTGGTGGAACTAGGGTCTTACAGGCCCTGTATTTCATTGGGCCCCCAAGGTTTTCAGAAGCTCACCTAATATGCCCCAATATACCAGTGTGTCCCTCAACCCCAGAGGGCAGCATTCACATTATTTTCTATGTGAATATTGCCCTCTCGAGCTCCAGGAACTTCAAAAAACTATATCCTGGTTTTCGCTACATTTTGAATTACAGCCCTTGGAGTTGTACAGCATGGTATCTCTGGTTTCAAGTGTAAATCCACCTACCCAAAGGGAAACCTTGCACAAATCCTTTTCTTAATGATGCCAAGAAAGAAATCTTCAAGAGGAGAAAGATGGTAAAGAAGGAGCAATGTTTATGGGGGAAGAGAATCCAAAAGATTTTGATTCCTGCTTATAGTTCTGGATATGAGAGCTGATTTCAAGCAATCATGAGGCACAAGCTTAATTACAGAAAGGTAATCTCTTAAAGGTATAACAGCAACCATAACAATGGGCATATATTACCTGTTGCATTTTTCTTTTCATTTTTGTGAATTCACCTAATCCCGAAAGGTTAAAAAAAAAAAAAAATCACTTGCCCTCTCTTTCCACCTCCTGCCAAATGATTTTTCTTTTGTTTTGTCGAAACAGAAACAAAAAACACCTCTGATGCAACTGTGTCCTCAGAGTAGATGATGCAAGCATACCCACTTTTACTAATAATTTCACTGAGGGGCACTTTTTGAAGGATGGAGGGGCATTTTCACAATCATTCTGTTTTAATTTTATCCTATATAGTAAAGTTAGAAAAACAGTTGTCTTGAAAGGCTATATTAATGATACACTTCTTCCGTTTTTTTCCTACCTATAGATGTCTTCAAAATTATGGGCTTTTAGAAATACATAAGATAATTATATATCATTGATATGACTCCATGTTTTTCTGAAAATTTTTCATAATCTCCTATAGAAAGAGGAGAAAGACTCTGATGTGATATATTTTAAGGGAAAAGGAACTTTGAAATTCTTCCAAAGTTAGTATTCCCAGCTTTTAATCCTTGTTGGGGAGTAAGGCAGCTACTTTTCTACCGGCTTTCACTATTGCCACCTACATTTGTATCCCTTTCCATCCTTAATGGTACCTCATTTGATTTATCATTTATTTATTTCTGGGACACTTTCAATTATTTAAGTTTGTGTAATATGTTTTGCCAACTGCTTCTTCTGACTCTATACTTATCCATTTTCATTTGAACATTTATGTGTAGTTAAAAATCTCAGTCTAGTAAACTTAAAAGTAGAAAAAAAAATACATACACTCTTGTTCTGGCTAATACTGGTAAATAAAGTGAAATAGACATAGTGCATGATGTATATGTATTTAATTTTGGTGTAAGACAATATATGTTTTGAAGATGCAAGTGATGAAATGTTCTCTGTTAGCTATATCCATTAGTTAATTTGAAATGCACCACAGACTTAAATATGTGTACAAGTATCAAGATAACCTTCATAACCTTCCCACTGTTTAAAGAATATTTTTTAGTGACTTCTGTCTCAGACTAATCATGTAACCCTTTAGTGGTTATGTGTGTAGTGGAAATAACGCTGGAATATCTTTTAAACTCATTGGCATTTTCCTTTTGCCAGTAACTCTGATATTTATATATATTGTTTGAATGTGATATATAATCCTGCCCTTGTGAAATTTCACTTCTTTACTCTTCCAGAAATTAGTACAGTCATATTACAGATGACTAATGAGTCATTTAATGACCACTAGTCGAAATTACATTTCTATCCATGTTTTAAGCATTTTCAAATATAAACTATGCCTACATTTTCTTTAAAGTTCTCAATATTGTTTATAAGGCATTAAAAAATATCTTGTTTCATAGTGGAAAAAATATCTACTAACTATTTTCTTATAAATTATTTCCCTCTTCTCAGTTTCCAGTAGGCCTCAATTTTGATTCAGAGGTCCTTGCAGTTTTAGAGAACTTACTTCCACACTAGATGCCAGGAGTGGAGTATGTAGGCTTAAAATATGTATCTCGTTACATATTCCTCACCTAATTCAGGGATAGTATGTGATTTAATCTGTTCCAATTACAATAAATAACAGGAATTCTGTTGAAAAGACTGATATTGAAAGTTGCTCTCATTATTATTCTTTTTAATTTTTAAATTTAATTTTATTTTTTATACAGCAGGTTCTTATTAGTCATCAATTTTATACACATCAGTGTATACATGTCAATCCCAATCACCCAATTCATCACACCCCCACCCCCACCCCCCTGTGCTTTCCCCCTTGGTGTCCATACGTTTGTTCTCTACATCTGTGTCACAATTCTGCGCTAAAAACCGGTTCATCTGTACCATTTTTCTAGGTTCCACATATATGCGTTAATATACGATATTTGTTTTTCTCTTTCTGACTTACTTCACTCTGTATGACAGTCTCTAGATCCATCCACGTCTTAACAAATGACCCAATTTCGTTTCTTTTTAGGGCTGAGTAATATTCCATTGTATATATGTACCACATATTCTTTAACCGTTCGACTGTCGATGGGCATTTAGGTTGCTTCCATGACCTGGCTATTGTAAATAGTGCTGCAATGAACACTGGGGTGCATGTGTCTTTTTGAACTGTGGTTTTCTCTGGGTATATGCCCAGTAGTGGGATTGCTGGGTCATATGGTAATTCTGTTTTTAGTTTTTTAAGGAACCTCCATACTGTTCTCCATAATGGCTGTATCAGATTACATTCCCACCAACAGTGCAAGAGGGTTCCCTTTTCTCCACGCCCTCTCCAGCATTTGTTGTTTGTAGATTTTCTGATGATGCCCATTCTAACTGGTGTGAGGTGATACCTCATTGTAGTTTTGATTTGCATTTCTCTAATAATTAGTGATGCTGAGCAGCTTTTCATGTGCTTCTTGGCCATATGTATGTCTTCTCTGGAGAAATGTCTATTTAGGTCTTCTGCCCATTTTTGGATTGGGTTGTTTGTTTCTTTAATATTGAGCTGCATGAGCTATTTATATATTTTGGAGATTAATCCTTTGTCCGTTGATTCGCTTGCAAATATTTTCTCCCATTCTGAGGGTTGTCTTTTCGTCTTGTTTATGGTTTCCTTTGCTGTGCAAAAGCTTTGAAGTTTCATTAGGTCACATTTGTTTATTTTTGTTTTTATTTCCCTTACTCTAGGAGGTGGATCAGAAAAGATCTTGCTGTGATATATGTCAAAGAGTGTTCTTCCTATGTATTCCTCTAAGAGTTTTATAGTGTCCGGTTTTACATTTAGGCCTCTAATCCATTTTGAGTTTATTTTTGTGTATGGTGTTAGGGACTGTTCTAATTTCATTCTTTTACATATAGCAGTCCGTTTTCCCAGCACCACTTGTTGAAGAGAATGTCTTTTTTCCATTGTATATGCTTGCCTCCTTTGTCATAGATTAGTTGACCATAGATGTGTGGGTTTACCTCTGGGCTTTCTATCTTGTTCCATTGATCTGTGTTCTGTTTCTGTGCCAGTACCATATTGTCTTGATTAGTGTAGCTTTGTAGTATAGCCTGAAGTCAGGGAGTCTGATTCCTCCAGCTCCGTGTTTTTCCCTCAAGACTGCTTTGGCTATTCGGGGTCTTTTGTGTCTCCATACAGATTTTAAGATTTTTTGTTCTAGTTCCGTAAAAAATGCCATTGGTAACTTGTTAGGGATTGCATTGAATCTGTAGATTGCTTTGGGTAGTATAGTCATTTTCACAATATTGACTTTTCCAATCCAAGAACATGGTATATCTCTCCATCTGTTGATACCATCTTTAATTTCTTTCATCAGTGTCTTATAGTTTTCTGCATACAGGTCTTTTGTCTCCGTAGGAAGGTTTATTCCTAGGTATTTTATTCTTTTTGTTGCAATGGTAAATGGGAGTGTTTCCTTAATTTCTCTTTCAGATTTTTCATCATTAGTGTATAGGAATGCAGGAGATTTCTGTGCATTAATTTTGTATCCTGCAACTTTACCGAATTCATTAATTAGCTCTAGTAGTTTTCTGGTGACATCTTTAGTATTCTGTATGTATAGTATCATGTCATCTGCAAAGAGTGACAGTTTTACTTCTTTTTTTCCAAT
This sequence comes from Stenella coeruleoalba, assembly GCF_951394435.1. NCBI lineage: Eukaryota > Metazoa > Chordata > Mammalia > Artiodactyla > Delphinidae > Stenella > Stenella coeruleoalba. Next base: position 70,611,829 of record NC_137147.1, on the reverse strand, counting down.
TTGTATTCCTTTTATTTCTTTTTCTTCTCTGATTGCTGTGGTTAGGACTTCCAAAATTATTTTGAATAATTTCAGTGAGAGTGGACATCCTTGTCTTGTTCCTGATCTAAGAGGAAATGCTTTCAGGTTTTCACCATTGAGAATGGTGTTTGCTGTGGGTTTGTCATATATGGCCTTTATTCTGTTGAGGTAGGTTCCCTCTATGCCCACTTTCTGGAGAGTTTTTATCATAAATGGGTGTTGAATTTTGTCAAAACCTTTTTCTGCATCAATTGAGACGATCATCTGGTTTTTCTTCTTCAATTTGTTAATATGGTGCATCACATTGATTGATTTGCATATATTGAAGAATCCTTGCATCCCTGGGATAAATCCCACTTGATCATGGTGTATGATCCTTTTAATGTGTTGTTTCATTTTATTTGCTAGTATTTTGTTGAGGATTTTTGCATCTATATTCACCAGTGATATTGGTGTGCAATTTTCTTATTTTGTAGTATCTTTGTCTGCTTTTGGTATCAGGGTGATGGTGGCCTCAAATTGAGTTTCGGAGTGTTCTTTCCTCTGCAATTTTTTGGAAGAGTTTGAGAAGGATGGGTGTTAGCACTGCTCTAAATGTTTGATAGAATTCACCTGTGAAGCCATCTGGTCCTGGATTTTGTTTGTTGGAAGGTTTTTAATCACAGTTTCAATTTCATTACTTGTGATTGGTCTGTTCATGTTTTCTATTTCTTCCTGGTTCAGTCTTGGAAGGTTATACCTTTCTAAGAATTTGTCCATTTCTTCCAGGTTGTCCATTTTATTGGCATAGTGTTACTGGTAGTGGTCTCTTAGGATGCTTTGTATTTCTGTGGTGTCTGTTGTCACTTCTCCTTTTTCATTTCTAATTTTATTGATTTGAGTCGTCTCCCTCTTTTTCTTGATGAGTATTTCTAATGGTTTATGAATTTTGTTTATTTTCTCAGAGAACCAGATTTTAGTTTCATTGATCTTTGCTATTGTTTTGTTCGTTTCTATTTCATTTATTTCTGGTAGGATCTTTATGATTTCTTCCCTTCTGCTAACTTTGGGTTTTGTTAGTTCTTCTTTCTCTAGTTCCTTTAGGTGTAAGGTTAGATTGTTTATTTGAGATTTTTCTTGTTTCTTGAGGTAGCCTTGTATAGCTATAAACTTCCCTCTTAGAACTGCTTTTGCTGCATCCCATAGGTTTTGGATTGTTGTGTTTTCATTGTCATTTGTCTGTAGGTATTTTTTGATTTCCTCTTTGATTTCTTCAGTGATCTCTTGGTTATTTAGTAACATAGTGGTTAGCCTCCAGGTGTTTGTTTTTTTTTATGTTTTTTTCCCCTGTAATTTATTTCTATTCTCATAACGTTGTGGCCAGCAAAGATGCTTGATATGATTTCAATTTTCTTAAATTTACTGAGGCTTGATTTGCGACCCAAGATGTGATCTATCCTGGAGAATGTTTCATGCGCACTTGAGAAGAAGGTGTAATCTGCTGTTTTTGGATGGAATGTTCTATTAATATCAATTAAATGTATCTGGTCTATTGTGTCATTTAAAGTTTGTTTCCTTATTTATTTTCATTTTGGCTGATCTGTCCATTGGTGTAAGTGAGGTGTTAAAGTCCCCCACTGTTATTGTGTTACTGTCGTTTTCCTCTCTTATAGCTGTTAGCAGTTGCCTTATGTATTGAGCTGCTCCTATGTTGGATGCATATATATTTGTAATTGTTATATCTTCTTGGATTGATCCCTTGATCATTATGTAGTGTCCTTCCTTGTCTCTTGTAACATTCTTTATTTTAAAGTCTATTTTATCTGATATGAGTGTAGCTACTCCAGCTTTCTTTTGATTTCCATTTGCGTGGAATATCTTCTTCCATCCCCTCACTTTCAGTCTGTATGTGTCCCTAGGTCTGATGTGGGTCTCTTGTAGACAGCATATATATGGGTCTTGTTTTTGTATCCATTCAGCAAGCCTTTGTCTTTTGGTTGGAGCATTTAATCCATTCACGTTTAAGGTAATTATCAATATGTATGTTCCTATGACCATTTTCTTAATTGTTTTGGTTTGTTTTTGTAGGTCCTTTTATTCTGTTGTGTTTCCTACTTAGAGAAGTTCGTGTAGCATTTGTTGTAGAGCTGGTTTGGTGGTGCTGAATTCTCTTAGCTTTTGATTGTCTGTAAAGCTTTTGATTTCTCCGTCAAATCTGAATGAGATCCTTCCCAGGTAGAGTAATCTTGGTTGTAGCTTCTTCCGTTTCATTACTTTAAGTATATCATGCCACTGCCTTTTGGCTTGTAGAGTTTCTGCTGAGAAATCAGCTCTTAACCTTATGGGAGTTCCCTTGTATATTATTTGTCATTTCTCCCTTGCTGTTTTCAATAATATTTCTTTGTCTTTAATTTTTGCTAGTTTGATTACTACATGTTTCAGCGTGTTTCTCCTTGAGTTTATCCTTAATGGGACTCGCTGCGCTTCCTGGACTTGGGTGGCTATTTCCTTTCCCATGTTAGGGAATTTTTCGACTATAATCTCTGCAAATATTATCTCTGGTCCTTTCTCTCTCTCTTCTCCTTCTGAGACCCCTATAATGCGAATGTTGTTGCATTTAATGTTGTCCCAGAGGTCTCTTAGGCTGTCTTCATTTCTTTTCATTCTTTTTTCTTCATTCTCTTCTGCAGCAGTGAATTCCACCATTCTGTCTTCCAGGTCACTTACCCGTTCTTCTGCCTCAGTTATTCTGCTATTGATTCCTTCTAGTGTAGTTTTCATTTCAGTTATTGTATTGTTCATCTCTGTTTGTTCTTTAATTCTTCTAGGTATTTGTTAAATATTTCTTCCATCTTCTAGATCTTTGCCTCCATTCTTTCTCCGAGGTCCTGGATCATCTTCACTGTCACTATCCTGAATTCTTTTTCTGGTAGGTTGCCTATCTCCACTTCATTTAGTTGTTTTTCTGGGGTTTTATCTTGTTCCTTCATCTGGTCCATAGCCCTGTGCCTTTTCATCTTATCTGTCTTTCTGTGAATGTCTATTATTAATTTTTATACAAGTAATACCTAGAATTTTCTGTTCTGTTAGGTAGGGTGAATCACAATAAGGGCCAGTACCACATGTATTAGTCAGCTTGCATTACGTTATCATGTATAACAAACCATCTCTAAAAGTCACTTGTTATAACAGCAAGGTTTTTGTATAACAAAGTTATATCGGTTACTCTCATTACATGTTAGCTGCAGGCCACTGCTGTTCAGTGAGAACTCTGCTCTTTTTTCATGTGTCTTTTTCATTTGAGGATTTAGGTGGAAGAAGCGGTTCCTGTTTGGGCCATGCAGTTCTCATGGTATAAGTAAGATAGCTAGTAACTGAGCCCAGCCACAAGTGCTCAAAACTTTTTGTTCATCATATGTTACATCCACTCACCTTCCATTAGCCAGAGCTAATCACATAGCTAAGCCCAATATTAATTGGGCCGGGAAATTAGGATGTTAGTGAAGAAAGTCAGTTTGCCTTTTTGTCCAACTCAGCGATCCCCAACCTTTTTGGCTCCAGGGACTGGTTTTGTAGAAGACAGTTTTTCCATGGACGGGAGTGGGGGGGGAGGGTTATGGTTCAGGTGGTAACGCAAGTGATGGGAAGCAATGGGGAGCAGCAAACGAAGCTTCGCTTGTTTGCCCGCTGCTCACCTCCTGCTTTGCAGCCTGGTTCCCCCGCCCTTGTCTAGCTGATATAACTTTTTGGAATTTTGTACCTACCAAGAGATAATGATTATTAAAAAGTATAGTACTGTTAAATGTTATTAAAGGTAAGATTTTAGTTTAAATTATTGGGAGAAAATGTCATTGTAAATAATGATTTTCCTTGCTTTTAAAGAGAGAAATATGCAGTAAGGAGTTCTGAAACATCCAGTGAAACTTCTCTAAATTTACCGAATGTTTCAAATTAAACTTGCAAATTATTTTTCATCATGTGGAGTTTTTAATTGAAGAATCATTCATTTTCTTCTTCAAAATTCTTGACATTTTGTAGTTGATAATCTTATAGAGGGAAACTTAACTTTCAATAAAGTTATGTACTTGTCTTTCCAGTACAGCAGTGTCTTTGCTGCTTCCAACATGTATATGAATCGCACCTATCTTTTTTTTTTTTTTTGAGGTACGTGGGCCTCTCACTGCTGTGGCCTCTCCCGTTGCGGAGCACAGGCTCCGGACGCGCAGGCTCAGCAGCCATGCTCACGGGCCTAGCTGCTCCGCGGCATGTGGGATCTTCCCGGAACGGGGCATGAACCCGTGTCCCCTGCATTGGCAGGCGGACTCCCAACCACTGCGCCACCAGGGAAGCCTGGCACCTATCTTAAATAACACTTTCATGTTTCTTTATTAACAAGGTAGGTGAATAAAAAATTCACTTTTTTAGTTAATCATATTTTTCCTTTTAAAATGAAAAGAAAATTGTATCGCAAATCTAAAATTCTTAAGGCATCTGCAACTGCATACTTAATATCTTACTTGTTTAATAATTTTCTGAAGCAAATTCATCAAATATGTATGTGAAAATTATGTATAAAATTTTGTTATATAAATTAATGACAGAAGTGAAGATGTTTTTATTTATATATTAATTCAAAAAGATAACAATTATATAATCAAATGGTAGAGGGTTTGGAAATAGAAGGAAAGAAAGTCATGGAATGAAGTAGGAAGTGGAAGCATAGATGGTAATTGATTCCGCTTAAATAATCGTGAAAAAGGTGTCTGGTAACTCACATAATCAACATGAGGGATGAGAATCAGGACTGGGTATGATCTCAGGAAATCTGAACAGCCAAGGTCTTGCTATGGGGAGTGTTTGCTTAGGTTTTCACCATTGTCATAATTATCACTGGGCATGTCACACTGCTGGACCTGATACCATTGGACAGTTAGCTCATATGCTGCCGGACTGCACATCTTTGGATATTTGTTTTATTCGTTACTACTTGCTTTTCAACTTCTTGGTAGCTGCTTCACAGACCCTCAAACTAAAGCATTGACTCTATGTTACCCCCCCTGTGTTAATTTTTCTGGATAGCAGCTACTAAATGGCTGCATTGTGTCACATGCTTAATTCTAGATGCTAAAGCATGTCAAGAGAGACACATTTTCACATATTGTGATATGTTGACATAACTGGTATTCAAGGAAGTACACACAAAACAATGATTTATCACATTTTTGCTTCTCAGATTGGCAAATATGAAAAAGATTGATAATATTCAGAGTAAGTAAGGGCATGAGGAAACCAGCACTCTTATAGTAAACTGGTACCTCCTACAGGGAAGTTTGTTAATCAGCATAAACAACTAAAATATGAGTGTGTTTTAACACAGAAATTTTTCTAGGAATTTTTCATAAGGAAAACATGAAATGTGGAATGATATATGTCAGAGGACATTCATTATAATGTTTACAATAGAGTTAGAAATAACCTAATTGCCAGATAAAGAATGAGAGAGAAAGATATTTAGAAGTTTATTCCAAGAATATATACTCTGGCTACTTTTCAGTTTGTGGGAAATTGGATGAATTGTATTTTCTTTGTTTATTTTCTTATTGCTTAAAGTCCCTATGTCAATATTTATTGTTTTCATAATTAGAAAAATAATTTTCCCATTTTATCTAGAATTTTGGGAAAGATCATTAAAAGAAATAATCCTACATTCTAAATCGTGTTTTGCTTACATTTCTGAGTCTTTATTTTTCCTGTCTAAAATGAGATGATAAGGATAGAAAATGAATTATTTCCATTAATCCTTCAGTCTTCAAGATATTTATTCTACAGAATACTTCAGATCCTAATATGTCTTCTTTCGAAATAAACGTGTAATGGAATGAGATACCATTGAGTGAGGTGGTGTTTTGTTGGAAGGTGATGCTTAGTTATTTCTAGGGGAGGTTGTATAGTGGTGTGAAATTAGATATGTTGGTTAGGTGGGGAACACTTGGTGTATCTTGGGAATGCAACTCTTTTATGAACTTTTGGAGGTGATATTAAATGGCTATGGAGATCTGAAAGCCAATATCAATGGCAATTTTTATTTTCAGAGAAACTGCCAGGGAAAGAGTGAGGGTAAAACCCAAGATTTTAAAAGAATTTTAAAAGTGATTAAGTGACAAGAGAGGAAATCCAAACAGCTAATAAACATATAATAAGATTCTCAACCTTATTAGTAATCAGGAAAATGTGATTTTTGATCACAATGAGCTATCATAATATATGTATCAAATTAGCAGAAATTAAATTGTCAGAAATACCAAATGTTGGTAAGAATATGAAACAGTGGGAAGTTGGTGGATTGTAATCTGGTGCAACCACTGTGGAATATGGGTTTGGCATTATTTAGGAAAGTTAAAGATGTACATATCTTATGACTTAGCAACCCCACTCTTGTTTGTATATTTTAAAATAAACCTTGTATGTATGTATCACATGTTCATAGTAGCTTTTTAAAATAATAACCCCAAATTGGAAACAACTGGCATGTCCATCAGAATTTTAACATTTTGGTATATTCATAAAATAGAATAATATGTGATGCATCTTCTAATATGAGTGAACATATACATAATAATGAGTAAAACAGGGAAGTCTAAAGGATAGGTGCAGTATGATTTAAATTTTGTGCAATTGAGAATCTGGAAGAATCAAACTACTATTTACAGTTCATAAATTGCAAAACAAGAATGAATTATTCATAGGAAACAGAATAATGTTTATCTATAGTTTGAAGGTAGAGAGGTATATTTAGGGAGGGACAAACAGACAACATTCTATTTCTAAAACCCAAGTTGGTTATAATTATTTTCATAATTCACCTGTAAATTTTGTATACATTTTTGAAATATTTTAAAATTAAAAACATTTAAAATAAAGCTATGCAGGAAAATATAAAACTTTAAAAAAATTTACTCTTCTTTGCTTGGTACCGGTAGTTCCTAGTAGATTTAGAAGGTTTGTGAGTTGGGGTGAAGGAAAGTAGTTTAAATTAGAGGAGAATGGTACAGTTAAAATACTCCCAGGGGGTTCCACAAGTCAGTTGAGCAATCTGTAGCCTTGTGACATTGTTCAGTTCTTACTGAATTTCTGTCTATATATTACTGAGTGAGAAGTGTTGAAATCTCTAACTGTAATTGTGGATTTATCTATTTCTTTTCATTCTGTCAGTTTTTGCTTCATGTATTTGTAGTTCAGTTTTTGGGTGCATAGACATTTAGGATTGGTATAACTTCTTGATGGACTAAAACTTTTATCATTGTAGAATGCCCCTCTTTATCCCTGGTAACGTTTTTACTCAAAAGCAGGGGTCCCCAACGCCCAGGTGGACTGGTACCTGTCTGTGGCCTGTTAGGAACTGGGCCCTACAGCGGGGGTGAGCGGCAGGTGAGCAAGGGAAGCTTCGTCTGTATTTACAGCCGCTCCCCATCGCTCGCATTACTGCCTGAGCTCCGCCTCCTGTCAGATCAGCCTCAGCATTAGATTCTCATAGGAGCATGAACCTTACTGTGAACTGCACATGCGAGGGATCTAGGTTGTGCACTCCTAATGAGAATCTAATGCCTGATGATCTGAGGTGGAGCTGAGGCAGTGATGCTAGTTCTGGGGAGCGGCTGCAAATACAGATTATCATTAGCAGAGAGGTTTGACTGCACAGAGACCATAATAAATCAGTTGCTTGCAGACTCATATCAAAACCCTATCAGTGAGTGGCAAGTGACAATTAAGCTGTATCTGGTGGCAGGCTGTGTAGTGACAAGTGAGTTGATGTACTTCAGTTGTACAGCTGCATCTGGTGGCAGGCTTTAAGTCAGAATCCGACACTTATTTTAGTCCACACGCAGCCTGCCCATTATTTTATTTACCACTTCCATCCATGCCTCTTTCCCACACTGCGCACTTGTCTCAGTCACAGTTTTAGTAAGCTCACAAGCTAACCCTAGCCAAAATGAGTAAAAAAACAAATGTTGCTGGAGAGCTTCTTTGAAACGGGGGAAAGACCCAATGATGAGACAGCAGAAGTCTCTAAGACTGCCAGCGGAAAGAAAGCTGCATTTAAAAGAAAATACCAAGAATCCTACTTAAATTATATGTTCATTGCAACGGGTGCTTCACATTCTCCAAGCCGGCTTTGTGTAATATGTGGCAACTGGCTATCCAATGAAGCCATGAAACCTTCCAAAATGCTTTGCTACATGGAAACCAAGCACCCTAAATTAAAAGACAAGCTTTTGGAGTTTTTCAAAAGAAAAAAAAAAACGTGAACACAAAGAACAGAAACAATTATTGAAGGCCACCACTTCATCAAATGTGTCTGCACTGAGAGCACATTCTTAGTAGCTAACCGCATGGCTAAACCTAAGAAGCCCTTTACTATTGGTGAAGAATTGATCCTGCCTGCTGATAAGGACATCTGTTGTGAACTTTTAGGAGAGGCTGCAGTTCAGAAGGTGGCAAGTGTTCCTCTTTTGGCTAGCAACGTAACTAGACGAATTGATGAAATAGCAGCGGATATTGAGGCACGATTGTCAGAGAGGATTAATGAGTCACCATGGTACGCAATCCAGGTTGACAAGTCTACTGATGTCGACAGCAAAGCAACAATGCTTGATTTTGTGCAATATGTTTTTCAGGAGAATGTGCACGAGGTTATGTTACATGCACTTTTGTTGCCAACCAACACCACAGCTGCAGACCTATTCAAGTCTTTGAATGATTACATATCAGGAAAACTGAATCGGTCATTTTGTGTTGGTATATGCGCGGATGGAGCGGCTCCTGTGACTAGACGGCTTTCTGGTTTCGCTACTCGGGTCAAAGAGGTCGCTTCTGAATGTGAGTCTATGCACTGTGTCATCCATAGAGAAGCGCTGGCTAGCCAAAAAATGTCACCTGAACTTAACAGTGTTTTGCAGGATGTGATTAAAATTATCAAACACGTTAAAGTACATGCCCTTAACTCACGTCTATTCACGCGGCTCTGTGAGGGGATGGACACAGAACATACACGTCTTGTACACAGAAGTGAGATGGCTTTCTAAAGGCAGATCACTGGCCAGAGTTTTTGAGTTACGAGAGCCACTCCAGAGATTTCTTTTAGAAAAACAGTCACCACTGGCAGCACATTTCAGTGACACAGAATGGGTCACAAAACTTGCTTACTTATGTGACATATTCAACCTGCTCTACGAACTCAATCTGTCACTTCAGGGGAGAATGACAGCTGTGTTCAAGTCAGCAGGTAGAGTGGCTGCATTCAAAGCCAAACTGGAATTATGGGGGCGATGAGTGAACATTGGGATTTTTGACATGTTTCAGACATTAGCGGAGATTTTGAAAGAGGCTGAGGCAGGGCCTTCTTTCTCCCAGCTGGTGCATGATCACCTATCTCAGCTTTCAAAAGAGTTTGAACATTACTTCCCAACAGCAAAAGACCCCCAAAACGGGAAGGAATGGATCCGCGACCCATTTGTGAATAAGCCAGGTGAATCGACTTTGTTCATGCTAGAAGAGGATCAACTGCTTGAGATCGCAGATGACGGTGCCCTTAAAAGTATGTTTGAGACAACTTCAAATCTCCATACGTTCTGGATTAAAGTCAAGGTGGAATATCCTGAGATTGCCACAAAAGCACTGAAAAACCTGCTTCCATTTCCAGCATCCTATCTTTGTGAAGCAGGGTTTTCTGCAGTGACAGCAACCAAAACAAGATTATGGAGTAGATTGAACATAAGCAACACACTTCAGGTGTCACTGTCTCCCATCACCCCCAGATGGGACCATCTAGTTGCAGGAAAACAAGCTCAGGGCTCCCAGTGATTCTGCATTATGGTGAGTTGTATAATTATTTCATTATATATTACAATGTAATAAAAATAGAATTAAAGTGCACAGTAAATGAAATGCACTTGAAACATCTGGAAACCACCCCTGACCCCGGTCCGTGGAAAAATTATCTTCCACAAAGCTGGTCCCTGGTGCCAAAAGGGTTGGGGACCACTGCTCTAAAGATTGCTTTGTCTGATTGTAATTTAGCCAATCCAATTACCATTGTTCAGTGTTTAGGAGTATAGTATATCTTTTTCCATTCTTTTACTTTTAACCCACCTATGTTGTAATGTTTGGAGTGAGTTTCTTTTAGATAGCACATAGATGGATCATGTTTGTTTATCCATTTTGATAGTCCACATTTTACTTGCATGTTTAGATCATTTAAATATAATGTGATTTTTGATATGTTTGGACTTAGGTCTGTCACTTTAGTATTTGTTTTATGTTTGTTCCTTCTGTTTTTCATTTCTCTATTTTTCCTTTCTTGCCTTCTTTTGGATTATTTGAATATTATTTAACATTCATTTTCATTTAATTTTTTTTATTTTTAGTGTTTGCTCTGGTGATTACAAAATACTAAACTTTTCACAGTTTACTTAGAATCAATATTTTACTGTTTCAATTGGAATGTAGAGCTCTTACTACCTTATTGCTTCCCATTTATGCTATAGTTTGCTTATAAACTCTATATACATAAATTGAGAATGTCTTTATTTCAGCTTCATTCCTGAAGGATATGGAATTCTGGGTTGACACATCTTTTCTTTCAGAATTTTAAAAATTTTGTTCCATTTTCTTTTGGTATGCATGGTTTTCGATGAGAAATCTCCATAAGTCTCCATTTTTTGAGTCATTGTTCCATAGTTAATATGTTGTTTTCTCTGGCTGCTTTCAAGATTTATTTTTGCCTTTAGTGTCCAATAGTTTGATTATGATACACATGGACATGGATTTCTTTAGGTTTAAGGCTTGCTCAGCTTCTTGAATTTATAGATACCTTTTGCTTCACTTGAGATGTTCAGGACCATTATTTCTTCAGATATTTTTTCAGCTCTGCACTTTCTCTTTTCTTGCTGTAACTCTGATGACACACATGTTAAACCTTTCTTTTTATTGTCCCATAGTCTCTGTAGTTCTTCTCATTTTTAAGAAAATTTTTTTCTCTGTATTGATCAGATTGAATACTTTCACTTGCTCTATCTTTGAATTTACTGACTCTCATTTGTTATTACCATTCTGCTATTGAGTCCATTCATCGAGTTTTTCACCCAGTTATTGTATTTTTCAATTCTAAAATTTCCATTTTGTTCTTCTTTATATCTTCTGTTGCTTCACTGGGACATTCTATTTTAAAATTCATTTTAAGAGTATTCAAGATTGCTAATTCACACTTTTATAATGGCTGCTTTGAAGTCTCTGTCAGATTATTCCAACATCTGTGTCATCTCGATGTTGGCATCTGTGTTTGTCTTTTCCCACATTGAGTGGCAGTTTTTCTGGTTTTTCATATGCCAATTAATTTTGGATTGTATCCTGGATATTTTGAATATTTAATGAGACTCTGGTCTTGTTTAATCCTATTGAGAGTATTGATCCTTATGTTTTAGCAGAAAATCAACCTGCTTATGTCCAGGCCACAAGTTCCACCTAGCCTTCAGTGGGCCATGTTTCTAATATCAGTTCAGTTTCGGAAGCTTTTGTAGTACTTTTTGGATTTTTCCTGGCTATGTACCACCCAGTGCTCTGGTTGGAACCTGGCTGGTGGTCTGCTCATTAATTCAGTTTTCAAAATCTTTGTTATGCTAATTAGGCTCAGATCTACACCTGTGCAGCTGGGAATGAGCCCTGAAGTTTCTAAACAACCATTTTGGGTTGTTTCTTTGAGTTTTTTGCTCTGTGTCATCACCCTGGAACTTGCCAGTTTTCTGGGGCTTTCCCTTTTAGGCCTCAGGCCAGAAACTTGGCAGTCTAGTTATTCTGTTGCACACTTCCTTTTTTGAGCCTGCATCGAGGACCTAGTGATGTGAAGATAGAGAAAGGAAAAAAGTAGTGGCAGTTTCCCCACCCACTTTGAATCACAGCTCCACCAGAGAGGAAGGTTCCCATCCCTCAGAATATTGACTTTTTTGGGTTCCTGTGGCTACAGATGTCACCACTGCCATGGGTTTGTCGGGGGCTGAAGTATGAAAGAACAGAGGAAAGAAAAAAATAGGGGGATTTCTGCATTGTTTCTGAGCATTAGGATTTCTATTTCCTGTTCTTTGAGCCAGAAATGGAAGTTTTTTTCTCTGGAGTTCTGTTTGTACCACAGTGCTCACATTTGGGTATCTTACTGTGTTACTGTTCTGACCAGGGGATGTCAGAAGAAAAAAGAGGTAAATTTATGACTAGTTTGCTGGCCCTTATAATTCTCGTGTTCTCTGTTCTACCTGCTACTGTCTAATTTTTAGAGTTCTTTCAAAAATCTGTTCTGTGTTTTCTGTCTGAGTTTTCTACTTGTGTTCAGTGATGCAGGAAGAAGTGTACTTAGTCCGTCTTACCTGGAACATAGCAATAAATTGATAACTTTGAAATTCAAAATTAATTATTTAAAAAAAACTGTAGAACTTCCTAGAGTTATTGATAATACTAGAGAGAAGGAAATTGAAGATCTGGTGTAAGTTACAAAAACAGTTCAAACCTCATTTTATCCAAATGACATCCATTCTGATCCACTTTGATCAAGTAAGCATTGGATCATTTTGGGGAGAAGGGGAGCAAAATATACTCTAGTGGTAAGCCCCTTCTTAACTTAAACAAAATTATTAAATACTAGTGAGGGAGAGTACAACTGTGTCTGAACATTGAAGCCTGAGAGTTGGCAAATGTGGAGTTTGTTTTTTGCAGTAGTTTCCGTGTGTTAACTAGCGTTCTCCAGAGAAACAAAATAAATAGGATGTGTGTGGTGTGTGCGTATGTATATGTGTATATGTACAAATATACATATATATTATATACATATATGTAGGGAGAGAGGGTGGGGGAGGGCGCCCGCGAGAACAAGATTTTAAGGAATTGGCTTACATGATTGTTGAGGATGGTAAGTCCAAAATCTACCAAGTAGGTGCGAGACTTAGGGAAGAGATGATGTTGCAGCTCAGTTCCGAAGGTAGACTGCGGACAGAATTCATTCTTCCTCTGGGGGTGTCAGCCTTTCTCCTCTTAAGGCCCTCAGCTGATTGGTCATATGAGGTTCACCCATATTTTACAGGTACTCTGCTTTATTAAAAGTCTATTGATTTAAATGTTCTCATTTTCAAACAATATATAAACTAATGTTGGACCAAAAATCTGCATACTGTGTGCTAGCCAAGTTGACATATAAAATAAACCATTACATCCTGGAAGGTGATAATAGATAATACTTTAACTCATTGGATAATTGTCTATTTTTTGAGTGGCTTCACTGTAGAGATAGTCAATTGACAATGAAAGATCCAATTGGCAATCAAAGTCTGCTTTTTAAGGAAAAAGCAATTTCTCATGGATCTTCAGTGTCATCTTAGATTAATTTTACTGTAATTGTATTTAAAGAGATTTAAATCTATGACTAAGTATACATGACTTAAATGTTAGGTCTTTGAAAATTATATATTCATACCTCAAATTTAAATAAATATTACTGTTACTGTAGTCAATCTATTTCTGCATTCTTCTTCAGTGATACTTCTTAGTATTAGAGTTAGTAGTACTGATACTGCAATTATGACTGGAATTTCTAGGTCCTTCTCAATATTCTGAGTCAGTGTATCTGGAACACAGCCTAGTTATATGCATTTAAAATGTTTTCCTCAGAAAATCTAATGTTGGTAGTCTAAGACTCTGAAGTGTAAATTCTGTAGGATTGGGTAAAAAACATATATAACATTTAGGCAAATTATCAGAATCACCTGGAATATTTTTTAAAACTATCATCAATGCCACATGCCATCCATACTAAATCAGCATCTTCAGTGGTGAGCTCCAGAGATCTGTTTTTTTGTTTGTTTTCTTTTTTTTTTTAAGCTCCTTTAAGGATATTGTGGTCATCTAGATTTGAAAAAAAACTGTTCTATATTAACTTTCTTAAAAATTAGTAGTTTCATTTGAGAGGTTGTCAATAACTGGGTAATGAAAAATTATTGCTTGAGATCACTGGGGGTGCCTGAATAACAGGTATTTTTTATATTTAATTAAGTGGAAGAATTAATACATTATAGATTTAATATACTATACAAATTTTAGGTTAAACATGTACTTATATACAATGGAATCACAAAGTATTGGGAAAAAATCTTTTTCCTTAATACTTAGTAGGGAAGGCTTATCAAGGTATAATATGAAACTCAGAAATGATTTTTAGAAGTTAAAATTTTAACTATATGCTATATGACTTCAAAAACACAGAAATGAAGCAAGAACATATTCAGACTTGGGGAAATATATCACAGACTTACGACCTCTGTAACTCAAAGAGCCCTTAAAAATCATTGAAAAAAAGACACCCCAATAGGAAAACATGAAAAAGACAGAATCTGACAACTAATAGAAGAAATTTAAATGACTGTCAAGTATTAAAACACAAATTCACTGATAAATTTAAAAAACCTAAATAAATCCAGATAAGCATTTTCCTGTCATAATGGCACACATTAAAAGCTTGATAATGTTCATTTTGGGGCAAAGATGTATGCAAATGGACATATATATTATACCTCAACCAATGTTAAATTCAGTATAATTCAGTATCACTTTTTAGGGTAATTTGGAGTATCTATTTAATCTGAAAATTTTCATCATCTTTCACCAATAATTCTACTTTAAGGAATGAATCCTACAGAAATTCTCTCAGTATTGCCCCCCAAATTTGTACATTACAATAAGTATACATGGTAGTATATTTTATAACAGCAAAAATTGTAAGTAAAGTAGTTTAATCAAAGAGAAACTCATTAAACAAATTGTAGTACAACTATAAAATGGCATACAATGCAACTGTTAAAAAGAATGAGGAGGCTTGAAATGTTTGAATGTATAAAAATAGGCTAATTATAATTTAAGTGAAAAAAAGTTTGCAGAACAACATTTACAGTGCTTATCTACTTTTCAAAAAATATATAAAAATGTAAAGTTAGAGTTGGGTAGGTAGATCTATCTAGATAGATAAATATATACCAAAGTATTAAACATTTTTACCTCTGGAGAATAGGATTGCAATAGGAGTGCTTCCATTTCTACTTTATCCATTTCTGTATTAAAATTTTATAGCATGCATGTGTTAGTTTCAAATACTTACAAAGGGGACAAATAGAAAAGAAAAAGATTAATGGCTTGCTGCCATCTGGGAGTGCCACAAGGTTGTCTTCTGCTTTTATACTGTTAAAAAGTTCTGTGGATTCTTTGGGTGAAGTCATATATGACAAGCTTATCATATTTTCAGATGGAAAAAAGTTGGGAGGGATAATAACATAATTGAGTCAAGTTTCAACCTCCCTAGAACTGAATATTGGGTTGTAACTAACAATAAAAAATTAACAAGGACAAACATAATTTACTCTATTTAGGCATAAAGAATTGGTTAATTAAGTTTAAGATATGGGGATATCTGGCTTCTATTTCATGTGAAAAAAAGATTTCGTTTCCATGAGGTCAGTATGAACTGAAGATGTGATACCCTTGCAATTTTAGATTATCCAGGTCTCAGGAGTTTTTGTGGTGCCCTGTGTTGGCCCATATGGATTATCTTGTTCTATTAAGAGTGCTACTGTTTTTGATGAAACACTGCAAGTGGTGTGCATACAGAGGACAGGGATCAGGAGGGTGAAGGATCTATAATAAACCCTGCCACAAATTTAGAGCTCTTCAACTTAGAAAAGAGAGAATTAAGGGGAGACAGGATGGTTGTATTCAAATATTTGGAAGTTGTCTTATGACAGCATTTTCCGTTTTTGATTTTGAGAGTGGAAATGGTACAGATTAGAGAACCAACAATGTGAGCTTACCTTGTGTAACAAACTCCCAATTCCTGGATATCTGAGCAAAAATTAGATAATGTATACTGACACTGTGCAGTGTATTCTTTACTTGGGAAGGAGTGTTGAATGAGTTATTTTCTAATATTTAAAAAACCCTCCAATATAGGATTCTATCAGTATGATAATGTTTATAGACTATTTTCTTATATAAGTAGAATAGGTAGTTAAATTTGTAAGAATTTTTTAAATCCATACATTTTGCAGAAATCTAGGAATATATATCAGAAAATAATAGTTAGACTTCTACGAAATGATGGGTTTAAAATGATTCATTCCTGAACTTTTCAAAAATAAAGAATAAAATACAGTTGGAATAAAGTTCAAAGTTGTTTTAACTTATGTGCAAATCTGGTAGAATGAGTCATAATATTTGAAGAATAAGCTCTGCATAGATGGGGACTCTCTTCTGTATCCTATATACAATAGGATAGTTCTTTGGACATAGTAGGTGCTCAGTAAAAGTTTTTTAGGGGATGAAAAAGGAGGGACCTCATTATCAGAATTAGGAATGGAGTGACAGACGGATGGGATAGATTTGGTGATAAGAGAAGGAAGACATGCTGGGAAGGCCAAGATTAGAAATCTTGGCATAGCCATAGTATTAGGTAAATAATTTATACCAGAGTATGGAAAATTTGGGCATTAATTTTTTTTTTTACTAAATGTAAACTGTTAAATTCAGTTCATGATGGAAAATGCAGGCAGACTGTGAGGATTAGCCAAAATTCAATTTAAATCCAAATTAAGAGTATCTACGTAGCAGGGAAGAGAAAAGATTTTAACTGTGATGATCTATATGTTATTTAATGTTATGGCTCTCATCCGAAGGACATTCAAATTAAGGGTTAGGAAATCCAGTCCTTGAGTGTTCAGAATCTGCTATTCTGAATCTGCTATTAAAATTAAGGCAGACCAATAGGCAAGAGGATTTCATACCAAATAATGACCTAGGGCTTCTTATACTGTGCCTTGTTCTAAAAAGTAGGGCAACTGAATATTCAGGGGAGAGTTAGTACTTCTAGTGTAAATTTAGGGGGCTAAAGGGGCAGGGAATCAAACTGAGTATTATACCATCATTTTAAGTGTGAGGATTGTGATACCAGGTATCAGTGGTTGGGCTATAGTGGCTCTTGGATTTGTTTTGTTTTGTTTTTTAATAAATTTATTTATTTATTTTTGGCTCCGTTGGGTCTTCGTTGCTGCACGCGGGCTTTCTATAGTTGCGGCAAGTGGGGGCTACTCTTCGTTGCGGTGCGAGGGCTTCTCATTTGCAGTGGCTTCTCTTGTTGTGGAGCACAGGCTCTAGGTGCAGGGGCTTCAGTAGTTGTGGCACGTGGGCTTAGTCGTTGTGGCTCGTGGGCTGTAGTGCACAGACTCAGTAGTTGTGGCCCATGGGCTTAGTTGCTCTGCGGCATGTGGGATCTTCCTGGACCAGGGATTGAACCTGTGTCCCCTGCATTGGCAGGCAGATTCTTAACCTCTGTACCACCAGGGAAGTCCCTTTGTTTTGTTTTCAATGTGAAAAATCTTAGAGTACCTCATTGTAAGCTTCTTGATAGTTTTTAGAAATTGTAGATATAGTCTTTAAATATGAGTTTTCAGTTAGTTTCATCCAGTCTAGTTTTTACAGAGTATTGGTAACAAATTTATTACTCCAATGATAACTAAGATCATTCCAGTTAAATACTGGAAAAATAGAACAGTTTAGTTGTCGGGAGAACATGAGAAAGCATTTATGTCCTCTTCCTAATCCTAATAAAATAATGCTTTAATAATCAGAGAAAATAGATCATTGGGAATTTTTCTGGAAGGAACTAAGTTATATCCTATTTAGAGTCCAAATATATTAAAAATATACTTGAATACTCATAGTAATCAGTGATTTATGGTATGCCTTTGTCTGAAGGAATGCATCCAAAGTGTATTTCCAATTGAGACTATAATTAACCATTGCAGTAGAAAAAAAATCAAAAAACCCTAAGAACAGATATAACAAAAAAGATTGAATATTATGAAGAGAAAAATTTTAGAAACAGAATTCCCAAATATGTGCCCTGCTTAGCATCACCTATATTAAGTTACTATGACTGCTTGTTATTCGAAGTATGGTCCATGGACCAGCAGAGTTGGAATCACCTGGGAACTTGTAAAATGCAGAATCTCGGACCCCCACGCTGGACCTAGTGAATCAGGGTCTGCATTTTAATGTGATCCTTAGGTATGTGCACATTTAACTTTAAGAAGTACTGCTCTAAACAGTTTATGCTTCTGCAAGATCCACATCAGTTTCTGTCATCTTAGAGAAGCAGTTTCATGCCCCCCATTCACAGTTGGTCATTGTCTTCTTTGGGAGCTTCTGGATAGAAAACAAACATTGCAAATTGATTGATTTTGTATTCCCGGTTCTAATACCAGGGCTGGTATGTAGTAGAGCCCACTAAATGGTTTTTGAATGAATGAATAAATAAATGAGCATTTCTTTGGAGAATCTAGACTCTTGCGTCTCTAGCACCTTCAGAAAGCTGTTGACTTTCATTGTACACAGTAGCACAGAGCTGATAGCCCACACTTACCTATACCGAGAAGATAGTGACACATATTGGAGGAGGTATGAGGCTCATGTTACACTCTCCATTCAGATATCCAAATAGGAGTAATTCATGACTGCTTGTTAACGGTCACAATGTCAGGCATGGAGGACACAATGGTGGGAAGTGTGCTACTCTTCACCATTATTACAACTGCATCTATAGAATACTGTTCCTAATCTCTGGGATTTAATCCTGAGGCTTTTCTTTGCCAGATGTTAATCTCTCAGTGTGAGTCCTCATTTTCCTACTGTTGATCTGACAGGGTTGTCCATGTTTGTCTTTATGAAAAGTACCATTTCTTTAAGAATTCCCTTCCTTTGTGTGTTATGGTTGCATGTTTAAAAACACTGGGTATAGTTCTGTAGAATGGGCTGTTTTGCCCCAGTCAACCTAGGTGTGAAAACAAAAGGTCTTTAAGGGATGGGGAGGCAAGTGGTATAAGTCCTTAGCTGCCTTAAACCGAACACTTCCCTCATGTCCGGGATTCCTTATCACACACAATTCAATTCACTGACCATATTACGTATTGGATATTTTGTGTGGAATCCTTTTTACTCTTTTTAAACTCCTCATGGTCTTCATTTCAATTATTATTCTCCTTCTTCTAGGACTTCCCCATCTTTACCACAATATAAACATTCTCAGTTCTTTCCACTTTAGGAAGAAACGCATCCTTCTCACTTTCCTTCCTGGAACATCGTTTTTACTTTTGCCCCAACCTGAGAAGCTTGACTTTGATGGAAAAGGAACTATCATAGAGCCTCTACTCATCGACACTTCTTCATTGCTTATTCAGTCCTCTGCTCATGTCAGTCTGAGGTCTGCTTTCACACACTCCTGAAGTATTCACTATGGAACCACGTGGCCTCTAGGTTGCTAAATTTGGTAGACCCTTCACTGCTCTTTTAAATACCTTTAAAGTGTCCTTCAATTTACATCTATAATACAACTGCTTTCATTCTGTTTTTGGAATTCCTTTAATCAAATTATACAAATAGCCTCAAACTGTTTTCCTGCTACTATTCTTGTCACCTCCAGTCTGTCCTGCAAACTCTTGTCAGAGTAATTTTGGAAAACATGTTTGATCATTTCAGTACTCATTAAAAACCTTTGATGTTTTAAGGATAAAATTTAAGCCTTTCTGGTCAATATAGTCTTTTAGTATCTGACCCTTTCCTTACATCTTCAATCTTATCTCCCTCTATATCACATTATACACCAGCACAGGTGTGCCAAGCTGTCAGTTCTATACATTTGTATATCCTCTTTACACTGTCTTAGAGTGTCCCTCTGCTCTTTCTATGCCTGGTTAAAACTCCTATATATTGCTGAGAATTCAGTTCACTTTCACCGTTTTTGAGAAGTCTTAATCTCTATCTGTCCCTATAATCCATGTAAGAAGTGCTTCTCTGGGCTTCCAAGGTGTCTTGTGCATGCGTCCATCACAGCATTTATTTCTGTGTATTTGTTTCTTTAATTTTTTTTTTTTTTGGCTGCACCATTTGACATGCAGGGTCTTAGTTCCCCAACCAGGGATTGAACCCAGGGCCCCTGCATTGGGAGTGCGAGTCTTAACCACTGCACTGCCAGGCAAGTCCCTGTTTAAATTTTTTTCAGTAGACGGCAGAGATCACTATTTATTTATTTATTTATATATTTGACTGTGTTGGGTCTTCGTTTCTGTGCGAGGGCTTTCTCTAGTTGCGGCGAGCGGGGGCCACTCTTCATTGTGGTGCGCGGGCCTCTCACTGTCGTGGCCTCTCTTGTTGCGGAGCACAAGCTCCAGACACGCAGGCTCAGTAGTTGTGGCTCACGGGCCCTGTTGCTCCGCGGCATGTGGGATCTTCCCAGACCAGGGCTCGAACCCGTGTCCCCTGCATTGGCAGGCAGACTCTCAACCACTGCGCCACCAGGGAAGCCCGAGATCACCCTTTTTGATTTTTGTGTTCTTCAGTCAGTTCGTAGGACTTGGTCATATATAGCAGGCACAGGCACAGAGAGGAATATGACATAGTTATTTAAATTAGTGAATCAAACAAAGGCTGAGTTTATTGCCCTCTAAGATGAAATTATGACTAGTTTATTATTTATTATCTGTTTCTAGAGGATGATCATAGTAAAGACTGATTTATCAGCATTTTAGTTTATTAAGACAAACTTTTTTCCTCAACTCCAACCTTCTTTTGTATATGTGCAAATTTATGGCGCTCTGCTGCTTAATAACCTACAGCAATTCTTAGTTGCTACGTGGCTTTTCAGCTTCTGTAGTTACTATATGCACAGTTTAATCAAATCTCTCTCATATTATGCGCCAGCATGAACCTCTGACACAGAAATAGAATTTATTTGGATGTGTGGTATATCACTTAGGATCAAGTTCAGCAACATTTAACTAAAACTCAGTAGTTTAAAATGAGAGAAGTATATTTCTCCCTCATGTTAAAGAGCTTCATTTATGGGCTGCTTAAAACAGATATGGTGGTTTCACAAAATCATTAGGGACCCAGACTCTTCAGTTCATGACTTCCTCATTCCTAGGCATGGCCCTAGGCAGTTACTAGAGTACTACCTATCACAGGCGTCTTCTAGACTGAAGGATGGAGGAATGACACAAGAAGACAAGAAGGGCATGGTCGCTCCCTCAAGAAATCCTCCTGGAGGACCCATAGTATATTTTCAACTTGCTAGAACTTAACATGAAATGCAAAAAGGTTCTGTCCAACTTGATAAAAATCCTACTAATTATGTGGCTTGAGGAAGTTACTTTATCTCTTTAAGATCCATTTTCTTCTGTTCTAAAATGTTAACAACAAAGCCCATCTTACAGAAATTTTGTAAATATAAGTATGCATTTGAACGTCTAGTATAGTTACAGGCACATGGCAGCCTCTCAATAAATAGTAGTTGCTGTTATTGTTATTGTAGAAGAGACTGTTGAGATCCAGAGATATGTAGCTTCTCCAAAGCTCCAAAGCCCCAAAGCTAGTAATGATTAAACCAGTACTCAAATCCAGACCTGACTCTGAGATCTCTGTTCTTACAAATATAGTGTAATATGGTAGGGACTACAACTGAGAGTTCCTATTTTCCGGTTCAACCTTCTTTTTCCTGAATCGTGATATCCTTCTAATCTGAGTTTTTAGGATCACTGAAGAAAGCATTAAAACAGAAAGATCTAGTTTCTATGGTTTGATTCATCCAAATACTTGCCTTGCTTTCCACTTATTTTTGTGGAGACTTGGCTGAAATCAACAGCATTAATTGAGTGGGTAATTCTGGAACCATCTAAGAAAGCTAAAATCATTTAAAATTAGTTGGGATTTAGTAACTAGGTTGAACTTTGCCTTTGTAAAGCAGTTTCCAGCTGACTCACTGCAGCTGCAACAATTGACATCATTTTGTGCCTTTCCTGCAAAGACTAATTTGGCAAGCAGCATTCCCAGTGGAGTGGGTTTCAGAGCCTCAATGAATTTCAGGGCTGGAATGGACTTTAAAGGTCATGAAATCCAAACCTAAATGTAATGATTGAATTGGATTACATCAACCTCACCAAGTGGTTTTCTAAACCACACTTATCGGATAAGTCCAGTGACAAAAAATAGTGAAGATGTCCATGTGGGCTGAGTTGTATAACCCATGCTATATTTGAATAGCTCTGACTTCCTTATATTGAGCTGAAACATGTACTCTTATCCTTAGCCAACAGTACTAGTTCTATCCTTGGTACAAATATAGTCCTTTTGGGAACCATATAACCTTTCAAATGTTTGAAGACCACTGTTTCACCTCATTCTTAGACTTTTCTCACTGCTAAATACCTCGATTCCTTTAACTTTTTCTCATTCGGCGTGGCTTTAATTCCCTTCACAATCCTGAGCTCACAGATAAATCAGCTTTAGTTTGGCGAGATTCTTCTTAAAGTATTTCTCTCTTATCTCAGGAATGGATGAAATTCTGCAGTCATAGATTGAGGGAATTGCCTAATCAAACTGTCCTGGTGAAGTAAGAAGGGAGTTTCTTGAAAAATTATGGAGAGTGGTGAGAAGTTAGGAAATGATTAAACTGTTGAGGCTTTGCTGGTCCTCCTACCACCAAACCAATGTGGCATATTAATCTCCCTCCATGAAAAGCTCAAAAGCATGACAAATTCATGGTGTTCCTTAAGCACATGGTTAGTTGGGTTATTTATCATGATAGTTTAGACTCCATCTGCTTTATTTTATTCTTATGGATCCTTTATTTTAGTGGTGAGTGATATCATTATGATGAAAAGGATGGCTATATGAATGGATGTGTAGACAACTTAGGAAGACGTGATGGTTGTCCTTCAATACACATAGATATAAAGCAAAATAAAAAAAAGTCATTGTTTCTGAATCTAAGTTTCAAGTTCTGTATGGAATTAAAATGACAGTTTCAAGTCATTCAGTAACATACATGTGCCTTTAGTAATGTCAGAAATCTTGCTCTGCTCCTGAGGAAAGAACCCTTACCTGAATTAGGACTTTGAAACTTTGTAACATTCCTGTCTATGACTAAACAGCTGTATATTATTTGAAAAAAAAAAAATCACTCACCATCTCTGTTTAAGAAATATGTGAAAATAAGCCCTTCATTGTGTAACAAGTATGTGGTGAGAGCAAAATGATATGTTTTCTTTAATTCAACTAGAATTTATGGAATGATTTTCATATTTTACTCCATGTTCTGAGAACTGAAGATTAAGTAGGGGAGAAGTTGAAAAAGGTCTGTGTCCTTATATAGCTTATATTTTTATAATAAAACTTTGGATCAAACAGTTTTATGGGCCTTGCAGTACAAGGTACTTTTAAAATAGTTTTGAGTACTTAAATTTTTTTCTTTTCCATTGATGTTGTCATTTCTTTCTAGTACACACCATTGTAAAGCAATAATACTCCAATAAAGATGTTTAAAAAAAAAACCTTGTTTTAAACTAGATTTTATTCCAAATTTTAAAAAAATCACATATAGCTTTTCTTTTTCTATATAAAGAAGAAAAACAACTTAACATTAAAGTTTAAATTTTACTCTAGTGATAGAGATTCTTTTGCCTTGCTTTACAGTCATTCACAATGTTTAACTGATACTAATTACTTAAAATACTGCATCTTTCTCATATTCCTTCCAGAAGAGATATGCTAACATTCTTAAAATATATCATAATTTGAAGAGCTATAGGGCAACACTGATTATGAAAGTCTTGTGGATCTGGAGGCTTAATATTGCCAAAATTGACCCATTTTTTTAACTTAAAATCTTGGAATAATTCTTATTAAGGAAGAGCCATAAGTAAATTATTTCCCCTTTTTTCTTTATAGATTTCCTGGCAAATATAACACACAATCTTTAACTTATGAAATTTGTATATTTCCTTTGTAAAAATAGAATTTTGTGTTTGGAAATGAAACTTCATTTTTATTGAATCATGTTTTTTGTATATTTACAACTTTGAGAGTTTTGAAAGTTTTTAATATAACAGTGTATAACCTCCTTGAGCTTATCTAAGTTCTGAAAATCATTTACTAGTTAGAGATATCCTGGAATGAGATTTTTATTGGGTTAAAGTATATCATCTTAATTCTTAAATATTTTCTTTAACATAAAAGAGCATTAGTGTTACTTTCATTTTGTATCTGACAGGATAAAATTTTAATATATTAACACTGTGTTTTACCCAGGAATTTATGCTACCTAGAACTACATTCCCCTTTGTCCCACGTGGGGTTATGAGACACCCACTGCCTCAAAGAGAGTCACTGTAGATTTTGAGCATCTGAAGCCTCTTTAGAGATGTTAAAACATGGTACTTTTGACCTTCAGATACTTAAGCCCAAGAACTCTGGGCCTAAAGTTCATTCCATAAACAATATATTTGAAAAAAATTCAGTATCAATTCCTTCTTGCCTCCCTCCCTTCCAGATCAAATAAAAATTCTATTGCCTGTTGGAGAACAGAGTGGGAGTAGATGAAGGGAGGACCCCTTAGGGGTGTGTATGTGTGTGTGTGTTTAGAAAAGGGACATTTGCCTTGATCCTCTTCTTCACACTAGCCAAACTACCAACATGGTTTTGGTCTCTTTCCTTTACCACACATAATGTGACAATAGATAGTAGAGTAGATACGAATACTTGGTATGTCTAGGGAAGTCAGCCTGAGACAGCCTTAGAATTTCAAATGGTTTCTGTATGTCCAAAAGGATCAGGCATAGCTAAGAGAAAGCACAACTCAAGAAGCCTTGTATTCAGGAATGTGAGATCTACATAAATGGGTTGGACAAGAAATGAATGAAGACAATGTGAAATCAAGAATAGGGGCCTGTCACCAATTTGTGTGGATTGAAGATTGAGTATAGGCTAGGATAATAGCTATCAATAGCTAACATTTATTGTTTACTTGACAGACACTAAGTATTCTAAGCATTTTCTGTGTACTTTGTCACAGATACTTCACAACAACACTGTTACGTAGGCTACACTTTATTATTTCTATTTTACCAAAGAGGAATCTGAAGTATGGAGACATTAAGCCACTTGACTTCACTCTTAACCACTATATCTACTGCTTCCTCATGAGGGGATGTACACTTTGGTGAGTATATGATAACAACCTAGGATTAGATGTCTCCCAAGAGACCCCAGATTTATATGACTCTAAACTTCATAGAGCATTGTCTCAAGCCAGTGTGGCTCTGAAATGATGGAAACTGTCTACATAGAAAATATTAAGTTATGGAAAATGAAAGTTATGTTTTTTGGATTCCTGATTTTATGACCAAAGTTTCATATCTATTATATACTGATGCAAAAATGAGGCAGAAACACTAGCAAAACAAACCAAAACTAATGACCTAGTAAAAGATCACAAACTCCAGGGTCTCCTTCAGTATTTCTTGAAAGGGAACATCTTTCAATGTACTCTTTACAGAATGCTCCCAGAATATAGTGAAGTTTCTACAGTAGTTTCCCATATAAAAAGGCACTCACAGAAGTGTCTTGATAATTGTTATTTACAATGCTTTCTTTCACCCAGAACAATCTCTTTAATCATACCTTCATATAAACTTGAATTTTGAATACTACGTGTTGTATGAACTAAATATTAAATGTCACTGAAATTAAAAATCCAATTTTATATCAGATAATCATTTGGTTACAGTTATCAATCCAGTTCTTCTAGCTTTGATATAGGCTTGTTTCATTTATAAACCTTAGTCATTTAATTTATTTTAGATTTAAAAAGAAGTATATTACTGTTTAGAAGGTTGAGGATTATATAGGCCTGGTCATTGAAAGTGTAAAAATCAGATGACGTTTGGGTTTTGCTAAACTTAAGAATCTTAAAGATATGAGTGTATTTTGATGTGATAGAATGTACTTTCCTTTTTTTACATGAAAATATGTATATTAATATATTTTAGAGGGAAGCTTGAGATTTCTGTAAGAGTTTACCTGTATAATTTATTCAAATTAAAAAATAAACAAGAAAAATACCTATTATAAGAGCAAATGAACAAGGTAAATTATTTCTATTTTTTAATTAACAAGGGCGAAAAAAATAATGAAAAATGAGCTCTCTATAAATTGACAATGTTTTACTGTTTAAAAAAAATGGTCTCATTTTTAGCAGTATTAGTGAAACAAAGACTTTGAGAATATAATTGTTATGTTTTCAAAGTTAAAGAAACATTTATTAAAAGAACTATTTGGGGGCTTCCCTGGTGGTGCAGTGGTTGAGAGTCCGCCTGCCGATGCAGGGGACATGGGTTTGTGCCCCGGTCCGGGAAGATCCCACATGCTGTGGAGCGGCTGGGCCCCTGAGCCATGGCCGCTGAGCCTGCGCGTCCGGAGCCTGTGCTCCACAACGGGAGAGGCCACAACAGTGAGAGGCCCGCGTACCGCAAAAAAAAAAAAAAAACCAAAAAAACCCACCAAAAACTATTTGATGCGTTAAATATTATAATCTAGACCTTTTGAATTTCTGAATTATGAATCAATTTCAGGGTAAGTAAAAATATAGAGACAAATATTCAGACTAATGAAGGGAACACAGCCCAAATCAATCATTCAGTCATTCCATTGAATGAGTGCCTTACTTGAATGCCTGTTGTATGGTAGGCTAGTCAAGGGCACAAACTGAAATGGTAAGCAGTGATCAGAAATTTATCAGAAAATCGAAGCTTTTTATTGTTAATGGCTAGTGATGTATAGAGCTGGTGTTAAAGTTTGTTCCTGGAAATATATTCATAGGTTGTCTCTTTCAGGCTTCTAAATGATATTCAGCAATTCTCTTTAAATTTACAAAATTGCCTGTAGGAATCATTTGTAGAAATGATTGTCTCTTTCCAAAGCTCTTTTGGAGTGGCTTGGGCACTGGAAGAGTCCACCTCATTATATCAGAAAACCACAGGACAGTTTTATTATTACAAGATCCAAATTGTAGCCCCACTTTATCAATTTTGGCATCACTTTTCTATAGCATCAGTATCATTCTTGAAATAATTTTAGAGGGTTAGTAAAAAAGAGAAACATTTGATATTTACACAAATGTGAATTATAGTGTTCTACTGTCACCTTAGAAATGTTTTGCTTCTTAGTAATTTTGCAGTGTAAACAAACATTACAAAATACTGATACTTTTTCTAGTAAAATTTCCTATGGTAGAATTTCATATGTCATATTAGACTCTTTTCATGTCTATTTGAATAAAAATAGGGCACATTAAGTGTAATTATACATTTTTAACTGATTATACACATTCTTGAGAAGGTCAGAACTATTTTTCCTTTTGCTCAAGGTAATGTCATTACATATACCTTCACAGAGAACAAATACCCACACTGGAGTTTATTTAAATGAACTTTTTTTCCCTCTCTTATTACAGAAAATTGAGAAAATGAGCAGGAATGTAGTGTCTTTCTTGTAACGTAATGAAAGACTCTACAGACCCCAGTTCAGCATTTTACCAATTGGATTATTTCTAGTAAACAAAGAAACAAGCAAACAAGTGAAAATATCTAGACTGTTGGGATCGGACATATTATTAGTAAATTTATAACATCTGTGGACTATGAGATTTCCCCTGATGTGGCATAATTTACAATTTAAAATGTTTGCTTTTGCTTGTTAGGAGATTTTTTTTTTTTCCCCCCAGTACGTGGGCCTCTCACTGTTGTGGCCTCTCCCGTTGTGGAGCACAGGCTCCGGACGCGCAGGCTCAGCGGCCATGGCTCACGGGCCCAGCTGCTCCGCGGCATGTGGGATCTTCCCGGACCGGGGCACGAACCCGTGTCCCCTGCATCGGCAGGCAGACTCTCAACCAGTGCGCCACCAGGGAAGCCCTGTTAGGAGATTTATATTGGATTTTGCCCGCTCACTTTACCAAGATCATCTGGATTTTTCTGCCCAGGTCCACTCAAATAACAAAAATAAATAGAGGATTTAAAAAATTTCCTATAATAGAATTGTGCGAGGAAATACATTGGCAGGCAACATGATATAATGAGGTAATGTGGCTGTATTTCCTGATATCATGCTAGCTACAGTATTACAGGTGAGGATGTCAGTGATGTACCTCCCCACCCCATCACATATAATTCTGAAAGGAAGTGGATTAGGAAATTTCTGTAACATTATATCTTTCCATTGTCAGTCTCAGTCTAGACCAACAGGAAATATCCTTTTTGGTGAATTCTTCTATATTGCTGTAAAATAAGGGGAGAAATGTTATCTATCTCCCAATACAAACACTCTCATACAATTGCAGTGCGTTTTCCTTTGTCAACAATACATGACATAATGAAATTCTTTTCTATAGGACATAGTAGAGTAAAATGTAAATTTTTGTGAAATATGTAAAAGAAAAAAATCACTGGCCGAGTTGTCTGTAGCTAAATTTCAAATTCTGTTGTAGTTACCATAGGGAGCAAGGAAGCGTGCAACCCTATTGATAAGGTCCGTTTTCATTTGTTTATTCAACACATATTTTATAGTACTTGTTATGTCCTAGTCAACTTACAAGTATTGGGACATATACAGAGACAAATAATATACTATAGGGCAGTCCCTACCCTGTAGTGGAGGAAGAAGGCAAATAAAGAAACGATATGTGGTACGGCTATGCTGGAGGTGTGTGTTGTGGAAATATATGGAGGCAGGAGTATTCACTCTCTATGACAAAGATTTCTGTCACTGAAGTGACACTGGAGTTAGTGCTTGGACGATGCATTACAGACACTATAAAGTATACTGGAAAAGTTATTTCCTATAGATGAATAACTCCATTTTAAAAAAAGAAAGCACTAAATGTGAATATGCACGGTATATTCAGGGAATGACACACAGTTAAGAGACAAGTGTTCCAGAGGAAAATGCCTACTGGAGCTGTTTTGTTTTGTTTTTTTTCTTCTGGGATCATCTACTTGTGGATAGCATCCTTTTTTAGAAAACTATTTTTGTGACTGCTGAATTTCTCCATTTCTGGGTCCTACTTTTAAATTAATGACATTATTAGCTTATTTAGGGGAAAGCACATCTATTAATTAATAGTCTTCAGGAATTAGCATATTTTATAAGGATATTTTATATTCTAGTGTTTTAAAATACTAAGGAGAGAGTGACTTTAAAGATCGGTTAAAAATGCAACATTTTGATAACTGCCATTTATTTGGACTCAATAGGTGGAAACTTATTAGATTCAGTATGAGTAGTGCAAATGGGGCATGAAGGCTTCTGTCTATATGTAGAATTGGCGATGCTTTCACTTTCTAGTTCATGAAATTGAATTTCTCAAAATGAACTCTGTATCTTTTTAATTCAAAGATTTTCAGCAAGTAGGAGGGAGATGTCCTATAATTTATGAAGATAGTTTTTTTATTATTTTTTTTTATCAGCTCTCGGCTCTAGCAACTGCTTTTTTTTTTTCCAGCCATCTTGCTGCTGGTGATCCACATAAGGCAAGCTGTCTTTCATTTTCATCTTCCTTCGCACAGCTGGTGCTTACACTACTCAACATCCATTGAGTCATTTCCTGCTGATAAATGTCTATATGTAATCACGATTGTCACCTATGTATGTGATACAAAACTGTCCTCTCTTTTTAAACCAAGATAGCGTTTGTACCAGCCTCTAATCTTATGTACCACTTTCTCCTCTTTCAGAACCAAGCTGGCAATTCGCATCTTGAATAGCTTTAAAATTGCTCATAGCAATCAATGACAACTGAGGCATCACTAAAGAATTTCTTTTATCTCCAAGCTCCAATTTAGATCTGTCATTAAGCTTGAGTAAGCTTGAACTGTCAGAGCATTCTCCCTCATCACATGCTCTAAGCACAAAAAGTCAACTTCAAAATCAAATTTGTTCTATCTCTTACTATCCTTTGTAATGGTTTCGTGTGAACAATAAACTTCACTGAAATAGTACTGTCAATCTTCAGTAACTCGGATAACTGGCTTTAAAAAATAGTGAGATGCTGCCAAAACTCAAATATGATACATGGTAAATCACTCCCTCACATCAGTTGGTTTTGTTGTGTTTTAAGGGGGATGCATTGTGATATGGGGCGGGGGGAAGAGCACTTGACAGTAAGGACATACGGAATTTGTTTCCTTCTTTTGCTTTAAAGATTATGTAATCTTTGGAAAGTCACTTTCCTACTCTTAAGCCTTAGTTTCTATGTCTGTAACATGAGGTGGGTTTTTTAAATGAATTCTAAGGTTCCGTCCATTTCTAACATTGACCTCTTAATAAATTTGACTTTGCATTGTGTGATATTATTCTTCAAGAAATGGATTAGAAACAGTTCTCATCAAGAGCTGGAAATCAGAAATTAATTATCAAGTTATAATCCAAACCTAATTGCAAAAATGCTTCAGCTTCATCTTTTGGACCAAATCGATATTTTGTTTGGGTTCTGTTGGTGAACAGTAGCTGTCTTTTAAAGATCACAGCTTCTATCTTGGAGATCTTTTCCACTGACAAATCCTTCAGCCTCACCCACATATTTAAATGTACTTTGATCTTTCTTTGTTTTGCAGATTTCATTGTGAAACAGTCTGTGTGAACATTAGAGTTGCCACATTGAAACTAAAGACCACAAAAATCTGGCAAAGTTTGCAGCAGCTCAAATATATTTATAGAGTCCTTGTTCAAAATTTGACTGATTATTATTTTATTTTATTTTATTTTTTTTGCGGTACGCGGGCCTCTCATTGTTGGTGCTGCTCCCGTTGCGGAACACAGGCTCTGGACTTGCAGGCTCAGTGGCCATGGCTCACGGGTCTGGCCGCTCTGCGGCATGTGGAATCTTCCCGGACTGGGGCACGAACCTGCGTCCCCTGCATCGGCAGGCGGACTCTCAACCACTGCGCCACCAGGGAAGCCCCTAGACTGATTGTTTTTTAATAATTTCTTCACAAGCTCCAAATTAGCTTGTCGTATTTCTTCTCTTACCCATTAAGGAAAGAAGGTTGTTTCTTAATACACTTTCTTTCTCCCTTTATAAGTACTATAGTTTTCAAATTAAATTATTTTTTCTTATCTATTTTTCTGTAAAGATGTAGCCTTAATGGGAGTATAATCCAGGGCATTTTTGCATGATGCACTAGAGTGAGAAAAGAATTTGGTGATCTTTTTAACCCTTAAAAAGTAATATCTTCATGCAAGTATTCTAGCAGATAATCACTAAGTCAAAGTTACCATTCTGTGATTTTTTTTCTTTCCTTTTCAGTACCAAGTTTTGATTAGGCATTCCTATATTTTAGCCCAGAATCCATCTCTCTCAGTGTACTTGGAGCTCTCTCATCACTCACATCTCATTGATATCACTCATCAATATTTCTTAGCTTGACTAAGTAATTGAAGTTAGACTCTGATACGAATCTTCTTTCCAATTTTGGCCACATTTCCTTGCTCCTGATCAAAACATGTGTAGTTCCTTAGGGAATGATTTGTTAATGGCCAACCAATTTTTTAGGCTATTTTATCCTAGAGTGTTAATGGCTAATAGCAGTTCAGCAATGAGCCATCTCTGATAACAACAGCATTTCAGTAGCAATGCCTGAACCAGATGGATTGAGGATCGAAGGCACTGTGGCAGAGAAATTTAGGCATAGATTTATGGTAAGGTCCAGCTTTCCATGATCCTCTATAATCTTTTGACACAGATGGATGCTTGCTTACCTTTTCTCATACTTACTAGTGTTTTAAAAATGATATTTCTTTTGTAAGTAAGCACCATCCATTTCTTTTAGAGGCACACCCATCTACAGAGTGATTTTTAGACTTGTGAGGAAGTTGTTAACCTACAAAATTGTTTTGGTATCAAAAGGAAAGTACCAGATAACTTTTTCTATCTCTAATATATCAACCTGCTTTCAGATTTAGGGACTGGACATAGGCAGATATTGACCTACAGATCTTTTATCTTTATACATTTATATGCTATTACTTTCTCCTTGTATGTGAATCTTAACACTTCACGAAAATAGCATTTAACTTTTATTTAATACCTTTCTTAATATATAATGCTAATTTATGATTGCTTAATATTTAATACTATGTTATGCTAGGTTATGATTGCTTAATATTTAATACTAGTTTATGATTTATTTTTCTGTATACTGTATGATATAATGAAAGATGACTTATATTTGCTTTATCTTATGTGTCAAATAATTTACTATATTTCATCAATCTAAGGTGACATCAGTTGTTAGATGCACCATTATTATGTATCACTAATAAAAAAAGAAAAATATTTGTTCAGTTGTGAAATGCCACTGAATCTAAGTTTTATACAAACATAGAAATGTTAGAGTATGAAAATATGTGCATCTTAGAGTCAAGGGAATATGGTAACAGGGCTATCCTAAACAGTAATTAAACTTCTGTCTAAAACATTTGAAATACTTTTAACCGTATGATTTTCACAAAATCTTTATAGTATACAGTAGGATAAAACTGTTTCTTTTTTAGGGATGCTGGGAAAATTAAGCAAGCTTGTGAAATAGAAAGAGAAAAACCTTTCAATCTGCATTAACAGTATGAACTGGAAGCCTTTCAAACTGCATTTTCTTACATTCTCTTAATTTCTGTTTGTGGAGTATTGGAAATGTTTGAAATTGGATTTCGTACTGGAAATATGTTCATATTCACCTTTGTTGACACTGAGGCAGGCGTATTTTAATATTTAATATGCAACTGAGAATATACTTCATTTGGATTTATATCTTTTATAGTAATATACACATTCACATTCCAATAAGGATTCTTTCCTTGGCCTTTCACTATACTACATATTACTATATATTAACTTTGAGAAATTCTTTGTAAGATACTAGTGGTATTAGTATTATTATTAGTTTGCACTGAATGATTCTACTGTTCTGGCTTATTAGCATATTCATATATCGCTCCCAAACTAGAAACAAGAAGAATTCAGTGACACAGAACAAATCTTTGTAAAGGGAATCTAAACAGAGGGAGAAACAATATTTATCTACATGGGGAATTTCTGAAATGTGTGTTATTAAAAAAGTTAATTCCCCTTCTGAATAAATGATATTTGATTTTCATAATAGCATACTAGTTTGAACAGCTGCACAAAACTGCTCAAATGAAAATAAAATAATAAAGTTTCAGATCCAAATTTTACTTTCAGATTAACAGGTGCAGAAGATACCAGGATATACACTTCTTTCTGGAGGAAGCATTTTGTTTGGGATACATAAATGCATGTAGTAATAGTCCACACTTTTATAAGGTTTTCACATATGTTAGATTAAAATGATTAAGAGAGAAAAATGTAGCCCTTCTGACTGGACAATATGTAACAAGCAAGTCACCGGACAAATTAGTTTACCAGACAGGTGATCCAGTGCTGTCAGAGCAGAATTTCATATTTCTATATGTGTGAGTGTGTTTTAAAGAGAAGTTGATTGTTGAAGCTAATTGTTGAAGAGAATAGAGCTCTAGTGAATATTGTTTGTCTTTCCTGTGTAGAGAAGGGAAATAGAACCATTTGGGAGATGATTTGGCTCTAAAGTTAAGAATTTCTTCTTGAATTCAGCTATTGATTCTTGGCTTCTGTAAAATGGTAATAGTACTGTATATGTAATTTGTTACTAAGGATCATTGTTTAGAATATGTAATAATACATATAACAGTATAACAATAATATCTTTATTATACATAATACAATGAAATGCATTTTAAATATAACATAAAATGAGTTAAATAGATTGCTTTAAAGATGTAAATTAGTTTTATCATATGTTCATCTATAAATACTTACATTTTGTCATTATTTAAAGTCTGTTTAAAAGTTTATGAATTATACAAAACCTTGGTTTCATTCTGGTTGCCTTTTTGTGCTTTGCTTCTTAAAAGTTAATGAAAGTGACCAAGCAAAACGTGAAACAATCGCCTGAATCAGTTGACTCTTCTGCCCTACTCTGCCTAACAATTTGATAAGTGTTTGAGTAATACTTTGTTTCCTGTGTTACCTCACTTTGTTTCTCTGTGCTTGGCAGTATTCTTAGATAATTTTTTCTTTCCTTCTCTCATTCGCTTATTCATCTTTTCA
This sequence comes from Stenella coeruleoalba, assembly GCF_951394435.1. NCBI lineage: Eukaryota > Metazoa > Chordata > Mammalia > Artiodactyla > Delphinidae > Stenella > Stenella coeruleoalba. The sequence goes on along the minus strand of NC_137147.1, from coordinate 70,577,709 downwards.
GCAAATATTTATCAGATAGTGCTATATGTCAGCCACCGTGCTTGACTCCAAGGATACAGAAATGAACAAGGCAGACACCAGCCCTCCTCTCATGAACTTTCTGTTTTGTGGAAAAGAGAGTCAACCAAATAGTTTAATTCCAGAGTAGGTGAAAAATGCAATGATAGGAGATTATGCTATGCTGTGGGAGTACGTAACACAAGAGACACCTAACAGTTTCGAGAATTTGGGAAAAGCTTTAGTTTTTGTTCACATCCCCAAATTATTTGATCCTCAGTAAGTTTATATTTGGTTAGACATTTCTGATTGTATTAGTTTCCTATAGTTGCTCTGACGAATTGCCACTAATTTATTGGCTTAAAGCAACAGAACTGTATTCACTTATGGTTCTGGAGGCCAGAAGTTCAAAATGAGTCCCCCAAACTGGGCCAAAACTAAAGTACCAACAAGGTTATACTTTCTAGGCAGGATCTATAGGAGAATCTGTTTTCCTTGCTTTTCTGTCTTCTAGCAATGCACTCCCTGTATTTTTTGGCCTATGGTCCCTTCTTCCATCTTTAAAGCCATGGTAACATCACCTTCTCTTCTGTAGTAAACTCCCTCTGCCTCCTTCATATAAGGACACTGGTGATTACATTTAGGATCTATCTGGATAATCCAAGATAATCTCACTAATTTAAGATGCTTAACTTAATCACATCTGCGAAGTTCCTTTTGCCGTATAAAATAACATTCACAGGTTCTCAGGATTAGGACATGGACATTTTGGGAGCTATTATTCAGCCTACCACACTGGCCCATCAAAAATTAGTATTCATAAATAATTGTCTGCATATGTAATCTAAGAGAGATGTTATAAATTATATGATCAGATATTTTATACTTATTTTTGGAAAAGAAGGCCATTCTTTATGAGGTACTAAATCTTTATGCTTTTAGTTAAGAAATAAAATTATAGTTCGTAATATTGTAAGGTAATTTGTATGTAACTCAAGAAAGCTGGCCTACATTTGTATAACTACTGCAGGTATAGTGATAGTATGTGGACAGGATTTGAACCTCTGAATCTCCTACTTGTCTCATACAGCAGTTTGTAGCCCTCCATGCCCATCTTAACCTGAGTCTCATGTACACAGATATATCATTTCATGAAAAGAAAAAGAATTAATTACTTAGTTGGCTTTGAAATGCTTATGTGTCCAGCTCCCTGGAGAACAAAGTTGTACTTTCTGTGTATCATGAGGACTACTTTGGCCTAAACAATGGTCAGGCCTTAGCAGACTTCTGTTTAGTTCCCTTCTCCTGGGCTCTTCCTCTGCAGTTGTGGGTGTGGAGAACAATTCCTCTTCCAATAATTGTGGAGAACAATTCTAATAAGGAAAGGAAACTACCAGCCAAAATGAATTCAAAGAAGGAGAGTATTTCTAGAGAAAATTTATTCAAGAGAGCCAACAGTATGTTACTTGGGTCCAGCTGTCTTTAAAATTCCTTTACTTTTTTTTTCCAATGGAGGCTCCACCTTCTAGTACAAAAGCCTGATAATGTTGATTTTATTGACCATTGTTCTTTTCTTCCCCCCAAACCTAGGGGAGGAGTGGAATGAGGTGGTGGGGAGAGAAAGTATTAAGGACTTCCAAATGATAGGTTATGTTGTCAAAACTTGTGAAAACCTAGGGGTAAAATGGAATATAAAGAAATTACAGCCCAAATTACATGAAGGAACCCCCAATTTTTGAGTAGCGGGTGATAGCATAAAAATTTAGAGTGGAGATAATGCCTGAAGAAAGAGAGATAAGTGAACCAATAATTATTGAGTCCCATTATCTTTCAGAAAATCTGCTGGATTCTTTTCCTTCAATGGTTCTGTTTGGGTAGTGAATTCTCTTTACTGTAGAAAGAATTGAGGCTGCGAAAAGTAAATTGATTTTCCAAGGTAATTCAGGTAATGAATGGCAGTGCTCGTATTAAAGTCTAGTTTGTCTGAATCCAAAATTCATTGCCTTTTTGATATCCCACCCCCTTTCCCGGGTGTCTGAGTTTGTTATTTCATCACAGAATTACATGGAAGAGACTGGAGGGATAACTCTTAAAATGTCAAATCATTCTCCTGTAAAGGATTTTGCCACAGCTGTGGAAATAGGGCCTTAGGGTATATGATAGAATGTGAACCAGATCCATGGAAAATGCATCTTGACTCTGCTCTTTTTTCTTTCCCTGCTGAGGTTCTAGTAGAAAATGAATGTCTATTGCTTTTCTGTTGATATTCATAGTGTTTTATTTCTGTAGGATTATCTCAGGTAAGTAACGTTTCTTTCAAATTTGGGATAGATTTTATTTTAATAGGGTTAGTTCCAAAAGGTTTTGCTCTTCTAACTAACAAAACCTGAGTAGGTATACATTAAATTAGTTTAGCTGCTACCAGAATGTGATCAGCTCTTAATGAGTGGTTTACAGATTTTCTTTTTTTTAACTGAAAGATTGATTCTCTCATTCTCTTACTGAAAATTAGAAACGCTCTTCTAATTTCATTTGCATGTTGAGATTTTCTATTATAATTTGTATTCAGTTTAGCACACTAAAATACAAAGCAAATCTATTCATTTAATCTGCTGATGCCTGAGCCAGTATCTCTGCAGCAAGAGATATCGTACATTCATGTGTGCATGTGCTTGAGAGCAATTGTTTGATTATAGTTCTTATTAATATAAATCAAAATCTACAGAGAAAGCCTCTTCTATTCCTGCAATTCATATTTATATAAATAGAAAAGTAATGGATTTTGAAAAAGGTCCAATAGGTTTGAGCTTCTAGAATTATCCCAAGAGTATAAGACAGGATTGAAAATATTTCAGTGTGTTTTGGAGTGGATGTTGATAAAGTATTTCCATGTTTGCTGAGTGCCTCTGAACTGGTAGATTCATACTAATAAAGGCAGAAGCCAGGAATAGTTATAATACGCTTAATTAACTCTAAGCTTATTTAATACCATGGTCCAGATGAACTCTAGATAGGCAGGCGTAATACATATAGCTCATTAAAAAATAATTTGGATTTCTCTAATCTATATTTACATAAGTTCAGGTCCTTGTCCTGAAGGTATTATTTTCTAATATTATTGTTGAAAAATGGATGCCAATGAAAAAATGGTACTTTCAGGAATGCTGGCTAACATGATTCAATTTCACATAATATACTCATGTCAGTTATACCATGAGATTTCTTTGTCTTGAGGAAACACCCTTTTAAAAGAGGGTTTAAAAAAAAGTATAAATTAGATCGTGCCTGAGAGCCATTAAAAAAACAATAAACAAAATTAACCTATTTGTCTTGTTTATATAAATTGGAAAGGTACTTGCTAAAGCCTTTGTGTTTCTATAGGGAACAGGTTATTTTTACTTCGATCATATTTTAGAACTCATCTTCTTAAGGGTAGTATGTGTTATTTTGAGAAAATGTATGCAGAAAATTAAAAGAATCTGATTATCTCTTACATTGGATGAAATCTCATATGACATACTTCTGGAATTTTATGGTGAATTGCTAACAGTGAACAATTCTAGAAAATCAGCATTCTAGCAAAGAAGCTATAATAGCGTCCTAAATAAGAAACAGCAACTTGAGCTGAATAGGCTACGGGAATTTTTTCTTCTAATTTTATGCATAGTATATTTAAAAAAAAATTTCTCTACCTATTTCATATGTATATATCAGGTCTATTTTATGTAAAGGCAGTGGTCCTATCCAATATTCTGAATATTCATAAACAAAATAGGAAAGATGGAGAAGTGGACAGAGAAGAGATTACAAAGGAGTAGGAGTGGGGAAGCCAACATTCCATATTTACCACCCTCCTCCATTGTAGGCACTGTGCTATGTGTATAACCCATTTTACCTGATTGCATTGGATGAAGACTCTACTTTGACCCTGTTGCCATCTGCCAGGATATGATCAGCCGACTAAGCCAGGTGTGGATGGTGCTGTGTCCTATTCCAAATATTCATCTGTTCTCTACACTGCTGGGGGTTTTCTGGATTATGCTTCTTAATTCATCCCTTGTGTTTTTAGATTATTTTTATACAGGAAAAAAACACTTAAAAACAAAAAATAGTATTTTTGTTTTGTATTTCCCTCAATTTCTTATTGTGGAACCTGCAGTTCTTCTCAAAGTTTCCACAATTACTTCAGGACATCGGGCATAACTTTTGTCTTCTTCTTGTTCTGGTTCTTGCTCCGTATTTCTAAGATAATATATACTGCGAAAATAGTGCCCACACAGTACTTCACAGGAACTTTAAGGTTGTTGATACTGTGGTGGTCTCTCGATGATAGGCACTAACCTGAATTATATCAAGGCTATGCTGAACTGAAGCTGCTCTGATGTGGCAAAGCGACAGTTATGGTTGATGCTGAGAAAGCTCCATGTGGCCATTCTGCTCTGTGCTTAGAGACAGAGGAGCCCTTTCTCTCATCTTCGGGTATGCTTGGGTACATGTGTCCCAGATTGTAGCTGCTTCACCCTCCCAACCTCGCATGGAGATTTGGTGAAAATAGCTTTTATTTTCTCTTGAAGCCAATTTCCCTAGAATACAGTTGTGAGGCTAAGACTGGGCTAAAGAATAAAGCACCTGTTCATAACTGCCTCCTCCTCCTAACTTGAAATTGAGCTGACATGCCTCATTCTTTAGGATAAAGTGCTTTTTTAGGGGGAGATGCCAATGAAATAAATTCCTGGTGGGCTCAACTAGTTCTCTAGGAAGTTTCAGTAATATCTGAATTGTTCTTTGAGCATAGTTGATGGCTAACCTGAGAACAAGCCCCTCCTTTCTCTCCTGATATGAAGTTCATGTGTTATATAAACTGATGCACGATACCAGATCCAGTGGTTGTTTGCTTGTTCCATTTAAAGAATGTTATTATTATCAGGAAATGGGGCTAGATCATGTAAAAATGGGCTTTTTGGCTATGTTCTCATAAAAGTTCTTCAGTGCATGTTGGGGAGAGACATTTCACTTTAGCTTAGGACATTTTTGCCGTTTTTAGGTTAGGTAGAGGATCCATACACAACTTCCAGAGAGCACTGGAAGGGTATAGACAGAGCAAAGTTTAGTTATCTGAGAGTTAATATGGCATCAAGTTACAGGAAGATGTCTAAGCGCTAAGACAGAGGTACAATGAAAATATCTAGTCAAAGCTTTGTGTACTTAAAGTCATGAAGATAGGAAACAAAGGGTTAGAGGTACCATGCTGACTAACATGAGGTTTCTGAGACAAGCAGGGAGGTTGTTGCCTGTAAAGCTCAGATAAGCAACTAATCAATATGGCAAAGGGTAGCTTATTAATAGTAACAGATAGGATTTTTGCTGGACAGTGACACATATGAGACTGTCAGTAGTGGTGAATTTGAGCCAATGCATGTCAAGCACAGAGGGAAGCTTCAGACGAAGTCTCCTTGACAACAATTGAAAGGAGGTCCTTTATCTAGAGTATTGAAAGCTGTTTTTGTTTGTTTGTTTGTTGTTATTCTTTCCCCCAAATACAAACTTACCTGATGAAAGTGTTACATGGACCTTTAAAAAAAAAAAACAAATTTTATGACTTTTGGAGGAAGAGACAAATCAACCTAGGCTAAGCATATGCATTTTCCACACACAGGGATCAAATTTAGTCATGTAATAATGAAAATATATTTACCAGATGGGGCTTTTAGAAGCTGGAATGCCCAGAATAGAATTTTCTTCTACCCTGAAGGAAAACATGAGGCAGACAGTAATTTTATTGCAGGTAAAAATTTAAACCACTTTTTATAGGGAGCATCTACTTGTCTATATTTACCCCAAAGAAGAAATATACCCTTGCCTTTTGTATACTTTGATTTGGTACTAGGAATATCTCAAAGCTTGCTTGGAAAATAAAATTAAATGTATAAAAATATCCACTGTGTGCTTATTATTGTGTTAACACCACAGGAATAGAGAAGGTGTGGAAAATATTGTTTTTAACATGTATCTGTGCTTATATTCTAATTTTGGAAACTTGAGGTTGTGTCATCCAAAGATGGCCACGACCATGTCTCCCATCCTATGTGCTCTTCTGCAATGTGACTTTGCCAATCTCACATCAAGTTATGGAGTCTCTCATCAAGATATGTGATGGGAGGTTTTCAAAGCAGGAAATGTCAATCAGTTGAAGTCTGAGAGTTACAGAAGAGCAAATACTGTTTGTGGAAAGTATATTAGAGACAGCCCATCTCATTTCATATGTGTTTTGATTTGAACATTGCTTTTTTATAGTGATTTAATACACTTATTTTGATTTACATTAATGAACTAAGAGGATGTTCACATACCCCAAATAGATTATATTATTTTAAGAAGTCACGTTTTTCTGATAGGCTAAGTACTACTTGGGGATATTGACCTATGCTGGGGAAAAATCAGAGTTAACAGTGTATTAACAGTAATTTGAAGAGGTAAAACAGATGATTCTGATTCTGATGGTTAAGAGCCCAGAGCCTTGATCCTGGTTAGATTCCAGAGAAATATAGACTTGTAAATTCTTCCCATCACAAACACATGTATCTTCTTTGTGCTTTCCCACTGCGTTATTAAAGTACTTCTAGGAGGTGAGAAACCAACATGTTTGGATCTCCACTCATGATGTGAGTTCATTACAGGTTGACAGGAAAAGAAGGGAAGCCCAAGCAGCTGCTTCAGTAACCAAATATCCAGGCCTAAAGCAGTTCTTAGAGTGTCCCCAGAAACTTTTAGTTGTCCCATTAGAGGCAAGAGTCCATTGCTCCCTTTTCTAGTCACTGTGCTGTTCTGTTTATTTCTCTGCTTTCATTTGTATCCATTTCTTGTTTTCCTATTTTTACCTCCTGGCTTCTGTTTACTTATGATATCTACTTTCTCATGGTCTTGCTTATTGATTTCTGTGAGTCTCTTAAATTCCTTTATTCTCTGATCCTTTTCTAATTGGGTTGGAGAGTCAATGCCAATTTTATTGTGACCTTATTAACAAGTTCAAAATACTCAAGACACCATCTAATCTGCTGGCTAGCTTCTGAGAACTTCATTCAGTAGGAAACTGTGGATATGGACAAAACTCAGGGTCATGGTCAGCTCTCCAGAACTCCACTATGCAGTTCATTGTCAGTTATTCTCAGCTGGTATATTCTGACCTTAAAATATGATAACAGAGTATCTATTATGTGGCAGGAAAGGTAGGAGGGAAAAAGACCCTTCAGAGACGTCAGATTCTGAAGCCACAAGCCACCTTTCTTCTGCTTTGCTTAGTCAGGCCTTTCTACCCTGAATGGTATCTGAATGTATACCATTTAAATGAATGTGCATGGTTTGTTGAAATCAATAAATATTTAATATGATATACTGTATCCATTAAAATTTATTTTAGATCTCTCGCCTTCTTTTATGTGTGTTTCCTTGTTAACAATATAATTGAGAGATCAAAAGGGTTATCTCTGAGGGTAGAATAAAATTTTTAATGATTGGTCAGTACTCCTCAAGGCAAGAATATTCTTATTTTAACACTTGGCACATCTATTGTAAATTGTACATTTGAAAGAATCAGGCCACAGCAGGGTAGAGTTGACATTCTTTCTTTTTTTCTTTTTTTTTTTGGTTCATCAGGTATAAGAAAATGAAGGACAGCATGAACACTTCCATGCTGTCACTATTCACGAATTCAATACCATCTGGAGAGCTGGTTTTGGCAGTTACTCTGTTAAGACTGGCTAACCAAAGTCCTTTTATACATCTGGAGAGAGCTCTAAGAAGAAATTACTGATTGAAAAAGAGTGAGTGGCATATTTCCTGGAGTATTTTGTTTTAATAGGGTTGAGTAGGATTCAAACTTAGTCTATTTTCTGTAATCTATTTTATTTACTATCAGGAGGGTATATTACATGCACCCTGAGTACAGTACAGGTGTAATAATGTTTCCTTTTCACCTGGAAACTTTTCCTACCACCTGTCTCTGAGCTCATTCAGACATCAAATCTGTTACATGTTAGAATCTGGGGTTAAAAAGATGAAAAAGAAGTCTTCTAAATAAGGTGAGAATAGTCTAAAAAAGTGGAGACAGATGTAAGCCAGTAAGTACATTGATGAACTACACCTGTTATGGTAAAGGTCTACCAAGAATGTAGTGGAGGTATAAAGGGTAGAGTGAGAAAGGAACTCAAGATCATTTAGGAGGAATTTCAGACAGAAGATAGTTTTTGAACTGAGACCTGACAGATATATAGCCTCCATTGACTGAGAACTTATTAAATACCATGTACCAAACTAAGTATTTAACCTACTGTTCTCATCATGTTGTTCCGTCAAAAGTTTTAGGAGTTGATATTATTCTATTTTTACACAAATACATAGATTATTATTCAGATAAAGTAATTATCTTAAAGAGTTTAGTTCATGTGCCCACATTCACATAGCTAGTAAGTTGATGTAGTCAGGATTCAAACTTGACTCTGATGTCATGAGCAAGTCATTTTATAAATTTATTTAATTATGCTATTTCTCTCTCTGATGATAAGATTAACAATAACTGTCATTTGTATGATATTTAAGGATTTCAAAGTGTTTAGCCAGTATTTCATTTGATTCCTTTGAATACTGAAATAGGCAGAATGGATATTACACTCTCCTATCCACCCTACTCCCTTCATATAAATGATGAAAGCAAGGCTGGAATAGTTTAAGATGTACACAGAGTCTTAGAATTAACAGTTGACAAAGTAGCACCCAGAATTCTGATATTATGGCCCATACCTGTTTCCATAAAACCCTGATGCCTGTTGAAATTAAATCTTAAAATTTGAAAAATATTACAAATACTTTGCTCCTTTCTCTTTAGAACCTAGGTTATATTATAAAGGATGGATACATAGAACTTGGGATCTGTCAGTTTCTCCTCACTGGTCAAGAGAAAAATAGTTTGGTTGGTTTTGAATCTCAAACACTTGCTATTGATGTCAGTGTATACACATGTCGGGGGAGAAGGGACTGTTGGAAAGTATGAGCGCTCAGCTGTCCATTGGCATAGCTATAATATCAAAACCTTGATGAGGTTATCAATATCTCAGTGAAATCAGTTCTTGTAAGAACATATTTTCCCATTTAGCTCAGGATGACAACATGAGCCTTACATCTGTCTGGTTTGGTAAGTTTCAGGGCTACACTGATTGTTTATTGTACTCTTCTGTTGTGTTCTGCAACAGGCCAAGTATGAGCTCATCATTTGTTAGTCTAGTAGCACTTAAGCAGTCACTGGATAGAAGTGACTTTCTAAGTTAGTGTTCTTTCTTGTTAACAAATGTCGGAAACTGAGATAAGGAGGGAGCTTGAGGTTGGAATTTTCCTCCCATAGGAACACGTCTCTTAGCTCTTACGGGTTTAGCACACTTTTAATATTCTAATGAAGGCTTTTCATGTGCCTATGCCACTTAATATTCCAAATTAAGGTCTATTCTCCTCCTGATACGCACGTGTTGCTCCCATTACACACCATCAAGAGGCATGTGGTAGAAAAGCCTCTATGTGCATGGAACAGCACATGCCTTAAGCACAGAAGATCAGCAATTATGCTTTGACTAAGCTAAGGCTACTTAATGAGAGCTTCAGTGCTTCAGTAAAAGTGTTTTACATTTTAGTCAAAGCACCAGAGTTGGATAATGATAAGTTTCAATATGATCTCAGTCAAAAATAATCTCATAGTTATTCTAATGTCATTCTCCACTTCCAAAGAAGAAAACATATGCAATCCGTGATGTGTGGGTTATCTCAGAATCTTCAGAAAAGCACAGATTTAAGCTTTAATGGCTAATATAACTTGGTTAACTGTCACAGTATTTCCATTGAGACCCAAATGACCTGAATTCACTGGTTTCTAAAGGCTGGTGGTCTACCAGTAGGAGGAAGAGATTGAAAAATCTGGATGGAAGTTATTTAGCTATCTTAACTAATACTTGATTAAATGAAAAAAATAATAACTAGGGGTAAGAATTACTTATTTAAGGGAGAAACAATTCAGCAATATATTGCAGTTTCTAGGGATGAACAAAAGGATGTGTTCGGGCAAAATACTACTTGAGAAAATTTGATACTTAGTAAACTTTCCAGACATTTTTTTTTACCTCCCGGAGCGAATAACCAGAAATATTTCTCTGTTTAATATTCTACCCATTTAATAGTGTTAGCATGATCCTGAGAGAACTGCTTCTATATATTATTGTGAACATGGAAAGTATCTGGATCTTTCATCCAAAGAAATTACACCTCTTATTTAAGAGCAATTAAGCAAGAGATGTAAATATCTCTTAAGAAATGTTGTATTACATAGTCTCTAGACTAGAGTTAATCTTGGAGAAAACTGGTGAAGATGACAACCTAATGATACTTTCGAGAGACTCTAAGCTAAATATTTAGAAATTGAATTATATCCCCACAAGTACCACCATTGGTGCTTCATTGTTCTACGTTAAGGCACTGCTCCTGAGTGCTAAAAAGGCCAAAAGTGAAAGGGACTCAGGAGATTGCAAAGCACATACCCTTGATTTTATAATGAGGAACTTGGAGGGCTCACTGGCTTATAATGAGTTATCACCTATTAATACCTTACTGTGAAGTTTATCAGATCCTTTACAAAAGAGAACTGGCTGTAAATGTTTTGTTAGTGGAAAGGTTGTTTAGTCAAAAGAACAGCTCCTGCCTTTGGATGTGTTCCTGCATAACAAACTACCACATAACCCGAATATAAAGCTACAGCCATTTTATTATGTTCATGGAATGATTCAGCGACAGGGGTGATTCAGAGGTCTGAAGGCTGAAAGAGTTTGGGCCGGAGGACCCCCTTTCAAGATTCTTCACTTGCATGCCTGACACCTAGACTGGGATGACAGAAGAATGGGCTCAGCTAGAAATGTTGATTGGTGCATCTGCTTGACTCCACTCAGGCATGGCCGTCTTGTAATAGATTGGTTACATAGTTGCTCAGGGCTCTAAGAGCAAGTGTTCCAGTAAAGAAGATGGAAATTACGTAGATTTTTTTTTTATGACCTAGCTTTGGAAGTCACATAGAGTATTATATCGGTCAAAGTAGGCACAATCTTGCCCAGATTCAAGGGGTGAGAATAAGGATCCTGCCTATCGATGGGAAGAGTGTCAAAGAATTTATGGATGTGTTTTAAATCTGCATCAGAGGGCTTCCCTGGTGGCGCAGTGGTTGAGAGTCCACCTGCCGATGCAGGGGACACGGGTTCGTGCCCCGGTCTGGGAGGATCCCACATGCCGCGGAGTGGCTGGGCCCGTGAGCCATGGCCGCTGAGCCTGTGTGTCCGGAGCCTGTGCTCCGCGATGGGAGAGGCCACAACAGTGAGAGGCCCGCGTACCGCAAAACAACAACAACAACAACAACAACAAAAAAAAACTCCATCAGAGTGGGATGGAGTGGAGAAAGAAGACAGTGAGAATAGTTCAAACTCCAGATGAACAGTGATATTAATCATAAGCCTTCTCTACTGTTGTATCTAATTAAACATTTTTCATTTAGAAGAAATAAAAAAAGGAAAAGAAACATCAAAGAGAAGAGATCTCTCTATTTAAAATGTTGTCGTATTTTTTTGGTTAAATAATGTTTTCTCCTAGGGTTTATGTAGAAAGCTAGGATCTGGTATCTTTATGGCAACCAGAGGTAATGAATAGAAAATGAACATTTAGAGGGGAAAAAGGGTGAATATTTAATCCATAAAAACTATAACTTAAGATATCTTGCCTAAATGTTTAATGTTGATGTAAGTGAAAGTTGGACAGATATAATTTTTGTCTGTTGAAACAGTCTTTTAGACTTGTCTTTCCATTTCTTTCTACTATAAACATGCAAGGTTATAAATCTTACAGTTAAGACAAAGTAAATTGGCATAGCTATTTAAAGAGAATGAATGATGAATGGGACAAAGTAATCAATTTAATTAGTCAGAATGAATTCTTTAACCTAGTCAAGCTTCCTTTTATTACTTACTTGAGTGAGTTTGGTTGTTCTATTGGCAGTATCTGCTGAACTAGGCAGGTTTCCTGAAGTAGGAGATTTGGACCAGTAGCAAGAGTCATTTAAATGGTCAGGAAAGGCTTGAATAAAATTTGGCAGGTTAAATTTTTATGGATCATATTAACTAGGCCAAAGCCCTTGAAACTGAAGTGCGTCACATGTTCGTTGAGGGAAAGTTAAACTAGGGAGCTGTGGGTAGACATCTTTTGTTGTGAATGCGAAGAAGCAGTGAGAGGTAAGGGTGGAATTGGGGATTGAGGAGAAGAGGTGGAGAGACAGAGAGGCAGAAACTGCCAGAAGTGCAGCAGATGTGCAGAGAACTAGAGGTGAATAACAACCTGGCCCCACAGAGAGGTAAGCAGGAGACCCTGCCTTTCCCAATGGCTTTCCAGTCCCTGGTTTTTATCATTTATTAAGTGTAGAAAGGACGGTATCTGGTAACCCTCATTTTAGTGAAACACTCATACACTAAAACTGTATTTACCTCATTTAAAATTATTTAAACTTGCTTGAATTTGTATTCTTTGTACCAAAATAGTATTAAGACTTACCTCTTAAGTGCAAAGCAATATGCTGAGCATTGTGGATTGAGGTGTGGTTAACAAATATGGATTAGACACTGATCTTTCCCTAATGGAGACCACAAACTGATAAGGGAAATAAGATACATGGTAGTTCCCCCTTTTCCGTGGTTTCGGTTAACCAGGGTCAACCGTGGTCTGAAAATATTAAATGGAAAATTCCAGAAATGAATAATTTATAAATTTTAAATTGCATGCTCTTTTGAGTACTGTCGTGAAATCTTGCACCTTCCCATTCTGTATGGCCCAGGATCCCCAACCATTGACGTTTTCTGATCCTGATGTCTAATCGTTGACACTGTCATGATGTTCTTGATGATCCAGGATCAACTGGAGTAGATGGTTCTCCTTCTGACCTATCGTCAGAGGTCAGTAATAGCTTAATACTACATCACAATGCCTAAGTCATTCACCTCACTTCATCTCATCGCATAGGCATTTTATCATCTCAGATCATCACATAAAGAAGGGTGAGTACAGTATAATAAGATATTTTGAGAGTGAGAGACCACATTCTCCTTTTATTATAGTGTATTGTTATAACTGTCCTAGTTTATTATAAATTATTGTTGTTAACCACTTACTGTGCCTAATTTATAAATTAAACTTTATCACAGGTATGTGTGTATAGGGGGAAAAAAGTATATATAAGGTTAGGTACTATCCACAGTTTCAGACACCTGCTAAGTGTCTCAGAACATATCCCCGCTCTGGTAAGAGGGACTACTGTATACAAATTACTGCACTACAGTGTATAATATATTGAAATAGATTAAACGGGGCAAGAGTCATTCATTCGACACTGATCTAGGCACTTGAGATATGTTTGTGATCAAAACATACTAGAATACCTGTTATTGTACATCTTATGTCCTAGTGGGAACAGATGGATAAATACACATAATGTAAGTAAATTAGATAGCATATTAGAAGGTGACAAGGACCATAGATAAAAAGTAGAACAGGTAGAAGTGATCATGAGTGTAGGGTGAGGAGAGTTGCAATTTTAAATAGGGGGGTTCAGAGCAGGTATCAGGAAAAAGGTGGTATTTATGTAAAGACTTGTTAGAGTGAGGAAGTTAGTCATGAGAATATCATGAAGAAGAAGATTTCATACAGATAAACCAGTCACTGAAAATTCCCCATAGTGGAGTGTGCCTGGTATATGTGAGGAATAGTGAAGAGATGAGTGTAGCTTCAGTAGAATGTACAGGGAAAAAGGAGTAAACGGTGAGGTTAGAGAAGTAATGAAAATGACGATTCACATAGGTCTTTGCATACTACTTTGTACTGCATCCACGATTGATAAGAAAAAAACTTAGTGATGAGTTAAGAGGCTGTTACAAAAACATCCACACAGGGAAATAATGGTGGATGGGACCAGGTGATATTGATAGAATTATTGAGAAGTAGTTTGATTCTGCATAAAGTCTGATGGTAGAACCAAAAGGAGTTTCTGATAGATTGGAAGGGGTTGTGAGAGAAAACAGACATTTCAATTATTTGGTCAGAGCAACTGCAAGGATAGCATTCATACCTCTGAGAGGAAAGAGGAATTTTGGGTGGAAGATCAGGAGTTCAGTTTTGGATATGTTATGTTTGAAAAGTCTATTAAACTTTCTGGTGGAGATATTAAGTAGACAGTTAGTTACATAGGTCTGGTACATTGAAGAGAAGACTGGATAGGATAAGTCAGTTTTAGGAGTTCTTGGAAAGTAAGTGATTTTTTTTGCGGTATGCGGGCCTCTCACCGTTGTGGCCTCTCCCGTTGCGGAGCACAGGCTCTGGACGTGCAGGCTCAGCGGCCATGGCTCACGGGCCCAGCCGCTCCGCAGCATGTGGGATCTTCTCGGACCAGGACACGAACCCGTGTCCCCTGCATCGGCAGGCGGACTCTCAACCACTGCACCACCAGGGAAGCCAGAAAATAAGTGATAGTTGGATGACTCACCAAAGAAGTGAGCGCAGATAAGGAAGAAGAGATGATCAGAGACTGAACTGTGGAACTTCCAAAATTAGGTCGATCCAAGGAGAGAGTGATGCATGTGCAAAGTACAGGGATTGTTTTATGTAAAATAAAGAGAGATTATTTTGAGTATGGAAAACTTCATGGATGAAATAACATTTGAATTGAGTCCTAAGAATAGGAGGGATTTTGAGTGTAAAATGGGGAGGGAGGATTGTCACATTATAGTAAAAAGGAATAGGATGAGCAATGTATGAATGAAGAACAGAGTATTTTACTTTGACTGTTAGTAAATATATATCAAGGTTTCGTAGTAGATTACACAGATAACATAGACACTATTACACTGAAAACTATGTAAGGACTTTGCACAGAGTGACATGGTGAAATGGTGCTTTGAGAAGACTAATCTACATTATAGTATAGGTTAGATTGAAAGGAGTTGAGTTTGGTTTTAGAGAAATGGTTTAGAGATTAAGTGATAAAGTGACATGCTGTGGAGCAGCTGGGCCCATGAGCCACAACTACTGAGCCTGCGTGTCCGGAGCCTGTGCTCCACAACGGGAGAGGCCACAACAGTGAGAGGCTCGCATACCACAAAAAAAAAAAAAAGAAATTGTATATGTATAATATACACATTATTTATGCTGTATACACCATATAGTGTAGTTCACTCCTACATCCTCACTGTGATGGTTAATTTTATGTGTCAGTTTGACTGGGTCATAAGGTACCCAGACGTTTGCCCAAACATCGTTCTGATTGTTTCTATGAGGGTGTTTCTGGATGAGATTAACATTTTAATTGGTAGACTGAATAAAGCAGATTGCTCTCCCTAATGTGGGTGAGCCTCATCCAGTCAGCTGAAGGCTTGAATAGAACCAAAAGGCTGATCCTCCTGCAAGTAAGGGGGAATAACTTCTGTCTGACTGCCTTTGAGCTATGATATTTTTTCCCAGACTTTGTACTGGAACTGCATCATTGGATGTCCTGGTTCTCAGGCCTTCAGACTCAAACTGGAGCTATGCCATCAACCTTCCTGGGTTTTCAGCTTACCAACTGCAGATCTTGGGACTTATCAGCCTCTATAATTGTGTGAGCCAATTCCATATATTAAGTCAGTCTGTCTCTGTTTCTCTGTCTCTGTCTCTCACTCTCTCAATCTCTGTCTTTCCTCTGTCTCTCTCTGGATATGTACACACATCCTATTAGTTCTGTCTCAAAAGCCTTGAAATTTAGTGAGGGATAGTTAAGCAAAAAGAAAAAATAAATAATAAAAGAGGAGGAGATGGGGAAAATGGATAAGAACAGAATTTTTGGAAAGCTGTTTAAGGAAAAAGAGCCAGTAAAAATGACAGGAGAAGAAATAGTTCTAGAATTCTCAGAGGAGAATCAGAAAGAGACAGAGTCAGGCAGTCATAAGCAGAGAGAGAGCCTCCAGAGGAAGATCAAAGGTCATGGAAGAAGATAAAGAAAAAAATATATTTGAATCGATGACTAAGTTATTGATAAACTTCAAGAGAACAGTTTAAATTCTATGGCCAGAATTATAAGGAAATAAAGAGCAAATGGCAAAAAAGAGAAGGAAAGTGAAAGTTAAAGTAGACAAGTCTTTAGAGGAATTTGGCTTTAAATAATGCTGGAGGTATTCACAAAGAAGCACTTGTTGAATCCCAGTAATTCTATTATATTTTATTTTACTTTGTTTTATTTTATTTTTTTACTTTATTTTATGTTATTTTATTTCATTGTGGTAAGAACACTTAATGTGAGACTGACACTTAAAAGTTTAAGTGTACAATGCAGTATAGGTGCAATGTTGTAATACAGATTTCTAGAACTTATCTTACTTAACTGAAACTCCATCTGAATCTGTGCTAAAATATCTGGAATATTTTAGAACTTTTTGATCTCTTGGTCTATAAATTCTTTTGTTTCAAGAAGGCCTGTTGGGTCTTCCCTGGGGGCACAGTGGCTAAGAATCTGCCTGCCAATGCGGGGGACACAGGTTCAATCCCTGGTCTGGGAAGATCCCACATGCCACGGAGCAACTAAGCCCGTGTGCCATAACTACTGAACTTGTGCTCTAGAGCCTGTGAGCCACAACTACTGAACCCATGCACTGCAACTACTGAGCCTACGTGCTGCAACTATGGAAGCCTACACACCTAGAGCCTGTGCTCCACAACAGGAGAAGCCACCACAATGAGAAAACTGCGCACTGCAACAAAGAGTAGCCCCACTCGCTGCAACTAGAGAAAGCCCGTGCACAGCAAAGAAGACCCAACGCAGCCAAAAAAAAAAAAAAAAAAAAAAAGAAGGCCTGTTTCTCTGAGTTTCAATCAATTGTCCTTCTCTTCAGTCAATTTGCAAGTTAGCAGTGTAGAATGCATCTGAATAGACAAACTGTACAAGAGTTAATTAAGGAAAGTATTGATGAAAATGTGATTTGTTTCTGAAGGTTATCTACCAAAATGAACATTAATCCAAGGGCTTGTAAGACAGCAGATTGGCACATCTATCTCCTGGTGTACCAAATCATATTTATCTTTGAAATATTGTTCATAAGACTTTACTTGACTCAATGAAACTGTCTTTCTAAAAATTTTCAGCTTTATTGCAATATAATTTGACATATAAAATTTTAAAATATTTAAAGTGTACACTGTGGTAATTTGATACACATATATGTTGTGAAAGGATTCCTCCAAATCAAAGCAACCATCTTTTTAAAAAATTTTTATTTTATCTTGGAGTATAGTTGAATAACAAGGTTGTGTTAGTTTCAGGTGTACAGCAGAGTGACTCAGTTATACATACACATGTATCTATTCTTTTTCAAATTCTTTTCCCATTTAGGTTATTACAGAGTATTGAACAAAGTTCCCTGTGCTATACAGTAGGTCGTTTCTGGTTATCTATTTTAAATACAGCAGTGTGTACATGTCAATCCCACACTCCCAATCTATCCCTCCCCCCCAACCCTTCCCCCTGGTAACCATAAGTTTGTTCTCTAAGTCTGTAAGTCTGTTTCTGTTTTGTAAATAAGTTCATTTGTATCACTTTTTAAGATTCTGCATATAAGTGATATCGTATAATATTTGTCTTTCTCTGTCTGACTTACTTCACTTAGTATGATAATCTCCAGGCCCACCCATGTTGCTGCAAATGGCATTATTTCATTCTTTTTAATGGCTAAGTAATATTCTATTGTACATACGTACCACATCTTCTTTATCTATTCCTCTGTCAATGGACATTTAGGTTGCTTCCATGTCTTGGCTATTGTAAACAATGCTGCAGTGAACATTGTGATACATGTATCCTTTTGAACCATGTATTTCTCCAGATACATGCCCAGGAGTGGGATTGCAGAATCATATGGTAGCTCTATTTTTAGTTTCTTAAGGATCCTCCATACTGTTCTCCATAGTGGCTGTACCAATTTACATTCCTACCAGCAGTGTAGGAGGGTTTGTTTTCTCCACACCCTCTCCAGCATTTATTGTTTGTATATTTAACAAAAATTCCTTTACTCTTTTTTTTTTAAAAAATCAGTTTATTTATTTATATATTTTTGGCTGTGTTGGGTCTTCATTGCTGCGTGCAGGCTTTCTCTAGTTGCGGAGAGTGGGAGCTACTCTTCATTCCAGTGTGCAGGCTTCTCATTGCGGTGGCTTCTCTTGTTGCAGAACATGGGCTCTAGGAACACGGGCTTCAGTAGTTGTGGCATGTGGGCTCAGTAGTTGTGGCTCGCGGGCTCTAGAGCGCAGGCTCAGTAGTTGTGGCTCACGGGCCTAGTTGCTCCGCGGCATGTGGAATCTTCCCAGACCAGGGCTCGAACCCGTGTCCCCTGCATTGGCAGGCAGATTCTCAACCATTGCGCCACCAGGGAAGCCCAATTTTTTTTTTTTTATATTGAGCTGTGTGAGCTATTTGTGTATTTTGGATATTAATCCCTTGTCACTCACATCATTTGTAAATATTTTCTCCCATTCTGTGGGTTGTCGTTTTGTTTATGGTTTCCTTTGCTGTGCAAAAGCTTTTGAGTTTAATTAGGTCCCATTTGTTTATTTATTTATTTATTTATTTCCATTACTTTAGGAGATGGATTGAAAAAGATATTGCTGCGATTTATGTCAAAGAGTGTTTTGCCTGTATTTTACTCTAAGAGTTTTATACTTAGTTCTTTAATCCATTTTGAGTTTATTTTTGTGGATGGTGTTAAAGAATGTTCTGATTTCATTTTTTTACATTTAACTGTCTAGTTTTCCCAACATCATTTATTAAACAGACTGTCTTTTCTTCATTGTATAGTCCTGCCTCCTTGGTCATAGATTAATTGACCATAGGTGTTTGGGTTTATTTCTGGGGATTCTATCCTGTTCCATTGATCTATATTTCTATTTTTGTGTCAGTACCGTACTGTTTTGATGACTGTAGCTTTGTAGTATATTCTGCAGTCAGGGTGCCTGATTCCTCCAGCTCTGTTTTTCTTTCTCAAAATTGTTTTGACTCTTCAGAGTCTTGTGTCTCCACAGAAATTTTATGATTTTTTTCTTCTAGTTCTGTGAAAAATGCCATTGGTTATTTGATAGGGATTGCATTGAATCTGTAAATTGCCTTGGGTAGTACAGACATTTTGACAATATTGATTCTTCAAATCCAAGAACATGGTATGTCTCTTCATCTGTCAGTTTTTTTCATCAGCATCTTATAGTTTTCAGAGTACAGGTCTTTTGCCTCCTTAGGTAAGTTTATTCCTAGGTGTTTTATACTTTTTGATGTGATGGTGAATGGGATTGTTTCTTTAATTTCTCTTTCTGATCTTTTGTTGTTAGTGTTAGAAATGCACCAGATTTCTGTGTATTAATTTTGTATCCTTCAGTTTTACTGAATTAATTGATGAGCTCTAGTAATTTTCTGGTAGCATCTTTAGGATTTTCTATGAATAGTATCATGTCATCTGCAAACATTGACAGTTTTACTTCTTTTCCAATTTGGATTCTGTTTATTATTATTTTTTCTTCTCTGATTGCTGCGGCTAGAACTTCCAAAACTGTGTTGACTAAAAGTGGTAAGAGTGGACATCCTTTTCTTGTTCTTCATTTTAGAGGAAATGCTTTCAGCTTTTCACAGTTGAGTATGATGTTAGCTGTGGGTTTGTCATATATGGCCTTTATTATGTTGAGCTATGTTCCCTCTATTCCCGCTTTCTGGAGAGTTTTTATCATAACTGGGTGTTGAATTTTGTCAAAAGCTTTTTCTGCATGTATTGAAATGATCATGTGGTTTTTTTCTTCAGTTTGTTAATGTGGTGTATCACACTGGTTGATTTGTGGATATTGAAAAATCCTTGCTTACCTGGGATAAATCCCACTTGATCATGTTGTATAATCCTTTTAATGTATTGTGGGATTGGGTTTGCTCGTATTTTGTTGAGGATTTTTTCATCTATGTTCATCAGTGATATTGGCCTGTAATTTGTGTGTGTGTGTGTGTGTGTGTGTGTGGTATCTTTGTTCTGTTTTAGTATCAGGGTGATGTTGGCCTCATAGAGTGAGTTTGGGAGTGTTCCTTCCTCTGTGATTTTTTTGGAATAGTTTCAGAAGGATAGGTGTTAACCCTTCTGTAAATGTTTGATAGAATTTGCCTGTGAAGCCATTTGGCCCTGGACTTCTGTTTGTTGGGAGTTTTTAAATCAAAGTTTCAATTTCAGTACTTGTGATTGGTCTGTTCATATTTTGTAATTCTTCCTCGTTCAGTCTTGGGGGATTATACCTTTCTAAGAATTTGTCCATTTCTTCTAGGTTGTTCATTTTATTGGCATATAGTTGCTTGTATTTTGTAGTTTCTTATGATCTTTTGTATTTCTGTGGTGTCCATTGTAATTTCTCCTTTTTCATTTCTAATTTTATTGATTTGAGCCCTCTCCCTCTTTTTCTTGATGAGTCTGCCTAAAGGTTTATTAATTTTGTTTATCTTTTCAAAGAACCAGCTTTTAGTTTCATTGATCTTTTCTATTGTTTTCTTCGTCTGTATTTCATTTATTTCTGCTCTGATCTTTCTGGTTTCTTTCCTTCTACTAACTTTGCATTTTGCTTGTTCTTTCTCTAGTCAAAGCAACTGTCTTGATGGTATTATCCTTAAACTTTTTTGTTATGTGAGAGAATATAATCATATTCTCAAGGATATAGCATTGAAGTGAATTATGAAAAAATAATAGAGGCTGGGACCAATAGATAACTCAACTTCTAGAGGGTAACCTATCATTGATCTACCTGCATAGAGAAGGGAATATTCTTTCAGATATTAACTATTCTAAGATATTAATAAAAACA
The DNA here is from genome assembly GCF_951394435.1 of Stenella coeruleoalba. Lineage (NCBI taxonomy): Eukaryota > Metazoa > Chordata > Mammalia > Artiodactyla > Delphinidae > Stenella > Stenella coeruleoalba. The sequence continues at coordinate 70,556,754 of NC_137147.1, read as the reverse complement.
AGTCTGTAACAACAACTGTTGCAAAAATATTTTAGAAATCCATATAAATGGTCCCTATTATTTCAATATTTCCGGGAAAGAACTCAGATTCAGATAACCTTCAGTGATTATTTAGATTTATAAAACAGACCAGGAATTCATTGAGATAAAATCTCATTTCCCAGATTCAATTATACTTATGGAAGCAAGAGTAAAATGTATTAAATATATACCTTAATATATTAAACAATGCTAGAAGCAATGAACTGAATTACTTAGAGCAACATGGAAGAATCTTAAAAACATAGTGTCAAGTTAAAAAATAGAAATGGAAAAAATTTAAAGCATTTAGGTGAAGAGAAAGGACATGTATATATACAGACAGACAAAAATGCCATGTACTTTTTACAAAACGCATACACAGCCACAATATGATGGGTGCAGATAAGGTTCAAATTTTTTTAAAATATTAAAGTTACCAATAGTGATTTAATAATTACATCAGTACCACATGCTTCTGCCATGGAGCCTTGACAGGTCCTGGCTCTCTTATAGAAACTTTCTATCTACTGACACTCACTCTGGCTGTTTTCTCCTGTCCCCACCTCCTGTCTTTGACCTGCATATCCACTGCCATTGATTATTTAATTCATTAATTAAGTGTAAGACTAGCAGTTGCACCACCCTGTTTAACTGATGTGTTTGTTCTTTAGAAGTTTTCTATGTAAAGTATAGGTCATATTATTTTCACCTCATCATGTATAGTGTAACTGAGCATTTCTTCTAGAAGTTAGACACCAAGTTTTTAGTCAGGAAAATGACTTTCTGTAGTAACATGATTTCTATAAGAATATCATTTTAAACTGCAGCTTTTGAGGTATCTTTTCATGAACACAAATTCTCATAAATCCAGTGGATATCCATAGATTTAAGAGGACTAAAAAAATTAAGTTGATGTAGTCTTTAATATTTACCTGCTTATTTTATTAGGATAAAAACTAAGGTTATTCATAAGGATTCACATTAAATGTCTATATTCTTCCAAAGCATTTTTCAATAATAATGACGTAAGAATTCACTGGATGTATTTTGAGAACTCACATGTATAAACCATTATATACAAATAGTTTGGCAAAAATAACCTAAGTATAAAAGAGAATTTCCTACCCACTCTCATGTCTTCATTCAACATAGCATTGGAAGTTCTAGCCACAGAAATCAGACAAAAGAAATTTAAGCTTATACAAATTGGAAGGGAAGAGGTAAAATTATCATTATATGCAGGTGACATGACACTATATATAGAAAACCTTAAAGACTCCACACAGAAACTACTAGAACTGATAAATGAATTGAGCAAGGTAGCAGGATACAAGATTCACACACAGAAATCTGTTGCACTTCTTTACACTAACAATGAAATATCAGAAAGGAATAGTAAAAAAAAAAATACTATTTAAAATTGCATGAAAAACATAAAATACTTAGGAATAAACCTGGCCAAGGAGGTGAAAGACTTCTACACTGAGAACTATAAATACTTATAAAGGAAACTGAACATGATTCAAAAAAAATAGAAAGATATCTCATGCTATCGTATTGGGAGAATTAACATTGTTAAAATGGCTATACTACCAAAAGCAATCTGCAGATTTAATATGATACCTATCAAATTCCCCATGACATTTTCCACAGAACTAGAACAAATAATCCTAAAATTTATATGAAACCACAAAAGACCCAGAATTGACAAATAAATCCTGAGAAAAAAGAACAAAGCTGGAGGCATAACCCTCCCAGAATTCAGACAAAGCTACAGTAATTAAAACAGTGTGGTACTGGCACAAAAACAGACATATGGATCAATGGCACAGAATAGAGATAGCCAAAATAAACCCACACACCTATGGTCAATCAGTCCTCAACAAAGAATCCAAGAATATGTAATGGGGAAAAGACAGTCTCTTTGGCAAGTGGTAGTGGCAAAGCTGGACAGCCACATGTAAATCAACACTCCCTCACGCCATACACAGAGCTAAACTCAAAATAGCTTAAAGACTTAAATATAAAACAGGACATCATAAAACTCCTACAGGAGAACATAGGCAAAACATTCTCTGACATAAATTGTACCAGTGTTTACTTAGGTCAGTCTCCAAAGGCAATAGAAATAAAAGTAAAAATAAACAAATGGAACCTAATCAAACTTATAAGCTTTTGCACAACAAAGGAAACCAGAAACAAAACGAAAAGACAACCTATTGAATGGAAGAAAATATTTTCAGACAGTGTGACTGACAAGAGCTTAATTTCCAAAATATATAAACAGCTCATACAACTCAATAACAATAAAACAAAGAACCCAATCAAAAAGTGGGCAGAAGACCTAAATACACATTTCTCCAGAGAAGACATACGGATGGCCAATAGGCATATGAAAATATGCTCAACATCACTAATTATTAGAGAAATGCAAACCAAAACTTCAAAGAGGTATCACCTCACACCAATCAGAATGGCCATCATCAAACAGTCTACAAATAATAAATGCTGGAGAGGGTGTGAAGAAGGGGGAACCCTCCTACATTGTTGGTGGGAATGTAAATTGGTGCAGCTGCTGTGGAAAACAGTATGGGTATTCCTTAAAAAACTGAAAAGAGAGTTGCCATATGATCCAGCAGTCCCACTCCTGGGCATATATCCAGAAAAAACAAAAACTCTAATTCAAAAAGATACATGCACCCCAGTGTTCATAGCAGCACTATGTGTAATATCAAAGACATGGAAGAAACCTCAATGTCCATTAATGGATGAATGCATAAAGAAGATGTAATATATGTATACAATGGAAAACTACTCAGCCATAAAAAAGAATGAAATAATGTCATTTGCAGCAACATGGATTGGTCTAGAGATTATCATACTAAGTGAAATAAGTCAGACAGAGAAAAACAAATATCATATGATATCATATATATGTGGAATCTAAAATATGATACAAATGAACTTATTTACAAACAGAAACAGACTCACAGACGTAGAAAACAAATGTATGGCTACCAAAGGAGAAAGGCGAGGTGGGAGGGATAAATTGGGAGCTCGAGATTAGCAGATACAAACTACTATATATAAAATAAACAACAAGGCCCTATTGTTCAGCACAGAGAACTATATCCAATATCCTGTAATAACCTGTAATGAAAAAGAATATGAAAATGTATATATATATGCACACACACACACACACATATATATATAAATAACTGAATCACTCTGCTCTACAGAAGAAACAAATACAACATTGTAAATCAACTATACTTCAATTTAAAAAATTATTTTTTTTAGAAAAAGAGAATTTCCTAAACTCAAAAGATAGAACAGTCATGAAAACATATATTATTTCTGTCATTCATTTAATAATTTTAAAAAATACTTCAAATTCTTGCTATGCCAAGATTTGATGAGATCACTCTATTTTTTTTTTTTTTTACTGAAGTCATGTGAAAAAATTTTATTGAACTTACAGCAAAGAGGAGAGGTAAAAAAGCTAAATATGTCAGCCAGAGGGTGACACTGCTCATTGAGATTGCTCAAGTTTAGAGTGAATCCTCACTTCATGGTACAGAGTATTACTCACTGCCATGGGAAAGAGTGTAACACTTTCTCAGCTTCCAGTTTAGGTCATAAATATGGAAGCTTCTTTCTGACATTTTTATTTAACATTAAGAAATACCTTCAAAAAAGAAATATCTTCCAGATGATACTTAAAAATTTTAATGGTCCTAAAAAATGAAAGTTTGAACAATAAATATTTGCTTATATTTACTTTGATGAATGAATAGAAATAATATTTAATTTTCTGAAGTTTATTTAGAAATTAAATATTTGTGTAAGATTTGCCATTTTGTTATGCTATAAACAAGCATTTTTAAAGCCATGTTTTTCAAGGCTGATGATGAACTTGATAGGTGGACTCAGCAAAGGATTTCATTCTAACATATTTGGGAAATATCACACAGAATGGTATTTTTCAAATGTATTAGATTAAAAAAAAAAACTTTGAAATCAAAGCAAAAATTACAGCACTAGTGTAGCGCTTAAGAGCACTGATCTAGATTAGTTGGATTCTAGGTACCCAGGTGGAGTTTGGGTATGTGCCTGCCTCCACCATTCACTGTTTCACCTTTGGCTAGGCTCTCTGTTGCCTTTCTTTCTTTATCAGTAAATACAGGCATACCTCATTTTATTGTGCTTCCTTTGTTATGCTTTGCAGATATTTCCTTTTTTACAAATTGAAGGTTTGTGGCGACCCTGCCTTGAGTCTGTTGGTGCCATTTTTCCAACAGCATTTGCTCACTTCCTATCTCTGTGTCATATTTTGGTAATTCTCAAAATATTTCAAACTTTTTCATTAGTATTCTATTTGTTATGGTGATCTGTTATCAGTGATCTTTGATGTTACTATTGTAATTATTTTGAGGGGCCACAAACCATGCCCGTGTAAGATGGTGGACTTGATTGTTGAAATGACAGCAAAGGATTTAGAATATTACATAAACTTAGTTGATTAAGCAGCAGCAGGTTTTGAGAGAATTGATTCCAATTGTGAAAGAATTTCTACTGTAAGTAAAATGCTATCAAACGGCATTGTATGCTACAGAGAAATCGCTCATAGTCAATTGATGTGGCATACTTCATTGTTGTCTTATTTTAAGAAAATTGCTGGAGGCCACTGCAACCTTCAGCAACTACCATTCTGATCAGTCAGAAGCCAGTAACATTGAGGCATGACCCTCCACCAGCAAAAAAGATTATGACTCACTGAAGGCTCAGGTGATGGTTAGCAATTTTCAGCAATAAAGTATTTTTTATTAAGGTATGTACACTGTGTTTTTAGACATACTGCTATTGCACACTGAATAGACTACAGTATAGTGTAAACATAACTTTTATAAGCGCTGGGAAACCAAAAAATTCATGTGACTTGCTTTATTATGATATTTGCTTTATTGCAGTGGTCTGTAACTGAACCTGCAATATCCCTGAGGTATGCCTGTATTATTATTGACACGTGTGAATTTTATAAAATTCTTAGAACACTGCCTGACACATGGTAAGCAAAACATCATGTGTCACACAGTATGTATGATGAATAAGAAATCATTCACAAAAATACCTCTAACCTCTTGTGATTGATTTTAATATTTTCTATTCAGTTTCATTTTCTTATGACCAACGCTGGTCATGATGAACTAAAGTGATATAATGAACCATGGTACACAATTTGAAAAATACCAGCACAAAGTATGACCTTCTTAAAAAATCATGATGTACATAAACTGGTAAAGCCTGTGGAGATATTATACAGAGAAAAGAAACATATTTATTATTTCTTAGTATTTCCAAAGTTTGCTTATTCATAAAACGTTTTCCATTTAAACCAGGTATAGTAGATTGAAATCTAAAATGGAACACCAAAATTTCCTGCCCTAATTCCTGGGGATTTGAATATGATGAGACAGAACACCCTGGTTATATTACCATACATTGAAAAGGGGATTTTTCAGATGTAATTAAAGTTACTAATCAACTGACTTTGAGTTAATCAAAAGGGAGATTATAGGGATGGGCTTAGCCTAATCATATGAGCCCTCTAGGAGCAGAGTTTTCTCCTGATGGTGGCAGAAGGAAAGTCAGAGATATTCAGGGTATAATAAGGATGTGATATGCTGTTATATTACCAGCTTTGAAAATGGAGGGGACCATGTGCAAAGACTAAAATGTAGCTTCTAGTTGCTGAGAGTATCTTCCCACCAACAGCCAGCGCGGAAATGGGAACTTCAGTCCTACAACATCAAGGAACTGAATTCTGCCAATGACCTGGATCAGCTTAGAAGTGGATTCTTCCCTAGAGCCTCCAGATAAAAGCCCAGCCTGGCTGATAGCTTGATTTTGGCCTTGTAAAATACTGAGGCAGATAACCCTACCATGTCTGCCTAGACTTCTGATCTACAGAACTGTGAGATAACACATAGATGCTATTTTCAGCTTCTAAATGTGTGGTAATTTGTTACATAGCAATAGAAAATTAATATACCAGGACACACAATTATAAATCAAAATAAAAAAACAATAAGAGAGTAACTGTAATTTAGCCATGGAAGGAAAAGTGTAAGGGAGGATTTTATGTTTTTTTTTTTTTTTTTTTTTCGGTATGTGTGCCTCTCACTGTTGTGGCCTCTCCCGTTGCGGAGCACGGGCTCCGGACATGCAGGCTCAATGGCCATGGCTCATGAGCCCAGCCACTCCGTGGCATGTGGGATCTTCCTGGACCGGGGCACAAACCCGTGTCCCCTGCATCGGCAGGCGGACTCTCAACCACTGCACCACCAGGGAAGCCCCTATGTTCATTTTAAGTTTGGTTATGCCTTAATAGTACAAGTAAGAAAAAATGTCAGTTTGTGGATGGTTAACATTTTTTTATATGAACACTATGTTGTTAAAACAACATCATACAAAAAGTAGCAGCAATAGGGCAAAGTAAAAACAAAATTGCTAAATCTTTTTTTGTGGGCTTATGCTGTTTCTTGTGTCTGGAAAAATGCTTCCTCTATTCCATCACCTCAAGAAGAAAACCTATGCCCTTTACCTATAATACCCTTATCTCCTTATCCCCTCGCAGCTCTAAGCAACTGCTGTCCCTACAGATTTCTCCATTATGGACTTTCAAATGAATGGAATCATATAATATGTGTGACTTTTGGACTGGTGTCTTTCACATAAGCATAATGTTTTCAAGATTCATCTCTGTTGTTGGCATGTATCAGTACTCCATTCCTTTTTACAGTAGAACAATATTTCATTGTATGGGTATACCACATTTTGTTTATCCCGTTGGTTGCTGGTGGACATTTGGGTCATTTCTATCTTTTTTCTTTCTTTTCTTTTCTTTTTTTTTTTTGCGGTACGTAGGCCTCTCACTGTTGTGGCCTCTCCTGTTGCGGAGCACAGGCTCCGGACGTGCAGACTCAGCGGCCATGGCTCACGGGCCCAGCCGCTCCGAGGCATGTGGGATCTTCCTGGACCGGGGCACGAACCCATGTCCCCTGCGTTGGCAGGCGGACTCTCAACCACTGCGCCACCAGGGAAGCCCTCTATCTTTTTTCTATTATGAATGATGCTGCTATAAACACTTCTGTACAAGTTTTCATATGGACATATGTTTTTATTTCTCATGGGTATATACCTAGAGGTAGAATTTCTGGGTCATATGGTAACTGTATGTTTAATCCATTGAGGAACTACCTGACTGTTTTCCAAAGCAGCTGCACCATTTTACATGTCTGAGCAATGTAGAAGCCTTCCAATTTCTCCACATCCTCACCAACACTTATTATTATCTGACTTTAAATTTTATCTCTCTCTGTAGGCCTGGTTCACATGCCATCACTTCCACATAGTCATTCCTGATTCAGCAACGCATAGTAATTTCTTCTGTTGACTTCTAAAGGATTATATTTGTCTGTTTCTTAGGGCTCACCTCACTTTCCTCATTGTATCATTGTTAGTATGGGTCTTACCTGCCTGCCAATTTCAGCATCTTTATAGCAGGATTTGTGTTTAATTCACTAATTTCACCCTTTCAAAGCACAGCTGTTCCAGGTAGCTTGAACATAAGAGAAGTTCAGGAAGTATTTGCTGAGGGCTTTAGATTAAAAATGAACTAGCTGACCTAGTTTAATGTAATGTATGACAGTTTATTCCAGTGTGAGCCTAGAGAGCTTGTTTGGCTTAGTCATACATGCACAGAGTGATTCAACTTCAAATTTTGTGCTATCACTTATTAATCATGTGCTCTTAAGAAGATTTCTTAAACTTGCTGAGAGGTTACTCTATTTACAAATGTAAATTTTAACATTGTATAAAGTTACTCTGAAGCATAAATGTGATGATTTATGTAAAGCACCTAGCATAGTTCCTGGCACATATTTGATGCTCGTTATATGGTAGCAAAACCGTTTAAAGATGTTAGTGTTTGTGATGCTAAATACAAAATGTAGTAATCCTCCCCACAGCAGATTTCCTTTGATATAAGTATGATATATGGATTTAATTCTAGTTACATTTTATTAAATTGCAATAATTTTTGGATTGAATAAACGTGAATTACAGGTCACTTCAAATGGTAGAATCAAAAGCATTTAGTCTGGTTTGACCATGCTAGATAGCCTGCCATAAGATGGATTGCACAGCTCTGTTTGTTTTGCTTCTATTCTGTTGCTCACCTTGAAGTACAACCCGTTTGTGCTAATATATCTCATAAAACACATTACTTTTGTTTTGTGCATGTCACCGTCTGGTGCTTTAAATTCTGCATGAATATTAAATGATACACAGTGTTATAAATTTTCAGTAACTCTGAATCTCTATTAAATGGGTGTGAAATAGAGAGGTATGATCACCAAGAGTAGGAATAAATGGATAATGATAATACCCCAAGGGAGTAAGAAGTATAATGTCTTTAGAAGATAAAAATTAAAGCATATATGCACTTCCAGGGTGCTATTAGACATGGAAAATGAGGTTGCTGTTAGGCTTGCTGTTGCAAGTTTTAGTTGTTCTGCTAAGAGGTCAGTGATAAGTGTATTCTTTTATTATTTATTTGAGTATAGAATATAAACGTATTTACAGATTTGTTTTTCTAATTTCTGTATAATACCTAAGTATTTCATCTATGAGTTCAAATTATATTTTAAAAAACTTTACTGTTGTATGAGAGAGATTATTATGTGGAGAGGCTGTGCTGTACTGGATAAAAATATACTGAAAACCAAAAAACAGAGTTTTATTCAGATTCTACTAGTTGCCAGTTATGAGAATCTCTTTGAGACCCAGTTTCCTTATGTACAAAACAGATAATAATATTTGTGTTTAGCTCAATTTGTCTAGAACACTAGCTGAAAATGCTCAGATGGTTCCACGCTGTAAACTCTGAAGTGCTCTTTAACACAAGGAGGTATTAACATTGAGTGCTAGGAACTGGTCCTTGAAATCTTTCCTCTCCCTATCTATATCAAAGTCTGCCAGTGAGTTTTTAAACATTACAGTATTCCCTACCAAGAATCTTCTTCCACAGGATTTACTACCTAAGTTCTCTTTCTTTGGCAGATCCTTAGCAAAATCATGATTCTTCCATAGTAACTTTCCATCTCGATGCAAGTATGGTCATAAGTCCTACACCTTATGGTTTCAGTCAGTTTACCTCCCTATTAGACATGTACTTCTCTGTTATAACCATTGTATCAGTTAAGGTTTTCATTCAAGAAAATGAAACCAAACAGAAAGCAAGAGACTTACTACAAGGAATTTGATGTTTATAGGAATTAGGTGTTTTACATGAGGAGATTAGGTATTGACAGAGGCATTGTAAGGAGGTTGTCATTGGACTTTTTGTTACACAATCACAATACCATAGCTGTGATAAAGACAGAGCAAAACCCTGCTATTGGCACACCTACTACGATTGCCACCTTATACCCAGATGACTAATGATGAGGGAGCAGAACATTCAGCCTGAGGCAAAAACACTCTTGTCAGTGCTTGCTTGCTAGCCGCTACCTCGCAAATACAATGTGAATGTAACTAATTGACTTCTAGAAACCAATTTCCAGAGACCTCTAAGTTATATGACTTTTTAGCCTTCTAAGTCTCTCCAAGAGGAGAGTAAAATGAAGTATGGGAAAACAAATTCAAGTAACCACCACAGTTTCTATGTAGTTAAGTTCATTTCTCAAGTTGTTCCTTAGTGGCCTTGGAACTTCTCACCTTCAAGCCCCATGTCCTTACATGCCATAGTTCTACCTTGGTCTTTTAAGAATTATGTGGGGACACAGACATAGAGAACAGACTTAACGGTTGTGAAGGGGGAGGGGGGAGGGGGGAGGGATGGAGTGGGAGTTTGGTATTAGCAGAGGCAAACTATTATTGTAGAATGGATAAACAACAAGGTCCTACTGTATAGCACAGGGAACTATATTCAGTGTCCTGTAATAAACCATGATGGAAAAGAATATGAAAAAGTATATATATATATATATATATATATATATATATATATATATATATACACACACATACATATATATATATATATAACTGAATCACTTTAGTGTGCACCAGAAACTGACACAACATTGTAAATCAACTATACTCAATAAAAGAAATTAAAAATAAAGAGTTGAAGACATACATGTTTTCTTCCCTTGAGGAGTTAATGATACTGTTTTGGGGACAAGATTTTCAATCATTAAACAATTTAAAAATCAAAAAAAAATAGAATTATGTGAGGAGAGATATATGGGCCCCACCTTATGACACATTTTCATCAACTAAGCTATAATTCCTTTCTCTCCTTTCAGTCTAGTTGGTACGATTTTACAAAAACAGTAGAAAGGAATTCTTGGATATACATATTCTGAAGGAGAATGTTTCCCTCACTGAAAAAGTGAAAAACTTATTTAAAGATATGTTTCATCAATCAAGTGAAAAATAAGAGTACATACTTCTGAATATGGAAGTTGGGTCCTCAGGTTTTTGTTAAATTTACCATGTGAATTAAGATATATATTTATCCAAGTACAGTGTTTTGTTAGCTATAACAATAGCTAACAATTTAATTCCCCTGTCACTGTTTAATTCCCCGGTCAATTTAATTCCCCTGTCACTGTGATACTGATAGAATCCCTGTCTTTAGTTAGCAGGGTAAATTGATATACATATTCTTGCATATTTGGGGGCATTTACCAAGCAGCTTCACATTCTAGGACACAATTCAGATCTTCTTTTAAAATGCAAGAAGAGTTCAAAAATTACTATTGCAGTCATGGAAAGACACCTCAGAACTCCTGCTGTGGGAAGCATAGTTACAGACACTCCAACTGCCACCTCTCTGGCTCCACCACCATTTCTAGAATAAAGTCATACTTCTCTTGGATATTCTCAGCCAGTGACTGAGTATGGCAAGGATGTCAGTGTTGGCCCATTCTGATGGGATATTGGACTCCTCTGTTGGGCAGATCTGGCTTGGGAACTCCCTATCTTTCTGGCTGAGATTTTCTTAGAGCTGTACTGCAGGCTGAGACTCTACCTCCCCAACCCTCCTTCTTGCCTCTCTCCTTTCAGACTGCATTGCAGTCTGAAGGCTGTTTCTGTCTATTCCTGCTTCTTCCCTTTTATTCTTTGGCGGTTTTTCTTCAACAAGTCTCCTGAAAGACTCATCTCATCTTGGTGTGTGCTTCTCAGATGACATGAACGAATACAATGACTTTAAAGATTACAATTAGAAATTGTTTTGAAGGTGGTGAACATGAGATTTCCATCTCCACTGAGAAAAGGAGTGGGAGAAATTAATTAAATCTAAACAAGGAAAGGTACTCCAAGAGTCTTTACGCGGGCCTCTCACTGTTGTGGCCTCTCCCGTTGCGGAGCACAGGCTCCGGACGCGCAGGCCCAGCGGGCATGGCTCACGGGTCCAGCCACTCCACGGCATGTGGGATCTTCCCGGACCGGGGCACGAACCCGTGTCCCCTGCATCGGCAGGTGGACTCTCAACCACTGCGCCACCAGGGAAGCCCCCAAGAGTCATTTTTAACTGTGAATTCATGTAGATCCTGAGATGGGATAATATTGGAAGTTAAGTTAGAAATACAGTTCTTAGAGAATTTTAAGAAGAGAGTCTATGTGTGTGTGTGTGTGTGTGTGTGTGTGTGTGTGTGTGTGTGTGTGTGTGTAATGACTAAATCTGTGAACATTCTCCCTGAGTAATGGCACTCTTTTTGTTGCAGGCATGAAATTGTGCTGTTGAACCACTGAATCTAATTCTCCATCCCTAATGCTAGTTTTCAACAGGTTAGATGCATTATGGGTTAAATACACACAGGGTTCCTAATCATCATTTATTATGTGTGTTTGTAAGTGAATGCATTTTGGGTTTCAAATATGGAATGAAAGTTGATTGCAGTATAGAAACTACCTGAGTGAGGGACCACCTATCAGGTGACCCTCAGCCTTAATTCTAGGTTTGTGATTCTGTGGATTTTTAATCAACTCATTTTTTAAGTGTCTGATGAATGGCAGAGAGGACTTCTGCCTCCTTTGGTTGCCAAAATAATCTACTGTACACAATTGAGCAAATTGATTATGAACCTGATAACCATTTAAAAGTAATATGACTTTTTCCTGTGTCTAGAATATTTACAAATAAACCAGAGGCTGATGAACTGCTTTTCTTGGTTCAAGATCAAAAGTTGTTTTTCCTTTTTTCTGATTTTCTGTCTCCTTCCAGGAGGCATGGGTGTGGATTGAATGAAATATTAAGAACCCTTCTTGTTTTATGATTTTGTGAAATATTATTGGATAATAATAATATTGAAATTGGCCTTGAAATAGATGGGAGCTTTTCCTGATTTCTGCTCCTCTTTTCTCTTGCATCTCTCTTTCTCCTAGGAAAATAATATTTCTTTCCTAGATGACCACAACCTTTTGTAGTGTAGAATAATTAAAATATTCAAAAGCAAAGTGTCACTTGCTGTCAAGGTGTCTTAAGAATGTTCAGACAAATTTTAGTTGAACTTGAAGCTTTATAAAAATTTTCTCACTTCTCATGTAAAACTAAAATATTAATGCTGAGCAGGCTGTGAATGTATTAGTTTTAGTAGGAGTACTTTCAGATGCTAAGTAATCTTACAAATGATTGATAAAAAATGTTGTCGTATCTATGAGAATTTGAGAATCTTGTAATCTGTCTTCCTGTTGTAAGTGTACACTCAGGTGGCTAGAAAGAATCTTTTTTTTTTTTTTTACTATTATTAGACTTTCTAAAGTGAAAAACATACCTGTCTCAAGATATTTATACCTTTATCTGGGAAATATAAAAGAAATCAATGATGTATGTGTTGCTGAACATATCATATATCTTTAATGCTTATATATTTCAAATTATATATACATTCTCCCCAGGATTATGGGATCATTTCTAGAGTTAGGGTAACAAAGCCTAAGGGGACAGAGGGAACCATTTAGGAGAATGAGGCAATTAAGCAATTATATAGCATTTTAAAAACATTCAGTATTTCCCACCATTTGATTTTCACTTCTGGAAGACTGCTTTTTTCATACTAGCAGATTAGAATAGTTGATCCTCATACACCCCTCTTCTCTGTCATTCTTTTTTTCTCCATGAAATTATATCTTCTTTTACAAAAACATTTTATGGAAAATATTAATACTTATATTGAATTATGCAAATTTAACAGTATAGGATTGGGATTTTTTTTTCTTTTTGACCACACCGCACGGCATGCGGGATCTTAGTTTCCAACCAGGGATCCAACCTATGCCCCCTGCAACGGAAGCGGGGAGTCTTTACCTCTAGACTGCCAGGGATGTCCCTGGGATTTTTTATTGAAGTATAATTGATTTACAATGTTGTGTTAGTTTCAGGTGTATGGCAAAGTGATTCAGTTAATACATACACATATATATGTACATATATATATACGATCCAGTTAATAATAATATATATACATTTCCATTATAGCTTATTACAAGATATTGAATATAGTTCCCTGTGCTAGGCAATAGATCCTTATTATTTATCTATTTTATATATAGTAGTGTGTATCTGTTAATTCCAAACCCCAGATTGGGATATTTTATTTAAAAGAATTAAGATAAAATAATTTTTAAAATATAATTGTGTTAAAGTATTATCACCTCCAGTTGTATCTTGCAAATTGCGTTCGTATTATCACTCCCATATATTCAAGATAGGGAGCAAAACAAATTAAACAAAACAAAAACAAACTAGGAGAGAAGACTCTATCATAAAACAACAAGAAAAAAACTCTTGAGTCTGTACTGGTGGGGGAAAAGTCAAGTGGGAAAAGTGAATGAATAAATACTATTTATAGTTAATCCAAAAGTCTCATTAAAGTCTATAATATCAGTCTCTAGAAATACAAAACGATTGCCAATATTTGTTAACCAGTGCTAACACTAACCAAATTAAAAGATGCAATTCTCCCTTCTGCTAGCTTCTCTTCCCTGCACATATAATTAGCAATAAAATTGAAAGCAACAGAAACAAGAAAAGGAGTGAAGATCTTGGAAAATCCACTAAATGGATTAACATTTTCTAACAGTTGTATACTGGACTGTATCTGTTCTGTGCTAACATTTTTTCCTTGCCTTTTAGTAGGTTAGACACTGTATTGTATTTACCTCTGGAAGAACACCTAGCATCTGATAGGAATTCTAAACATCAAATTATAGCATGATAGCTTTATTATCTGTGCATCTTAATAGTCCTGGCAAATAACAAATAACATTTCTTTCTCCCAGAGGAAGGAAGAGAAATACAGATAGAAGGAGCTTAAGTGAATGAGTTGCATGGAATAGTCACAGAGTCTTTTCTAAATAGACTATTAAAGAGTTGGCAGTCTCCTGAAAAGAAAATGAGAGTTCTGATGAGGAAACCTGGATTTGTTTCTTAGCACTGATTATGTGGATATATATCCTTGAGGAAGTTACTGAACTTCCTTGCGTTTACTTAACAGTAAAATGAGAGGATAAGATTAAATGATCTCAAAGCTCCTTTTCAATTCAGGTAGTCTGTGACATGATAATGGTACCTAAGACTTAGGACTTAGTAGGACTTAGTATGTGTCACAGCCTGTGGGACACTATCACTTTAAGTGTTTTACATGGATTTTATAATTGTCAAACAACTGTGTGAAGCAGGCACTATTATTCATTGGATTTTATGAGGAAACTAAAGCTTAGTGATTTAAGTATCTTAAACAATGTCACATGCTTGTGGGTAGCAGAGTTGAATTTTTAAATGAGGCCATCTACCAAACGTAAAATAGATAGCTAGTGGGAAGCAGCCACATAGCACAGGGAGATCAGCTCGGTGCTTTGTGACCGCCTGGAGGGGTGGGATAGGGAGGGTGGGAGGGAGGGAGACGCAAGAGGGAGGAGACATGGGGATATATGTATATGTATAGCTGATTCACTTTGTTATAAAGCAGAAACTAACATACCATTGTAAAGCAATTATACTCCAATAAAGATGTTAAAAAAATTTAAAAAAAATAAAATAAATGAGGCCATCTGACTCCAGATTCTACCAGCATAAGGGCCATGCTCTACATACTCCCCTTGACATTATTCACAAGCCAATCAAGACAAGAAGTCATAAGTGTGTTAATCCTGCATTCTTTCCAACTTCATTGTCCCTGAGTAGATGGTTATTTGTCCATCAGTCTGTCTTGTGTTACAGTAAAATATACTTGTTAGCATTTTCTGTCTGTGCTCACTCTTCAACTATAATCAAGAGAGTAGTACATTTTCCAATGGAATATTTCTACTGAGTATTTTCCAGAGACTGCCCATGTAGTCATTGAATGGGAATCAGAGGGAAGGTTCAGAGAAATTACAAACGAACAGTCAGGGGAGAGTCTTTCGTAGCAAAATGATAGGAGTGTCTCCTTAGGTCAAAGTAAAAGTAAGGATGAATAAACTCCCAAAGCAACTTTGAAAAGGTGAATTCAATGATATTGCAGTTGTTGGACCAGGTGTTAAAATGTTATTGGGTGTTAATTTAATTTTCATCCTGTCAACACTCATCTGAACTGTAACAGCTGCTAAACACGGTTCCACAAGAGCAAACCATCCTCACAGAGGAAACAGATGCCTAATCAATAGGGCCAATAGAAATGTATGGCTCAGCTAAGTAACCTGCACCAGGGGGAATGAATCCCATAGGGCTCTGTCTTACCTCAATCAGGAAAAGCACTTTAAAGATAGTGAGACTATTCAAGCAGTATGAACAGAAGACTGAAAGTCCTGGTTTGGTTTTCTATTGACTCTTTTCTTTCTTTCTTTTTTTTAAAATTCTGCATGACCTTGGACTGGACAGTGCCTTAGTTTGTCCTAAGCTTTCAGAGATATTGAGGATGTTGTTTCAAGTCTATTGCTATGTGTACTGCTATTATCATCTCACAGGCCATGAACAGTTCAAAGTAAAAATCAACTGCTTCTTAGCAAAAAGTACCTTCCTTTAGGTTCTAACATTAAAGAGATAATGATGATGTAGTAGTAGTTAATAGCTGTCCTTCATTGCATTTTAGGGTAGATAGGAATAGATGACTTATAACTGGGAAAGGCATTTTGGATTTGAATAATTTCTTGACTACTTACTAATGTAGCAGGATATGTAATTTCCCCTTCTGTAGATATTCAAACAGAAGGGTAGATTGCTATATCTATGCCAAATATAATTTTATACTAGAAACTGGGGTTTGACTATATGACCTCTTAAAATTGATCATACCATGCATTTGATAATTTTTCTGTAAATTAGCATGCCTCATCCAAAATATCATCTTTATGTATCTCAGACTCAGCTATAAAGCCTTCTGGGATTATTTGGCATTGTGCCAGGAATTCTCTAAATTCTTCTAAACACAAGAGTTATGACACCCTGGAGTGTCAATATTATTAGAAGGTTTGGGATTTTTTAATAAATGAAAGCAACTAGATTTAAAGGAGTAGAATGCAAGCTTTATATGGATATTAAAAAGGTAGATCTTTCGAACAGTTTGAATGTCGAGATAGGCTTCTTTGGCTTATATGCAAACACTTGGCAATCGTTCTCCTTTTAAGGATCATGAGGGAAAAGTTCACTGTAGCTACTTGTGTTGTCTGTTATCCTGGTGGAGAAATCTTCTATTTTTCTGGGTTTGTTAAATGTCAAATAAAGCAAAAAAACACGAAACATAGTAACACCTGTCTTCTACTTAGGATTTTACAATGCTTATACAATATTATTCCTTTTCTTCTGCTTTCTATTCCTATAGAAAGTAAAAGCTTTAAGGAAGTGGGAGTTGGAACAGTGGCTGTGTGACCTAACTGAAAAAAAAAAAAGGTTTGGAGGAAATAAGATAATTGTGGCATTTGGGATCATGACCGGGACTTTTAAATTTTTTTGGAGATAAGGTGAGTTATTATTGAGGAGAATTCAAAAGACTATCAGGGCACATTGAAAATTTTGTATCATGAAATTCTTATCCCCAAAATAAATGCAAATAAGGCAGATAAGAGGAACTGAGCCAGGTTTTAATAGAACAATAATTTTCAAATGGCTCTTCAGAGCTCTTAGTTGAAAAACAAAAGGTAAAAGCAGGAATCATATTTCTTAGCATTTAACTGAAACTGAGAACAACAGCATTTTTGGTTATGTTTAGTATGACAACATACTAAATGGTTCCCACTTTGTGTTAGTTATTTGAAAAGCCTAAAGTTTGGTGCAGGAATATAATATCAGGAATTCTTTCTTTCCTTCCTCTCTTCTCTCACCATCTCATCTTCCTTCTTCCCCTCTACCCACATTTTTCCTACTGGTAGGAAGTGGATGTGGATGAAACACGTGGATGAATGGATTTTGTACAATTTCAGTGGAGAAATATGTACTTACAGGTTAAATTGGGTTTCTCAGTGTGTTAACACATTATCAGAGTCGTTTATAAACTGTAATCTTACGGCTGTAAATGAATTTCACTATATAATTTATATAAAATAGATAATAGATTAATGAGTGTTATTTCCTTACTTTCATTAATTAGATTATTACTAAATGAGATCAGCTAAATTCTGAAGCTTTTAATGGAAAATTGATGTAGCTTTTGTGAGCCCTAGAAATCTTATTTCTTTGTTCTGTCACAGTAATAGATACGGATTCATCATCAAAACTCGATAGTTAAATCAAATTAAAGGGTATTTTTAGTGGAATGATCAGCCTTATAAAGTATATGAAAACAGATTTTAGAACAAAGTTCATAGAGAAATTGTCGCTTCTTTTCTCTCACAGCAAGAAGGCTTTATAAAGACAAAACTGCTTATAGCTATTTATTTTCTTTTCAATGACTTCAGTACAAAAACGAACAGTTTCAGGTGCCACTTTATTTTGACCATGCTGTCTTAGTAACTAGTGTGGTTGTTGGAGAGAGTAGGAGGCTATTGGGGGGGGGATAAATTGGAAGATTGGGATTGACATATACATACTACTATATATAGAATAGATAACTAGTAAGGACCTACTGTGTAGCACAGGAAACTCTACTCAATACTCTGTAATGACCTATATGGGAAAAGAATCTAAAAAAGAGTGGCTATATGTATATGTATAACAGATTCACTTTGCTGTACACTTGAAACTAATACAACATTGTAACTCAACTATACTCCAATAAAAATTTAAAAATAAAAAAATTAAAAAAAATAAAAACCATCATTGAGAGAGAAAAATAAATGTCACTTCCATTCACTGTGCATTAACATATCATGCTGTTCACTCAAAGTCTCTGCTACATACATGCTACGACTCCTTGTTTACTGACAAACCAAAAGAGCTGGATAAAACTCGGAGGAAACACTTGGACCTAACTCCTCAATGAGGAAACCCTGAGATTTGGTGATTTTTTTTTACTGTTTCATCATTTATGCAAATGTATGTGTGACCTGAGAAGATACAAGCTGGATCACAAACTGTTTGGTAGAAAGGATAGTGTTATTTAATCAGGAACTGAAGTAATTATTTTGCTGGGCCAAAGGCAAAGCAGGCATTTTTCCCCCCAAGGCTGGCTATCATGGGCTGTATCAGAAGTTCTGACACATAGAAGACATTTAATAAATGTTTATTTGAATAAATGGTTAATAAACAAATAACTAATATTAACTTAAAAAAATAAGAGACAAAGGAGGAGATAGGGAGAATGCTAACAAAACGTCCTGTGTAAACACCTGTAAGATTTAGACATGTTTTAAATTTTAATTGGTTGGTTCATATTTTACTAAAGAACTTAGTGGGCAAGATATTTACATCCATGACTTCACTTACTTTCATATCTATCATTTATACAGGGTTGTGGGCTTAATTGTAAATTTTCTGATATAAAGTTATAATAATAAGACTTCTGCTACTGTTATCATACAAATTAATCCTCATTGGCCTTTTTACAGAGTACCTCAAAGAGTTCAAATACACCACTTAGTAAATGCACTGATTTATACTCATCCTTCAAGTCTATGCTTAAATTTTAGAGCAGCTTATATTTCTTCTAGAATGGGGTAGGTCTCCACTTTTCTAACACCTTTATTGAATTATTTAGTTTTGTTGTTTCCCTCAGTGTACCTCTGTGCATTTCACAGTACCTGTACATGATATATTGAATTAAATTGAATATAAATTCTCACATAGTCCTTTATATTTGTTTGAAAGAGCTTGTTTGAATTTGCTAGTTGAAAGAAACCAACACAAAGAGATTAAGATTTGTTCATGATCTCATGATCTCTTGAATGTCTGGAATCCTCATTCACTGAGTTTTATTCTAATACTCTTCTTAAGGTAATAATATAATCCTTAAACTTAAATGTTGCCTATGACTAATGAAACCTGAAAGCTAAGACATGCATCTAAGCAGAAGCCTAGAATTCAAAAATGTTGGATCTTGCACTAATCCTGCTACTAATAAGTTCAAAAAAGTTACTTGATTATGAATATAAATTATCTCTGCAAAATTCCTTTCTTGCTTCATAACTCTAATAACATTATACTGACGTTGTGTTAAAGTATATTTCCAAGAGACGTAGTGCAAACATATATAAATATATATATATATGTTTTTTTTTTTTCTTTCCCTTTTTTGTCTTTTTTTTTTTTTTTTTTTTTTTTTTTTTTTTTGCTTTACACGGGCCTCTCACTGTTGTGGCCTCTCCCGTTGTGGAGCACAGGCTCCGGACGCGCAGGCTCAGCGGCCATGGCTCACGGGCCTAGCTGCTCCGCGGCATGTGGGATCCTCCCAGACCAGGGCATGAACCCGTGTCCCCTGCATCGGCAGGCAGACTCTCAACCACTGCGCCACCAGGGAAGCCCCTCCCTTTTTTGTCTTTTGTGTTCCATCCAAAGTGAAAGCTTCATGGGAAGAAGAGGGACTTTAGGTGGTTCACTACTGACCTTCCATCTTAGAGCAGTGCTTGGAGCAACACTGGTGCCCAGTTAGCACTGGATATGTCAGTGAGTGAATTAACCATACCTGTGGGTGATTAGCAGTGGCTCCTTAGCTGAGCCTTAGTCTCTTGGTGAACTCTGTGACCAACCTTAAGTGACCCTATCGTGAGCCCTGAACCATACTTTATGGTAATTATTCTGGCAGTATCTTCATTCTGGTTTTCGCTTTGCTTGTTTCTTCATTTGTGTCTTTTATCCAAATGAATTAACTGTGGGAATATATTGTGAGTAGACATTAATGTATGATCTTCCACTATCATTGTAGGATTTTAAGGTTGTGACATTTGTTGTTGCTTTTAAGGAATGGTTTTTGTAGGATAGACCAATTGAAAATGGTGACTTGCTAAGGTACTGTGCTCAAATTCAGAAATCTATAGTCAAGTGAGCTTGCTTGTTTAGGCCCTCTATTGGTGAGGTTTACCTCAGCAGTGGATGACTGAAATGATAGAGATATACCATGCTTCAAATAAAATAATAATATAATTTACTAAATGATCTCTGGGAAAGATCTGCTATTTTGTGGAACAGAAGCACTTAATATAAATGAAATAGCTTACTCTAAGCTGTAATTGCTACTTATTAGTGTAATCTAATTTTGACTTTAAATCCCAAGCCTAAGTATCTCACTCATCCTTGATCTTTTTATAGTATCAGTTGGCCCTTGGTTTTCCTAAAAATTAAGACTTCATGTACAGATGTTGAAGATTTATTACTTTACTAAGTAGGTAGGCCAAATGACTGAAGAATCAATTTCTATGTTTTAAAAGATAGAAACTACCACAAGGATAATGTAACTACAGTATGTTTCCAAGAAATGATTTTGGAATAGATTTTATTAAACAAAATATATTCATAGCATGTGACAGCTGTGTAAATTTTGGCCTATAGTAGTAGAATTTGTGTTGGTTTTCAGATGCAAGGAAGAAGAAAAAAATAACTTCCTGCTATGCTATGGTAATAATAAGTTCCTAGAAGGGACATCAGGCTAAAAGCAATTTATTGTAACTGCTCTCGATTTCTAAAGACATTTCTGAGTTGCATTTAGAACATAGCCATTGATTAAAAATGTGATTTGAGAAGGCAAAAGAGGCCAATTTTCCTGCAAACAAATTAAGAGATGCATATTGACTGCAGGGAAGTATGTCATCACTGAGAAATCGAAAACAATGTGATTTTAGGAAATCAATCAGCAATCCAGTCAAATTAGATTTTTTTCTCATACTTAGTTGCTGGAACCCTATGTATAATGTACATATTTTCAGCAGATATAAACTTTTTGCTTTTATAGCAGATCCACATCAATAAAATGAATAGAGAGATAGGTTACAAGTTCTAACTCATTCATATTACATATTTTCAGAATCCTAGAAAAACAAAACCAAAAACAAACAACAAACCCAGAAGTCCCCTAAAATCCTACGTAAATGTATATCCTTCTCTGCTTAGTTTTGTCCCAGTGACCCACTTTTCTTAGCAGTCTAGTTTGGGTCCCCTTTGGGAAGGTGTGACTCTCTAATCTGAAACCAATAAACAGCTTGCCACATTTATCTTAGTGTTTTGGTGAATGAGAAAAAAACAGTGTCTTTGCAATACATAAAAAAATAATAGCACTTCATTCTAGTAAGTTCTACATGGGGCTGTATGCTGTAAGATCTCAGGTTCATTTTTTTTCCTGAAATAGTGATAGGAAAATATTTTTTAAAATAAAAATTCAAATAATGTGATTAGTCAGATCTCAAGCATGTAATGATTCTTTTGAGCATATGTATCTGCTCACAGAGCATTGTGGAGCTAGATGATAATTGTTTGTTGTTTAAGATAATAAACCAGAGAGTTTATAATTAACAAGTGCACAAAACACCCCACATTTCTTATCTTCAACATGATAATATACACTTTTTTTCAGAAATCTTTAAAAAATATTTTTAGAGTTAAAACATATCCCCCAGATATATCAAACTAGGGTATATTAGGTGGTTGATAAAATGGGACTGAGGTATATAGTGAGTCAGTCTTAAAACACTTAAGTTAAAGTCAGTTTAAGTTTCATTAAGTACTGTGTACAATGCCTTGTGCTAGCTACACTAGAGTATCAAAATGCATTTGACACAGTTTTTACTCTCAAAGAGAGCATGCTCTAATACTGTGTTCAATTAGTATAAAATAGCCTTATAAACCAGTAGTGGCATAGATTTGAGTGTATTTCTTACTAGAAAAATGTCCATTTGCCTTCTGTAACTAATCTATATAATTTTATTTTACAATAAAAGTAAAAGTAGTTTTAAAATGTATTTAGTTTTTCTTTATTTTAGAAGATATTATTATGGATAATAAAAACAATGACATATATTGTGGATTTTATAATTACAAAAGCAATATGTGCCAAGAGTGGAAAATTCTGATAGCATGGATTAGCTCAAAAAAGAAAATAAAAGTCATTCATGATTCTGCCACCCAGTAATGAGAACTGCAACTGCAACATAGAGGTAAGCCCTGACTGCTGTTGACAAAATATATTTACAATATTTTCTCCGATTTTGTTTTGAGATTACAGAATAAACCCAGGCTGCAACCTCCTTTCCTATCTCAAAACCTTAGCTATGACAGATATAAAAATAAATAAACGTGTGTGTGTGTATATGTGTATGTATATCTCTCCATCATTTCTGGAGCAGAGGCTGAGACCCAGCCACACGTCACTTGTGCTCTGCATCCATGCTTCTTTTGGACATTAAAGGTTGATTGATGCAAAACACACACACACACACACACACACACACACACACACACACACATATTGGCGAACAGTGGACAAAAACTATAATTATTCCCTTGAAGAAATTTAATGGCATCATACTGAAGAAGGAAACATAACAAAGAAATACATGAGAGGGACCAGTTATGAAAGTTGGGGATTGCTCAAAGACCATTCTTCAAACAAGATAGTGAAGAGCCCTCTTCACTCCCATCCTGGGAGATTTATCTGTCCCCAGGGGGCAGCAGTGAGTGTTTGGACCAGTGTTTCTCTAACTAAAAATATACATAACTTTTTTATATATCCAGTGTATTTTCAAGGTAAAAATCATCATTGTAATATACATACCATTTTGTAACTTACCTAACAATGTATTATTGTAAAAAAACGTTCAATGCCTAAAAAATTATAGTCATCAGTTGCAGTGCAATTAATTCAGATATTTAAATAATTGCATTTTTTGCTATTTTAAACAATGCTGCATTGAACATCCTTATAGAAAAATCCTTAATTTAATTTATTTGATTTTTATCAAAATAGCCATTAATAAATTTTACTATCATTTTGTAAGATAAACATAACAAATATAATACTGATATTTTTATTAAATTTGCTTTAAATCTATAAATTATTTGGAGAAAAATATTAAATCTTTACAATATTTAAACTTACCATGCATATACAGTGATGTGTCTTACTTTATTCAAGTATTTATATTATTCAGAACTTTTGCAGTTTTCTTAATTTTAATCCTGGACAAAATTTATGCATAAATATTTTTATGGTTATGAGTTTTTCAATTTTATAAGATATATAGAAAAATTACTGAGTTTTGCTTATTTTTTAATGATATTTCTCAATTCTGTAATTAAATTTTTATTTGACTATATTAATTACAATTCTTCATGTACTTTCAGAGTGTCTTCTGATTGCAAAGTTTTTTTCCCCCCAACAGGCATCCTGACTCAAGCTGTATACATTTTCAGTATCTGATTTTTAACTGCACACTGTTCATCCTATTGACCCAGAGTGAAAATTGATACTCTTATCTGAAGGACTGTTCCCTTGAGTGTATTTAAACCAGACCAATCTCTGTGTTTAATCTGGGTTCGTCAGGAACCATTAGCTTTGATTGGTTTGTTTTTCTCCCCCTCCATCTCAGGACTTGATTCATTGAGTTAACAACTATTCTCCCCAGAGGATGGCTACTACAAGTGTGTTTCAAGTAATTCCAATATCTTACTTATAGAAATTGAACTGATTTTTTTTTCCTTTTTAGTTTTATTTGAAGAACTACTGTAATGAATTCTGTATTTGTTCAAATCTTTGAAGATCTGTGAGTGCAAGGCAGTCACTCACATCTCTATCATGTTAGCATGCTATTTATCACCATTTCCATTCTTTATTGTTGAATTATGCAGGCCAGTTAAAAATAATAAGCATCACTTATTGAAGACTCAAACATTGGTATTCAATAAATCCTCATTAATTATGATTTGACTAACTTGGGATTTATGTTATTTCAGAAAAGAACTAGGTATATGTTTATCTCTGCAAAATATCAGGAAAATAGAGTAGTAAGCATTTTAGCAGTGTAAATAAGACTGGAAGAATTATTAAGAACAGACTATATTTCTTTTAAAATAGTCTAGAATAACACATTACTGAGAAAATAAAGCACTCTGTTTTTGAAGCCCCAGCAAATTACAATCTATGAGCCCCATCACAGCTTTTATAAGAGTGCTTAATTAAGTTGCCCTGCTAATATGCAGAATGCATCTCTAAGTACAGTTTTGAGGTGGAAAAACCATTGCATTATCTGAGGTAATTCTGAGGTAGAAAAACCATTGCATTATCGTTCAAAACATATAGTTCTAGCTCTCATTTTCAATATCTGTGACTTAGGACCTCAAGTAAATAATTTACCTTTTCTGAGTCTAATTCCTTATCGCTTAAATTAAAAAAACAAAAAACGAAAAACATTGTGCATACCTCACAGAGTTACTTGTGATAGTTGAATGAGCTTGAGCCTGAAAGCCACCTTGAAAATGATAAATCAACCAAATTCTATCTACTCATTACTATGTACTAGATTACTTTTATTATAAATTCACAAGATGATTTTGTCTTCAATTTTTGTATTCTATATGGCATGGAGCACAGTGGCTTCTGCTAGCTTGTCTATAAAATCATAATTGGTATGAAACAGCTTTGATAATTGCCTTGGCTACAATATTCTGAATAATTCTCAGTTTCACTGAAAATATTTGAATGAGTGAGTTATTCATGAATAAATACCACTGATATCATGGAGAAATGATAAGATTCCTCATTTAAGCTCTCAAACACTTTCCATTGTGCAAATTAAACACATCAGTTGCATTTAAGAGTAAATTCTGATAGGCCCATATTTACTCACACTGTTATAGCACAAATTTTTTGTGTGACAGGCTTTAAATTAGCAATGTTTTTTACATATAAACAAAAGGAAAATGCTTCATGAAGCAAACTCCAACTACATCCTTATAAGAAATTTTATAACATAACGAAAGGGTTAATACTAAGCTGTCATTAGTTAAATAATTAATTTTGGAAAACTAACCTAATCATTGTTGAAGACTAATATTGAAAAAATTTTAAGTATTAAATATTGTCTCCTTGTAGACTGAGGCACTTTTCTTTGTCATTCCAGGTTGCTAGACAAGAAGTGCCCATTGTTTAGGGGAGGACAGGCTTAAGAGAATAGCAGAACAAAGGCATGGACCTAACATTCTTGCCTTTTATATTTTAAAGGATATTATCCAGTTACAAGACAACAAAATTAGTGAAGAAATGTATGATCTCACAGAAGCAGTTCTTTCCCACAACCCTCCCCAGACAAGAGAAAGATTCTTAGAGCTGCAGGAAGGAGTTTAGCAATCAAGGTGGTGATAAGGGTTTCTTACCCCTTCCTCTTTTACTTGAGTTGATTCTAAACTAATAGGGACAAAGTAGAATCCCCTCATAATTTGGGGGATCTGAAATTAAGTATGATCTGTACTGCCAAGGTTCTGTGTGTCTTCTTGGCAGAAGAGAATGTAGAAGTGAAATGGCTAAATGGGTTCTCCATGCACCAAGACTTACAGTGTAGACAGATGGGTTGTTTGTTTTGTTTTTTGGTTTTGTTTGTTTGTTTGATTATACTGGTGTAGCATTGTGAATAAAAAAAATTGGAGGAGGCTTGTGGCAGCATATGTGGCATGGATCATATAATGGGATTGCATGAGAATTTGACCCTAGGAGGAATCCTTGAGTCTACCTTGAATTAGCAAAATAATGTTTTTTTTTTCCTCCTGGGCAGAATGGGATTAAGATTGAAACTAGGTTGAGTTATAGAAAACAAAGAAAATTACTATTTTGTATAGTTGGGTTTGTAAATATGGCACCTACAACGTTAGTCTTACTATTATATTGATTGAGTTCTCTTCCTAACATAGAATTCATCACAGTAACTCTTTTTTATGTTTGTAAAAGACAAAACAGAGGAAGATAAGCAAACTGGCAAGTGGCATCAAGTTTTCTCCTTGTTTTCCTTTGGCATGTGCTAGGTTTATCTGCAAGGGCCAGGTTTGGTGGGGGGCGGGGGGAGAGGGGTCCCAATTCTCTCTACTGTCATGTTTGGATGCCATGAACAGTTTATTTCCTCTCTGCCTATTTATCCACTTGAAAATGATTTTTGGAAAGTTCTTACTCTATTTCAAATGCGTAGGAAGGAACTTTGTTTTTAATTAAAATCCTTTCCAGATAATGAATTTTTAGTTCTAAGTAATGGTTTTGTGATTATAAAATATCCTTAACCAATGTAGCTCCTAAATTCCTCTCAAGGAGCTTAAATGAAGCAATCTTCCTGGAATATGGGTAAGTGGCTGCATTTGCAAAGATGGTACACTGACATATCATTGATATGGATGTCCATATTATTTGGATAGAGAAAATGGAAAAATTAACAAGGTTTACTCATCATCCCCCATCCAGTGGCACCTCCAGATGAGGTTTTGGTAGCAACACCTCTCATTATTAGCTTTCCTTGTGTGCTGCCTTCTGCTTACTGCTTGTATATTTTATTTAATCACTAGTATATTCTGCTTCAAATGTGGTCAGATATTAGTTAGAGAGGATGATTCACAGTGGTTTTATGTTGAGAAGTAGGCTGACCAGAGGAAAATATCCATAGGAAGTTCTTGGCTATGGTAGAGCTGAGTTTATGTCTGGAGGGCTCAAAAACAAAAATGGGAAAATTTGATCTTTCATTTTTATGTCCAAGCTGTCTTAAATTATGTCACAAGAGGATCTGTCTTTTACTGCTCTTCAGTGTACGGTGCTTTCCTTAATCCAGCTCTAACACCTCATTCTTCAGTTAAATAAGACACAAATTTATCAACGTATTTAATCTAAAAGTGGCAGAATAGCATTTCCCTGTTTCTGTGGTGCTTGTTTTATGTAACTCTAGATCTTGGACAGGAATATATTGTAAGATCTGGAAAGTATATGACTCAATGAAGCTGATTTAATTCGTCAATGAAAATACTGAGGATTTTGGTTCATGTAATAGAAAGCTCACCAGCCTATTCATTTAACAAATATCTATTAAGCACATGCTATGAAAAGGATACTTGTTCTTGACATAAGGATGTAGCAGTAAAAAAACACCTCTCTCTCTTTTTGTATCTAGGAGAGTGAACAGACAGCAGGTAATAAGTTAAAAAATAGCCGAAGTCATGACAAGTGTTATGAAAAAAATAAATAGTGTTTTCTGACAGTGTCTGGGTGGTTTTACAGTGATAGTTGGGGAATGTCCTGAGAAGTTAGTATTTAAGCTGAGCTCTAAATAGCAAGAAGGGGATAGCTACGTGAAGATTGTGTGGGAGAATTTGGAGGCAAAGGGAAAACTAGGTGAGTTGGAATTCCAGAGTGGCAAAAGCCTATTGGATGAAGGTGATGGCAACATGAGGGAAAACAGTTTAGAGAGGTAGATATGGGCTGCTACTAATGGTATCAAGGGAATTGGGTTTTATTTCAACAGTGATGGGAATCTAGGGTAGAGTTTAACACAAGAGCATAAAGTTGTTTGATGATTTAAAAACACTCCTTTCTATAGATTATAAATATCAAGTTCCATTTCAAAAATTGGCAAGTAGATACTTTAAATCAACATTTGAAAAGTTCTTTTCTTGATGTATCTGCAAATCAAACAAAATGTGAAATGCCCTATTCAAATTATACATCACCATGAGATAGAAATTCCTGATAATTTTTCAAGTTTTAACAATGAAGTTGAAATTGGAGAAGATTATCACTTGAAATGAGTTGATCTCTCCTTGCCTAAAATTAGGCCACTAACTTTAAAACATAATAAATATGATTTTAGATTATATTGTTTCTTGGTAAAAATTTCTGTCACAGAGTGTATTAGGCTTTGTTTTAATTAAATGAAATAAGGCATTTGTAACTTGATGATAAATGTCTCTTTAAAGTGCATATGAAATCATGCTCCTGGTAATTTGTTAAATTAGTATAGAAATTTCACACTTCCACAATAATGTTTAATTTGCATTTTATTTAGGGTAAGTGCCCTGTCATAAACTGCCCACTCCATCTTCACATCCACTTCCTTTTTTTAACAATTCCACGGACATCTACACACTTACATTTTCCCTAATGCTGAGGGTACCAAACAAATTATAGTCAAGGTGGAGTGGTGGGGTTAGTAGAAAATTATTCTAGAACCAAACACATTTCTTTTCAAATTTCATGTTACATTTTTTATTACATATTATAGTTTTTCTTTTGAGTGGCTTTTTAACTATGGCTTTAAATTTCATTATTATTAATTAGCTTGTCTATCTAAGACACTCCTTCCCCTTAACCATTTTTATAAGAAGCTTACAGTTTCTTTTCTTTTTTTTTTTCTTTCTTTAACATTCATTTATTCCACTAATCTAGTTTCCCCCCACCCCCGGTGCTTTGTTCTTATTTTTAATTTAGATAACTTTATTTTTTTTGAAACGTAAAAATATTTATTAACTCATTTATAAATAACAATAATCAACCTACTACGTGTCAGCATAAATCATGTTTTTAACAGAAAATATCTGTATTTTCCAAAACAAGAGAAAATATGTGACAAGAGTGGCATTCTTTTACATTAAGTTCTTTTTGCATAAATTTACATCACTTTTTTTAATTCAAACAGAAAGTCACAAAAATTATAATCATCCTCATCAGTTCACTCAGTTCCATGTAATTAATTTTTTTTTATCTTGATCTTTTGTCAGCACTTTTGTGAATTCATCAGTTTTCCATTAGAGTTCTGAAAATGCTTATTCATTCAGTTCAGCAGTATAGTCCATTACCAGAAACCTGTATTTGTCAATCTTTCCCATGAATTCCTTGAAGATGAAACCCTTTCATAGGAACATTTTTGCAAAAGCATCAGAGTACACCCAGAACTCTCTGTAAATGACAAAAGACTTAAAAATGACAATGGTTAAAGATTTGATGAAAGTTCATAATAATGCAATTGACAAGGAAATTTAGTTATTTCTGAGGTATACATTTTAAATATCTAGAATTATGACTTACAACATTATACCAGAACATATAAGATTTTTATGAATTTCATGCAATGTCTGAAACATTTATATTAACATATTTCCATACAAATAACCCAAAGAAAGTTTAGTGTTAGGTTTTTTTTTAATTTTTGAGTTTTATTTTATTTATTTTTTTATACAGCCAGTTCTTTTTTTTTTTTTTTTTTGCGGTACGCGGGCCTCTCACTGTTGTGGCCCCTCCCGTTGCAGAGCACAGGCTCCGGATGTGCAGGCTCAGCGGCCATGGTTCACGGGCTTAGCCGCTCAGCAGCATGTGGGATCTTCCTGGACCGGGGCACGAATCCGTGTCCCCTGCATCAGCAGGCGGACTCTCAACCACTGCGCCACCAGGGAAGCCCCAGCCAGTACTTATTAGTCGTCCATTTTATACACATCAGTGTATACATGTCAATCCCAAATTGCCCAATTCAGCACACCACCATCCCCATCCCCCCACGGCTTTCCCCCCTTGGTGTCCATACGTTTGGTCTCTACATCTGTGTCTCAACTTCTGCCATGCAAACCAGTTCATCTGTACCATTTTACTAGGTTCCACATACATGCGGAATATACGATATTTGATATTCCACATACATGCGGAATATACGATATTTGTTTTTCTCTTTCTGATTTACTTCACTCTGTATGACAGTCTCTAGGTCCACCCACATCTCAACAAATGACTCAATTTTGTTCCTTTTTATGGCTGAGTAATATTCCATTGTATATATGTACCACATATTCTTTATCCGTTCGTCTGTCGATGGGCATTTAGGTTGCTTCCATGACCTGGCTATTGTAAATAGTGCTGCAATGAACATTGGGGTCATGTGTCTTTTTGAATTATGGTTTTCTCTGGGTATATGCCCAGTAGTGGGATTGCTGGATAATATGGTAATTCTGTTTTTAGTTTTTCAAGGAACCTCCATACTGTTCTCCATAGTGGCTGTATCAGATTACATTCCCATCAACAGTGCAAGAGGGTTCCCTTTTCTCCACAGTCTCTCCAGCATTTGTTGTTTGTAGATTTTCTGATGATGCCCATTCTAACTGGTGTGAGGTAATACCTCATTATAGTTTTGATTCGCATTTCTCTAATAATTAGTGATGCTGAGCAGCTTTTCATGGGCACCTTGGCCATCTGTATGCCTTTGCAGAACTGTCTATTTAGTTCTGCCCATTTTTGGATTGGGTTGTTTGTTTAATATTGAGCTGCATGAGCTGTTTATATATTTTGGAGATTAATCCTTTTTCCGTTGATTCGTTTGCAAATATTTTCTCCCATTCTGAGGGTTATCTTATCATCTTGTTTATGGTTTCCTTTGCTGTGCAAAAGCTTTGAAGTTTCATTAGGTCCCATTTGTTTATTTTTGTTTTTATTTCCCTTACTCTAGGAGGTGGATCAGAAAAGATCTTGCTGTGATTTATTTCAAAGAGTGTTCTTCCTATGTTTTCCTCTAAGTGTTTTATAGTGTCCGGTCTTACATTTAGGTCTCTAATCTATTTTGAGTTTATTTTTGTGTACAGTGTTATGGAGTGTTCTAATTTCATTCGTTTACATGTAGCTGTCCAGTTTTCCCAGCACCACTTATTGAAGAGACTGTCTTTTCTCCATTGTATATCCTTGCCTCCTTTGTCATAGATTAGTTGACCATAGGTGCGTGGGTTTACCTCTGGGCTTTCTATGTTGTTCCATTTATCTATGTTTCTGTTTTTGTGCCAGTGCCATATTATCTTGATTACTGTAGCTTTGTAGTATAGTCTGAAGTCAGGCAGTCTGATTCCTCCAGTGCCGTTTTTTTCCCTCAAGACTGCTTTGGCTGTTTGGGGTCTCTTGTATCTCCATACAAATTTTAAGATTTTTTGTTCTAGTTCCATAAAAAATGCCATTGGTAATTTGATAGGGATTGCATTGAATCTGTAGATTGCTTTGGGTAGTATAGTTATTTTCACAGTATTGATTTTTCCAATCCAAGAACATGGTATATCTCTCCATCTGTTCGTATCATCTTTAATTTCTTTCATCAGTGTCTCCTAGTTTTCTGCATAGAGGTCTTTTGTCTCCCTAGCTAGGTTTATTCCTGGGTATTTTATTCTTTTGGTTGCAGTGGTAAATGGGAGTGTTTCCTTAATTTCTCTTTCAGATTTTTCATCATTACTGTATAGGAATGTAGGAGATTTCTGTGAATTAATTTTGTATCCTGCAACTTTACCAAATTCATTGATTAGCTCTAGTAGTTTTCTGGTGGCATTTTTAGGATTCTCTATGTATAGTATCATGTCATCTGCAAACAGTGACAGTTTTAATTCTTCTTTTCCAATTTGTATTCCTTTTATTTCTTTTTCTTCTATGATTGCCATGGCTAGGACTTCCAAAACTATGTTGAATAGTAGCGGTGAGAGTGGACATCCTTGTCTTGTTCCTGATCTTAGAGGAAATGCTTTCAGTTTTTCACCATTGAGAATGAAGTTTGCTGTGCGTTTGTCATATATGGCCTCTATTATGTTGATGTAGGTTCCCTCTATGCCCACTTTCTGGAGAGTTTTTATCATAAATGGGTGTTGAATTTTGTCAAAAGCTTTTTCTGTGTCTATTGAGATGATCACATGGTTTTTCTTCTTCAATTTGTTAATATGGTCTTTCATATAGATTGATTTGCATATATTGAAGAATCCTTGCATCCCTGGGATAAATCCCACTTGATCATGGATGGTGTATGATCCTTTTAATGTGTTGTTGGATTCTGTTTGCTAGTATTTTGTTGAGGATTTTTATATCTATATTCGTAAGTGATATTGGTCTGTAATTTTCTTATTTTGTAGTATCTTTGCCTGGTTTTGGTATCAGGGTGATGCTGGCTTTGTAGAATGAGTTTGAGAGTATTCCTTCCTCTGCAATTTTTTGGAAGAGTTTGAGAAGGATGGGTGTTAGCTCTTCTCTAAATGTTTGATAGAATTCACCTGTGAAGCCATCTGGTCCTGAACTTTTGTTTGTTGGAAGATTTGTAATCACAGTTTCAATTTCATTATTTGTGATTGGTCTGTTCATATTTTCTATTTCGTCCTGGTTCAGTCTTGGATGGTTATACCTTTCTAAGAATTTGTCCATTTCTTCCAGGTTGTCCATTTTGTTGTCATAGAGTTGCTTGTAGTAGTCTCTTAGGATGTGTATTTCTGCGTTGTCTGTTGCAACTTCTCCTTTTTCAGTTCTAATTTTATTGAGTCCTCTCCCTCTTTTTCTTGATGAGTCTGGCTAATGGTTTATCAATTTTGTTTATCTTCTCTAAGAACCAGCTTTTAGTTTTATTTATCTTTGCTATTGTTTTCTTTGTTTCTATTTCATTTATTTCTGCTCTGATCTTTATGATTTCTTTCCTTCTGCTAACTTTTAGTTTTGTTTGTTATTCTTTCTCTAGTTCCTTTAGGTGTAAGGTTAGATTGTTTATTTGAGATTTTTCTTGTTGCTTGAGGTAGGATTGTATTGCTATAAACTGCCCTTTTAGAACTGCTTTTGCTGCATCCCGTAAGTTTTGTATCGTCATGTTTTCATTGTCATTTGTCTGTAGGTATTTTTTGATTTGCTTTTTGATTTCTTCAGTGATCTCTTGGTTATTTAGTAACATATTGTTTAGCCTTCATGTGCTTGTGTTTTTTACGTTTTTTTCCCTGTAATTCATTTCTAATCTCATAGCGTTGTGGTTAGAAAAGATGCTTGATATGATTTCAGTTTTCTTAAATTTACCGAGGCTTGATTTGCAACCCAAGATGTGATCTATCCTGGAGAATGTTCCATGTGCACTTCAGAAGATAGTGTAATCTGCTCTTTTGGGATGGAAGGTCCTATAAATATCAATTAAATCTATCTGGTGTATTGTGTCATTTAAAGCTTCTGTTTCCTTATTTATTTTCATTTTGGATGATCTCTCCATTGGTGTAAGTGAGGTGTTAAAATCCTCCACTATTATTTTGTTACTGTTGATTTCCTCTTTTATATCTGTTAGCAGTTGCCTTATGTATTGAGGTGCTCCTGTGTTGGGTGCATATATATTTATAATTGCTTATCCTCTTCTTGGATTGATCCCTTGATCATTATGTAGTGTCCTTCCTTGTCTCTTGTAACATTCTTTAAAGTCTATTTTATCTGATATGAGTACAGCTACTCCAGCTTTCTTTTAATTTCTATTTTCATGGAATATCTTTTTCCATCCCCTCACTTTCAGTCTGTATGTGTCCCTAGGTCTGAAGTGGGTCTCTTGGAGACAGCATATAGATGGGTCTTGTTTTTGTATCCATTCAGCGAGCCTGTGTCTTTTGTTTGGAGCATTTATTCCATTCACGTTTAAGGTAGTTATCCATATGTATGTTCCTAATACCATTTTCTTAATTGTTTTGGGGTTTTTTTTGTAGGTTCTTTGCTTGTGTTTCACACTTAGAGAATTTCCTTTAGCATTTGTTGTAGAGCTGGTTTGGTGGTGCTGATTTCTCTTAGCTTTTGATTGTCTGTAAAGCTTTTGATTTCTCCATCGAATCTGAATGAGATCCTTGCCAGGCAGAGTAATCTTGGTTGTAGGTTCTTTCCTTTCATCAGTTTAAGCATATCATGCCACTCCCTTCTGGCTTGTAGAGTTTCTGCTGAGAAATCAGCTGTTAACCTCATGGGAGTTCCCTTGTACGTTATTTGTTGTTTTTCCCTTGCTGCTTTCAGTAATTTTTCTTTGTCTTTAATTTTTGCCAGTTTGATTACTGTGTGTCTCTGCGTGTTTCTCCTTGGGTTTATCCTGTATGGGACTCGCTGTGCTTCCTGGACTTGGGAGGCTATTTCCTTTCCCATGTTAGGGAAGTTTTTGACTATAATCTCTTCACATATTATCTCTGGTCCTTTCTCTCTCTCTTCTCCTTCTGGGTCCCCTATAATGCGAATGTTGTTGCGTTTAATGTTGTTCCAGAGGTCTCTTAGGCTGTCTTCATTTTTTTAATTATTTTTTCTTTATTCTATTCCACAGCAGTCATTTCCACCCTTCTGTCTTCCAGGTCACTTATCCATTCTTATGCCTCAGTTATTCTGCTATTGATTCCTTCTAGTGTAGTTTTCATTTCAGTTATTGTATTGTTCATCTCTGTTTGTTTGTTCTTTAATTCTTCTAGGTCTTTGTTAAACATTTCTTGCATCTTCTCGATCTTTGCCTCCATTTTTTTTCTGAGGTCCTGGATCATCTTCACTATCATTATTCTGAATTCTTTTTCTGGAAGGTTTCCTATCTCCATTTCATTTAGTTGTTGTTCTGGGGTTTTATCTTGTCCTTCATCTGGTACATATCCCTCTGCCTTTTCATCTTGTCTGTCTTTCTTTGGATGTGGTTTTTGTTCCCAGGGCTGCAAGATTGTAGTTCTTTTTGCTTCTGTTGTCTGCTCTCTGTGGTTGAGGCTATCTAAGAGGCTTGTGTAAGTTTCCTGATGGGAGGGACTGGTGGTGGGTAGAGCTGACTGTTGCTCTGGTGGCAGAGCTCAGTAAAACTTTACTGAGTGAATACACTGTAGGAAATTAGGCAAATATTCCTACAAGTTAGGTTTGTATAATGATCTGAAAGATTTGGCACTTTCTGTCAGGAGCTCAAGAGAGATGCTTTTTTTATTAAAAATTTATTAATTTATATTTTTATGTTTTGGCTGTGTTGGGTCTTTGTTGCGGTGTGCGGGCTTTCTCTAGTTGCACGAGTTGGGGCTACTCTTCGTTGTGTTGCACGGGCTTCTCCTTGCGATGGCTGCTCTTGTTGTGGGGCACAGGCTCTAGGCGCACAGGCTTAAGTAGTTGTGGCTTGCGGGCTCTGGAGCGCAGGCTCAGTAGTTATGGCACACAGGCTTAGTTGCTCCGTGGCATGTGGGATCTTCCCGGACCATGGCTCAAACCCGTATCCCCTGCCTTGGCAGGCATATTCCTAACCACTGCACCACCAGGGAAGTCCCATAGATGCTTTTAAGAATCTTTATCTTTCCATTTGCGCAGAGGGGCTTTGTTATTATGTAAGCAGCATATGGCTGTGAAATGAGAGGTGGGCTCTTGCTAAGCTGCCAAGAGTATTTGTGGACGTGGAAACTATGAAAAATAAATAAATGAACAAGATGCAAGGAAATCTTGTGGTTGAGAAAATGTTAATGTTGTTGTGAAGTGTTAGTGAAGTTGAGATTTGTTGGCTATTGAACTAGCTTGTTGCACAGTTAGGATATGCAAAACATGTTCAAAGTGTATAAAAAGGGGTTTTAAGAACTCCAGAGGAGTTTTTTTATTTCCCTTTGTGTGATATTATTTCACAATGATACAACTTTGTCATTTTTGTTGCTAGTATGAATTTAATGAAATGAAAATTGAATATTACCCTAATGTGACTACAACTTTGTTATTCAGTGTGTGGTCCATGAACCAGCAGCATTGACATCTCCAGGGAGATGATTAGAAATGTAAAATTACAACCCTACCCAAAGCCAACTGAATAAAAATATTTATTTTAACAAGATTTGAAGGTTTGATGAGAGATAATAACAGAGAAAATTAAAAGTTATTGTTCAGAAGTCATCAAATTGCAATCCTATTATTAACCAGGTTGATATTTTCTTTACACAATAGTCAGGAAATGAATTATTTACTAAGGTCAAATGGAAAATAAGATGAAAGGAAATGCAAAAATATCAGCTATCATATCATGCAATATATACCTGAGTACCAGTTAATGTCCAGAGCAGTATGAAGAGAGGGGTTTTTTTAAATGGTCAAAATGGGGAAGAAAATGTATCTATTCCACTGTTATCTTTGTTCAGTTTACAATCCTATCCTCAACTTAGCATATTTTTTTTCTTAAGTAGTATTAAATACATACATAAGGAAAATGTCATAAACTTACTTTATTTGACTAAAACCTTTAGCTAAGGCATTATTAACAAATGAAGTGAATAGCTTTGGAAATTAGAATAAAATTAACAGTAATATTAATAATGTGCTAATTGTCTTTCCTTTCTGTTGACTTTAGGAAGAGTTGGGTCATAATATATTTATAAGAATGTGACTTAGTTCTATTTGATGCCTAATTCAATATCTTTATAATAAGCTAAAAACATTTATTTAAATAATGTTCAATTTAAGATTCATGTGAATTTACATAAATTATGATAGGGCTCATGTTTGTTGAAATATCCGTAATGAATATGCAGGTAAAATGTTTAATATTATAGAGATTATAATGAGGTCCTTGAAATATTTTCTTTTGGTGAGGATTTTTATAAGACAAGTTGGCATGTCCCTGCTGAAATGGCTTTTAATTTATTTTTAATTGATTACAGTTGAGTCAAAGAGTCATGTGTCAAATAACAACTTCCTAACTTATACTGTTATCTTTTTTCTCTTACATTTATGGGGCAGTATTAGGGACATGAGTCCTGTTGTTGTAAAATATATTTGTTGCACAAAGCT
Organism: Stenella coeruleoalba; assembly: GCF_951394435.1. Taxonomy (NCBI): domain Eukaryota; kingdom Metazoa; phylum Chordata; class Mammalia; order Artiodactyla; family Delphinidae; genus Stenella; species Stenella coeruleoalba. The sequence continues at coordinate 70,519,798 of NC_137147.1, read as the reverse complement.
CTGTTTTGATTCAACATCCAGACTCAGTGTGGTTTCTCACCATTGCTTCTTCTGATATATTCCTGTTTCTGTGTTTTAGTTTCTATGATCATTGAGATTCAGTGAACTTAAAGAAGCTACTACTATATGGGTGCACTGGGAAAGAAAAGAGTTCTTTCAAAATAAGGGTGTAGGTAGAAGCTTAGCAACTTCAGTGCCATGACTTTAGTGCCTCCTGATGCCATGATTTCAAGGATACCAGGAATATCCCCATGTTTTTAGGTGGCTTTTCTACTGCTTATTAGTAGACAGAAGTTTTTTTTCTTTCAATGTTTTGACATTTGTCTATTTAAATGAGACACTTTATATCATGAAGAATGGATCTTAACAATGACAAATATAATTCTTAATATTCACAAGTGTGCACTTACAATATTTTGAAATTTGTGAAACATTGTCTTCTTATCTGGATAGTATTTTTACTTAGAAAAAAATGTGTAGCATAACTTCAGAGCTTAATTAATTGAAGAAGCTAAATGCTAGTAGTGGGTTGAATGGTGGATCCTAAATCTAATGACAAATGTCATTGGAAAGGTAGGGAAGATGTAAGACACAGAGATAAAAGGGAGAAATCAGTTTGAAAATGGAAGTAGAGATTAGAATTATCCACTTAAAAGTCAAGAAATGCTGACAATAGCTAGTAGCTATCAAAAAGTGGAAGAGGCAAGGAAGGATACTTCTCTAGAGTCTTAGGGGGTAATATAAACTCAAAAACCCCTTGATTTTGGATTTCTGACCTCTGGAACTGTGAGAGAGTAAATTTCTGTTCTTTTAAGCTGCCAAACATCTGGTAATTTGTCATGTTGATCCCAGGAAACTAATATACTGCTGTATCAAATAATTCCAAAACTTAATGACTTAGCAAAATGTATATTTATTGCTTACTCACATCATAGTTCATCGTTTTGGCAGGTGAGACTCTGCTTCATGCAGTCATTCACAGACCCATATTCTGCCAATTGTGGGGCTCTACCATTCTCAAGAAGTGACTCCTAATGTTTCGGCAAAAGAAGAGAAAGAACGTAGAGAATCACGTTGGTATTTTTTTTGGCCATGTGTGGAAGTGGGACACATAACTTCTTCTCACATTCCTTGAGCAAAAAATTCAATAATATGACCCCACCCTAACCAAAAAGATGTGTGAAAAATGCAGTCTTCCTGTGTGCCAAGAAAGATGGTGCATTTGGTGACTACATAGCATTTTTTTGCCACAGTTTGTCCTTCCAGTATTAGGTATCTGTTTCATTCTTTCTGCTAAACATAGAAAATACTAATGACCTCTCCAATTAGGCAGACAACCCAAAGTTAATCCACTTACTGCCTCCAGTTCAGAGTCAGTCTTTCAATCTCTCTCTATTTCTGTCTGTTTATCTAGTAAATTGTTTAAGATAATTTTTTACCATAATTGACTTTTTTGATTAACTGATCAACTTCTAGATACTCTAGATAAAAATTCCAGCCCTGTTATTCTCATGAAATGGAATTTTAGGCAAATTGCTTATCTTCTCTGAACCCATTTTCTAGTTTGTAGAATAGAGATAATTAATGGTCGATTCCAGTTACTGGCTTTAGTTACTTTGAAGCTTAAATTAGTTAAGGCTTGAAAAATACCAGCATTTAGTTCCTGATTTGTTAGTAGATTGATAGTTTTGGATGTGCCTCCCAAAATACATACTGACTTCAAGGCCTGTGTATAGCAAATAAACAAGTAGATCTTTCAATGTCTTGGTGTTTGGGGACAATAATAGGCTTTAACTTCTAGGAAGATATTTGATGAAATATACCTTGTAAATAATTGTCATGGGGCAATTAATTCCATCCTTTACTTGAAACGCAAAGGATATTGAGGAATGCCACCTGGAAGGCTTAAAATTCTCTCCTTTAAAATTTTTTTTTTTACTCTCACTTACAATAAAGCGACCTACATTTTATTTTCTGGTCAATGTGAGAATCAATATATTTGACTTCCTTTTCAAACCCTAGATTTTATAATTTGCTGACATAGACCTTTATAGGTATATTTTTGTAGCTTTTTTGAAACTATTAATAACAGTATGGGGCAGCCACTTATTTTAGGCCAGTGAAATATCTACTGTCTGTTTAAACCAAGTAGATTCATTGGCACATGGAATTTAGCTCTGTGTCTCTACAAATTTTGGATACAGTGCTGAACAGATTTAGATTAAGTTCTATATCATGCTGTTTATTATGTCACATGAATATCTTCTATGGATCCACAAAATTATTTCAAAATGATAAAGTCCCTGATTTCAAGGTATCTCAAATGAAGAGAACCTTCATGGATAACATACAAAATAACAGTTATATAAAGCTTAAAAGTCACCATATACTTTTCATGAAGCATTTATTTATTTTATGAATATATTTTTAATTTTATTATTTATTCAATTATTATTTATCACAGACACCAATCCAGGAGTGGTTTACTGTATGGTAGAAATGTGCCAGGGAGAAAAAAATTAGGGGCAGAGAGATTAGCTTTCTTTCTTTTGTAGTTTTAGTCATGGGAATCTTTGTTAAGGAAGGGGATTTCGAAAGCCTTTGAACAAGAGAGAGGACGAGTGACATGACTGAGTAACAGAAATGGTGAGCAAGGTTTCCTGAATGCTGTGCGTGGAACAGTTGGGGAGATGAGGGAAGTCTGTGACAGTTCAGTGCAGTCACACAGTATGTTTATGTAAAGTTTATTTTACCTCAAATAAATGTAAAGTGGAAATTAAATTCTCACCAGGTGTTAGGCATACTGTGACTTCTGTTTTGTTACTCTGTAGAGGTGTAGAAGACCTTCTTATGCAATTGCAAAACTGAAGGAAAAGACTATACTTTCCCTGTCTATAGGTTGACTCTTACACACACACACACACACAGAGAAGGTATTCAAACTATCATGAAATTAATTCAAACTTTCATAAAATCAGTTAATAGATTTTGACAGCCTTTGGGGTGGCATATTTGAGATCACAAAGAAAGTTTTTCTTCAGAAAGATTACAACCCAGGGTGGCTAAATTCTTTTCAAAATTTCATAATTCTGGGTCATTTTAGGCAAGACATTTAGGCTAACCAGTTGTGTTTAAAATTCGATAATAGCCAATTTTTCCACTCTTGGAAGCAGAGATGCTACAGCTTGTTTAAAACTTCTTGCCTTATTAACAAATGCTAATTATGAGTAATGGAAGTCAAATTACTTTCCATTTCTCAAATAGCTGTACTGTATTTGCAAAGAATTTTAAAGAAATTGAATTAATCTAAGTTTGTTTTAATTATAATTTGTTTTCATAAGGCCCAACTGACAGGTGATACTTACACTTGCTTGAATTACATCAACGGGTAATATTTTAATGTTTTTAGTTGTATAAATTATTTTAGCTCAATGGCAGTATTTAGGCATAAAATAAAACATGTAAATATTTAAAAAACAGATTGAAGTTGTTTGTGCCCTAAATAGATTATTACCTGATGGGCATGCACTTAACATCTGTGATATCTAATGTAAAACCCAAATTAGCTTGAATACTCCCCAATACATTTTCTGAAGAGTTTACATTTTCCTCTAGTGAACTGGGTTGCTACATTTAGCAAATAAACATAGAGAATGACATTATATTTTCCTGTGTTTTCCCCATACCACTGTTTCCTCAATTATAATAAAATATGTTTTTATTTTTTTGAATGGTAGAAACTTAACAAAAAAGGAAATTCATTTTTCAGGCCATCTTATCATAAAGCTACCAAGGAACAGATAAGCATCTTTCTAGCTTTAAAAATAGAGTCCCCTCTGTGAATGCATCTAGATGTGGTTTCAGGTGAAATGCACTGGGGGAAGTGGAGAGAAGTGTAGTTATCAATGGCATGTTTCATGAGGGCATATTACATGCTTAGGACCACTTACCTGAAAGGTTCCTTTTTTTTTTTTTTCCATTTAACTTTCCTGAAAGTACTGTCTGATGCAAAGTAAAAAATGAAGTCCTAGGTTATAGGAGTTAGGGAGGAGGTTTGGTGAAAGATTGTGGGATAAGTCATTTAATTTCCTTGATGTTCAAATAGGTATTTTTTTCAATCAACATTTAATGATTAAACATTTTTATACTAAACTGCAAGATATTTAGGAGACTTTATTTCCACCAGCGGAGCCCAGATGATTTCTAATCCTAGTAATATATGATAAAATCTCAATTCTGGGCGAACCTTCATTTCCTTATCTGTGATACTAGAATGGACTAATCTGCTCTTAACCAAACAGAATGAACATTTCTCACTGAATTGGAATCTCAACATGAGTGAGTTTTTAGATGAATTACATTAACATTTATATCAACCTTCTCATCTTTGGATTTCTTCTTGTCTTTTCATATCCTTGTTTCATCTACTCTCTTCAGGGTTTAACTTTGATCAGATATTTGGATATAGAATTAATAAAAATATTGTGAGATTTACTGTTCTCATAGAGTAGATGTTTGGCATATAATTTAATAGCTCTGAGTACTTCTAAAAACCTTATCCTTCTTCATCTTCTCCTTTTCCTTTTCTAAACTCTTACACTCCTAAGTAAGAATGTCAATTATTTTTACTATGTTTGCTAAATGTTTTCTTTACTTATGCATTTTTATAAGTTTACCCTGACTAATGGGAAAGGAATCAAGTGGAGCCCATGCTATTGGAGTTTACTCTTTTAGTTATTAAGTCTTTCTTCTGAAAACATTTCATTTTTGATCTTTGGATACATTTCAAAAGAATGCCGCATAAGAGAAATTGGAAAAGGTTAGCTGGAAAGGCATGTAATGTAAAATACATTACCTGTAGAGTGGATATAGCATAATAGTGTGTAGTACTTTTATTCCAGATGTATATGCTATTGCTTAGTAATCTAGACACAAATAATTTTTGGAATACTTAACAATTGCCAAATAAAATATTTTCTTTGACATTATTTCTAAGTTGTTTCATTATTTTAACCAGATGGTATTTTTCCTAGAAATACCACTTTTCAGTCTGAGATGACTACTAACAAAAACCTCATTATTCCTTAGAAGATAGTTGAAGTCGCACTCTCTCTGAAGTTTGCTTCTGGTACCTGCAGTGAACATCAGGAATATGTTTTTTGCAAGGATGAGAAATTGATCCCTTTAGTCCACATTGTGGCTGACTACAATGTCCTTACTCATTGGGTCAGCTAGACATACTCCACTATCCTCTATCTATCTTAACACAAAGTTTTAAGAACTCATCTCTGAGCAACATTCATCATTCCCTGGAAGAAGGAATGGATAATGTTTAAGGATAAAAATGAAATCATTATGGGAGCTGTATTACTTTAATGAATGAAAACAAAAAAATCTCTGGAAGAGAGAACATAGTAGCTTTTTGTTTGTTTCTGAGTTTCTGTGACATTCAAGAAATATTAGTATCACAGCCACCTGCTGGTGATAATTGCCCTCCAAACAAATGTCTTCCTCTGCCTCCTTGAAGGCATAGATTACCAAGGGTTTTATTATTAATTTAAATTAATTTAATTAGATATCACAATGATAAAGTTAGAGTCAAGTTTTCCTTTCACATGCTTTTTTAGGTCATCACAAATTATCAGAATCTTACCTCATTTGACACAAAAAATAATTAAATGAATGTTTCATTAGGAAAAAAAGACAATCTGTTATATCTGTTTATGAATATGAAATTAAATAGAAAGCTGAAATTATAATCTTGGAATTCTGCCAAAATTCTACTCAAGAAAAAAATTTGGGACCTGGGTTATCCATACTGCTATTATTTTCACACTCATTCCACAATTATTTTTCTGTCCACATCATTTTTCTTGAATTAACATATATTTAAAGACACTCTATTTTACCTAGATTAAATGTTTCTTTCTTAATAGCTAGCTTGCAAAGATACAGAACCATGAACTTAGTCATTTGCTTAAAAGCCTGTCTCTGAAAATAGGCATTTTAAAATACAATAGACTACTAGTTTTCAAAAATTTACTACTGCCTGGCCATTAGGATATTCCCATTACTGGAAAAAAAAGGTTCTTGAAAGCTATTGAGGTTTTATCAGTTTCTGTCTGACAAGAAATAGCTTGGATTGCCTATGAATGGATTGGGCCCATAACCTAGATAAACATCAGATAATATGTGAGTCCTTAAGACACTTTTGAGTTATGATAAAACATGTCAAGGTGTGAAGGGAACCTATCTCAGTAGCCTTCGAACCACAGAGTATTAGTTTGGAAAGATTAATCTTAATAGATTTTGAATCAATTTATGCCATTTGCACATAAAATGAGACAGCAAGTTGCTTCTCTCTGTTCTATTTATATTCCCTGGAGGTTAACTTTTAAAATGTATGTGTACTTTGCATTTGGAGAGCTGTCAGGTGATTTTTAAGACTAGAAAACAGATTAGCTTTCGAGATTGAATTTCCTATCCCACAGAGAATTTACATTTAAACAGAAAGTTGGGTTTTATACATATAAAAATGAAAGAAATTTCAAAATTTTACTTAATGTTTTTGAAAGATAACAGAAATTGCACTAGTTAAACCGTAGTTAGAAAAATAATTCTTCAAAGTTTTAAATATATTTCAATGCAGTTTATGTTCCCTAATTATATTGGGTGTACTATTTAAAATACATGATTTTGAAGTCATGAAAAATATTTTGAGGTGTCTATTTTCATGGAAATTCTTGAACTAATTTCTATGTTTTATGCATGAATACTTGCAGTGGCAAGCCAAAACAACTTATTGGAAAGGATGCATTTCCTGTAAGTACCTGAGCATTTGGGTGATCTATGCTTTTGGTACAGCTCTAGCTTAACTAGATGTGAGAGGGTTAGATATTTTGGGAAGTATAATCATTAGCATAATGTAGGTTCTTCTGAAGCAAGGGGAATGTAGGTGATCTAAACACAATCAAGGTCATGAAGCATCAGCGTAACGTTCTTTTTGATTTAGGCCACCTTGATCGAAGGAGTTTTTTCCTAAATATGTGTAACCATGCTAAGCCCATTACAAGATTATATAAGGAAAGTGATCATTCTACTAGCAGATATGCCTTTGTAGAGCCTATCCTGTGAAGGTTTGTGATTTTACACATATACAATTAAGATAGCAAATAAGCTAGTTTAAAGAAAAGGCAAATTCACAGTTGTGGTATGAAGTGTCTTCTTAGTTGATGAAATTCCTTTCTGAGCTATGATCCTTAATGATGGCGGACTAGATGTGTTGTCTTTTTTGAGCGAGGCAGTGACAAGATCAGATGGCAACAGCATGAGTTGTGAAATTTTCTTTCTGGAGCTTTTATGGTTAATAAGTAAATCTAATTATAACTCACCAACAATAAATTATTGACGATGTAAAGTTGATAACTACTAAAACTCAGCAAGTTTGCTGTGTTTTCCAGCAGCTATTTCGGGCTACTTTATGAAGGGTATGAAGCAAAGATCAGTTAATTAAATCAGGATAACATCCGTTTATAAGACTGTTGGGGAAGACTAAAGGTATAGTTCAAAGTGTATAGACTAAAGTGTAGTTTAGTTTAGACAAAGGTATAGACTAAAGTGTAGTTCAGTTAGAAACCTGATCCAGAGAAATGATATGAGTCTGTCCAGTTTTGCTACTTGTCTTTAGACATGGTTTTATGTGTAAGTCCAAAGTTGCAACTCGCCATTTAAAGAACTGTTAACATGAAATTACAAGAAAGAATAGAAAAATCCTAGTTTCTTACTTCTACCCTCTAACATTGTCATGAGAAACAATGTAATTTATGCCATTACCTTTAGATAATACCACATGATTTCATCCCAGACTCATATGAAAATGAATGATCAACATGGATATTATATCTAAGAGGGAATTTCAGCTGTTCCCTAAAGACTATAAGGTTTACAAATATTTTCTTTAAAGAAAACTCACATGTAGGCTAGTTTTAAAATATATATATTTGTTTACCTGCAATATCTAATCTGTAGTTCCACACAATTTTATTTCTAGGCCACTATCAATTCTTTTAAAGTTTTCTCATAGATCCTCTTCCCTAATCATTTTTACTGCTCTACTCTGGACACATTCCAAGGTTTCCACAGTGTCTTAGTAGTGGAATCACATGCACCAATAGTGATCTTTTTATGAGCAAAGCTGAATGGAATCTTACTTGTTTTTCTCTCTGTTGCAAGGACTCTGTGGGACTGTCATGGAGAAAATAAATATTTGTTACTTCTGGTAACGAAAAAAGTATGTGTGACTCAGCAACACATGGGAAGCAGATGTGTTGAATAAGAGCCCACTCCTGTGCATCAGACCTGTCACTGAGTGAGGCTATAAATAGAGAAAAATTAGGGGAGAATGAGCTGCATCCCTGAGTCTGTTCGATCACAGTGAAACTGGAAATATTAAAGTTTGGGTTTTGGATGTAATGATGATTCTGCTCTCTATAGATGGCTGGTCAGCCCATATTTCAGTGAGCCATGCAGCTGGCAAACAACTGTTCCTTCATCCCCGCCCACCACCATACACAAAGGCATTCTGAGCGATGAGGATCTTTTGGATGTTGAAACACACAGAAGTTCAAATCGTGGATATCTGGCTCTAGAAATTGCTAGATTTGCCTTATTAAGTTGACCATTTCTTCCTTTTCCATTCTAGCTAGTGAGAGCTGAAATTTTACCTTCCCCGGCCTGGAGAAATTGGTCTTGCTCTGACACTTTTCATAGGGGAGAGTACTGAGCTCCCAGTTGACTAAGTTGACCAAATGCAAAAGGCATTTTCTAATGGATACAAATGTGGCCTAGCAAGTTGGCTCCATCTTTTCCCAGGCAAAATGTTCCACTTTTGGATTGACAAGAAAGCTAGATTTGGATTAATAACTCTAAGAATTCAAATGTGGAGAGTTTACTAAAGGGCTGCTGCGTAGACAATAAGTATCCTTCTGGCAGGTGTTGATTCCCTAGAACTAATACACTTGTAATTTTTCAATATGACTTTTTTCAAGCTCATATTAATATATTGATACTTACGTTAGGGGATTTTTTTAAACTTTTTATTTTATGTTGCAGTATAGTTGATTAACAATGTCATGATAGTTTCAGGTGTATAGCAAAGTGATTCAGTTATACATATACATGTATCATTAGGAGATTTTTTTTTCATAACACTTGTAAAATTCAGTGGGAAATATCTGCTCCCATCTCTTATTCATTTGCCAGATATATGCTCTTTAAGTATAAGAAGTTACTGAAAAGAAGGCAGGGCAATTTGTGAGGTCATATGGAAAAAGCCTATTATATTATTTATCATCTTGAAGTCTAGGAGCCAGATTTGGTCATCTTTGTATTTGACAGAACATTACTGCATTGCATATAACATAACATATGCTCAGTGTATATTTGTCAGACTACATTAACAATTCTCTCTCAGCTGGCCACTATTAGAATGAAATTTTGAAGCTTTCTCCCCAAACCTAATTCAGGAGTGTTCTCTCTCCCAAGCTATCTGTTGGTCACTTCGTGAGGAAGTTCTGTTTAGTTAGCCTAACAGGAAAAAAAATTGAGAAGCCTAAATATTAAAAAGGGTATTTTTCTGTTTAAGCAGATTGCAAAACTTATCGTTATCAATAAATTAAAATTTTATTCCTGGGCCCTGATACCATATAGCATATGTTTTATTTCAAAGTTGAAAACAAACAATACCTAAATGAAATAACCATGGTGACTATATTATGTGGAACATACTCACTTTCTGTAACCAATCAGTAACTGAGACATTGCTTTGATATCCCTACTGCAATGAAAATTTGATAAGATTTTTTTTCTGTATTGTGCCATTTAGAAAGTGCTGATTAACTCTCATATTATTTCAGTAGGAGTCTCAGCTACAGGGCAGACTTGATTAGAGTGGTATTCTTCCCTTTTGCTCTCCTCCTTGCTTTTTCTTTTTCACTTGGTTACCAAGACTGCTTATTCACCGAAAATTGCAAACACCTTGACCTCTTGTTTGAGAATGCCTTACTGATAGACGTGGAAAGGACAGATAATATACAGAATGACCTAATTAACTGCGTTGCAAGGAAATCTGGTAGTCAACTTTGCTAACAGCAGACACCTGAGTTATTATCCTAGGAAGAGGAGTTTTTGCTCTTCAGGCCCTTGGATGATAGACATTTTATAAGCTCTTTATCCAAGTACTATAAAGTTAAAGTCAATAAACCTTTAATTAACTACAGTCAATAATAATTTTATTTCCATTTTTTCCAGGGAAATCAAAATAAAAAAATACTCTTTATAAAAATAAGTTTTTCTTCTTATGTTTTACTGGTTTTACAGTCCCCATTTCTTTCTAATATCTCGAGTAAACTTCCAACTTCTCATCTCACTCCTCTTTCCTCTCTTTTCCTCTTTTTATCTTAGGCACTAAAATCTCCCAAATGAATATCTCTCTCCCCTAATTTACTGTACCATTCCACTGACCTGACTTACAAATTCCCTGGTTTTGTTTTGTTTTGTTTTTGCTATATGGAAAAGGAATGGACCGCTCTTGTATAGTATAATACAAAATAATTATCCATGTACAAATTAATTACATACAATGTAGAAACACACTCCAGTTTAATTATTGCTCAATGGCATAAAATGCCTGGTGCAAATCAAAAGCTTTACTTGCAATTTTAATGGCTGTTTTATTTTTCTCTTAAGAATGGATTTCCTTATTTTTTTTCACTGCTTAATTTTTAACTAAGTTTTATTTTAAGGGGTTGATATATTACTGAACCTTCCTGGTATATACACATGTACTTTCTTATACCCTAATGTTCTGTCGTGTATAATGTGTATCATCACCAGTTCCCCATTTGTCATCTGTCTTGTCCTAAACCAAATCTTGCCCATGTTAAAAATTCTATAACTGCCATCATCTTGGAAATGTCATGACATTCATGGATCAATAAAATCCTTTCGCAGAGAGCATGAGAAATATATGAAAAGAGCTTACTAAATTCAGAGAGTTTCTTTTAAAGGTTCGATGAATGACTAAGAGATTTGTATGAGAGAGATTTCAGGGAGGGAGTATTGGATGAGAGTAGGATGAAACCGACAAGGTAGGTTATAATAGTGGTAGAATGGGGGAGAGAGGGAATTCAATTTGAGATGCCTGCAAGGGTCTTTCATCCTAGAGATTATTTTCTTTAAAGCAATGCAAGTGAAAGGACTGCTGCGTACTGAGGCTCCTCAAGTGGCCATCACATTTCTGCAGTATACTAGGCCATACCAAGGTATAATGAGATGCTTTGTATGTGCTGTGTGTGAGAGTGAGAATCAGCTCACCAAATGACTTTTTTTGGGTGATGACTTACAGTCAGGGGGCAGTTTTGTAAATGTGAGGGAGCATAAGAATGCTGGAAGGAGCACTGTGTGCCCAGGGAATTGAAAACAAAAAAGGATTTTGTTGTCTGTATCCTCAATGTCACACTAGAACAAATAAGGAAAGGGAAGAATTGTATGATAGAGGCTGTGACATCAGAAGGATGAGCAAAGTAATTTTACAGTTATAGTTAGAAAATCATTAAAGTCTGATGTTTAATAGGTATCTGAAATGAAGTAGGTAGGCAGAATGTCAAGGTCCTTTTAAACAGCTTAAAGATTACAAAACAAATCAAAGGTTCTGGCAGCTTCTCAGACACTTGCAGGCTAGAAAATTCAGAGAGCAAAAAGGTATATGGGGTTTATCTCTTTTGCTTTTCTTAAACAAAACCAAATTTGAACAAAAAGGGTACAGTGTGTGTAGCAACAATGCTGCCAGATGTGCATGTGCATGATGAGGCCTTTAAAATTTACCCAATTTGTGAAATGAAATTTAAATATTTTGGTTTATTACTTTCTATCGATTTCAATAGGAACAATTCAGATAGTTGTGTTTTTTCAGAGAAGTAAAATAGAGTCAAGGTAAACCAAAAACATAAGACAGTCCCAAAATCCGCCAAGATTTTCTCTGAGAGGCAAAATTAATATTCTACAATTAAAGATTACAAAACACATGCTCTTCTACTAATATATTATTGATTAATGATGTATTACAAATTAATTTCTAGATTTTTGGAAGAGTTTAGAAAATTAATAATTGGATGAAAATTAACTTTCTGTTTTCCAAGATATCATAAATGTAGATAGAAATTTTGCTTTTCTGTCATCCAGTAAGTGGAAGCATTTTTAATTTCAGAAGAGAGTTTGTTGTAAGAAATAAGAGCAATTTTCTATCCTTTTGCTTCTTCATTAAAAATAAAACTGTAAGAAATTTTGTTAGCATTTTTAATTCTATTTCAATCAATAATATACATTACCAATGAAAATATGCTTGCAATGTTATATAAGGCAGAAGTGCTTAACTTTGATAGGTACTGTGGTATATTTTGCTTCTTAATTTGATTAAGCTGAGAACTACATTTCCAGAATCCCCTTCTGCATACCGCGCTAGTTCAGAGTTGGTAAAATGGGAAGATGTGCAAACATGAGAAGTTAAATGCAAAACAACAGCCCTGACTCTCTGAAGGTCATGTTGTGGTCAGATGCCATTGCAGACAGATACAAAGGTACCCAGTAGGTTGTAGTTTGTCTTTTCTTTCCTCTTCTAGGTGTCCAGCTCTTCTCAACTACTGTCCTGTTGACCAACAGTGGGCCCAGGTTTACCACTAAATGTATAGCTGTGGACTCACTGAGGTGGCAGCCAAACAGAATTCACAACCTTCCATAGATGTCCCCATGAGCTATTCCTTGGTGGGTCCACTCTTAGAGTTAGAAGTACTTGACTTAGTAGGTTGGTAGATTGGTAACTCTTTCTCTGAACCTCCATATCCAATATTCAAACTTTACTTCCTCAGTTCCTCCCATAATTGAGCATGATACAATTACCATAATATAATTCTACTTCTCGGACAGGTACAGACGTTAATACTATTGTTTCTGTTGGAAGTAACTATGTCGATTGCATTATTGCTTCCAATTATTTAACCCCTTCCTGTATCCAAACTCTTTTCCCATATCCAAAGTCACTTTTATAAAGTGACTTTGTAATTACTCCCCATAGAGACAGAGCATTTCCCCTACCTCATGTTGGGATTGGCCAGGTGCTTTATTAAGTGAAATGTGGTGGTCATGAAAGTGTACAGTTCTAGCCTTAGGTGTTAAGAGGCTGTGTGTTACTGTTCATCCCTGTTGCCGTTGCTGTGAATAAAACATACTCTGGAAATATCCTCTGGGCCTGAAGAGCCAGTCCAGATGTTCTGCAGACACATAGCCTGAAGCCGCTGATTCAGAAATCTCTGAGAATGATAATAAATGCAACTGAACTTTTGTGTTGTTTGTTATATGGCAGTAGCCAACTGATGCAATAAAAAGGAATGTAGGTAGTGAATTCATTAATTACTTTTTACAGATTTAAGACAGTTGATCATTGTAGCGGATTGTGTTTTCAAAAGTGGCCATAGCAGTATTTCTGATCCTTTCGGCTCTTTCAGAATTTTGATGGGGTATCAGCTCACACCAGTCAGAATGGCCATCATCAAAAAATATACAAACAATAAATTCTGGAGAGGGTGTGGAGAAAAGGGACCTTTCTCTTGCACCGTTGGTGGGAATGTAAATTGATACAACCACTATGGAGAACAGTATGGAGGTTCCTTAAAAAACTACAAATAGAACTACCATATGACCCAGCAATCCCACTACTGGGAATATACCCTGAGAAAACCATAATTCAAAAGGAGTCATGTACCAAAATGTTCACTGCAGCTCTATTTACAATAGCCAGGACATGGAAGCAACCTAAGTGTCCATCAACAGATGAATGGATAAAGAAGATGTGGCACATATATACAATGGGATATTACTCAGCCATGAAAAGAAATGAAATTGAGTTATTTGTAGTGAGGTGGATGGACCTGGAGTCTGTCATACAGAGTGAAGTAAGTCAGAAAGAGAAAAATAAAAACCATATGCTAACACATATATATGGAATCTTAAAAAAAAGATAAGGTTCTGAAGAACCTAGGGGCAGGACAGGAATAAAGATGCAGATGTAGAGAATGGACTTGAGGACATGGGGGGGGAGGGTAAGCTGGGACAAAGTAAGAGAGTGGCATGGACATATATACACTACCAAATGTAAAATAGATAGCTAGTGGGAAGCAGCCGCATAGCACAGGGAGATCAGCTTGGTGCTTAGTGACCACTTAGAGGGGTGGGATAGGGAGGGTGGGAGGGAGACCCAAGAGAGAGGAGATGTGGGGATATACGTATATGTATAGATGATCCACTTTGTTATAAAGAAGAAACTAACACACCACTGTAAAGCAATTATACTCCAATAAAGATGTTACAAGTAAAAAATAATAATTTTGCCATGCCCCTTCCAAGATTCGGAATGTATTTCTCCTTCCATGAAAATGGGTGGCTACCACTGTAAATATTGAATAGTGTGGGGCTGAAGGGATGCTTTGTGATGTCCAATGCTAGGTCATAAAAAAATGGTATGGCTTCTACCTAGTTCTCTCTTTCTCTGTTTCTCAGGACATTTATCCTTTCAGTTCAGTCACCATGTTTTGAGAAAGCCCCAACCACATGGAGAGGCCATTGTAGATGTTCTGATCAATAGCACTAGCTAAAGTCTCAGTACACAGCCAGCATCAACCTTGAAGCATGTGCATACATGAACCTTCAGGTGATTTCCTCCCCCAGCCCTGAGGCTTCCAGCTGAAGCCACGTGTAGGCACAGAGAGAAGCCATCCTTGTGGTGCTCTCTTTGGTTTACTGACCTATGGAATTCATGAGCATAATACAATTATGCCACAAAGTTTGGGGGCAATTTTTTTACACAGCCATAATAACTGAAACAATAAGAAGCTATAGACATTATTAGTATCAACAATCTAGATTTGAAGATGTGGTTGTTCATGGGATAGCTTTGGTGGGAAGGTTGATATTTTTCCACTTACAATAAAGCACGTAGTGTTAATTAACTTAGCTTTTCATCACTTTTTCCTACTAACTTACATAGGAATATTATACTACAATATTTTGTAGCATAAACACACGTAAATTATTTTCCAAAATATTTCAGGAAATTCATGCTGTATTTTGTAATATGTATGGAGTTGAATTTTTTGACACTGAGCATCCAATAGAAAAGCTAGTAAATTAAAACATAAACTCATACTTTCATGAGCTATTAAGTAGAAACTTACTGGGAATTATATCTGTAAGAAATAGTAATTTTTTTCTGTATAACATCCTTTTTTGTTTCTTAGCATTAGCGCAGATCATTAAATCTCATATTGACTTCTTATACTCTGTTTAAATCTTAATTTTTTAATTCATTTCAAAATAAGTCTTCAATAAGTATTTTACTATATTAAATACCTGGGGAGAGCACTGATACAGACAAAACTTCCTGCTTTCCAGGGATTTTTCTAACAAAAGAGAACAGTAGAATCATACTTAAATTTAATTCAAGGCGCAGCTGATAAAGAGCTACAAATTCACTTCCATAGAGCTTTATTTAAAATGAATTTATTTAATAAATCTATACTAAATATCATTGTTCTGGTATTGTAGTTGGATCATGTAATTTCTGAGGTAGAAAAACAAATCTAATCATAGAACAGAAAGGATATATGAACTAGATATCATTAGACCTGTTACAAACGGTGAAAGGTAAATGGTATATGATCTCACCTATATGTGCAATCTAAAAAAAATAAAGATAGTGTTTAATTTTGAGATGGCTATTTTCAGATTTTTGAATAAGAGAGTGGAATGGTCAAACAGTATTATCAGTCTAATTTGGCAGAGTGTGTGCAATACTTCGGAATGGAAGACTTGAAAGACAGCTGAAAGGCCTAAGTCTAGGTGGTGATGAGAGGAAAGGGCATTTTAAGTGCAGGGAATACATTGGCAAGCATTAGGAGTCTATGGGAGATTTGGGGACCTTTTCGATTTGAGTAGTTTATTTCACTGCTGTAACCAAAAGAACATCCAAAGGACAATGAGAGATCATATTTAAAAGTTAGTTTAGGCTAGACCATTAGGAGCCTTGAATGATGTGCTACAGACTTTGAAATTTATTTAGTAGAAAGTTGACATGGAATTATTGAAGGCTTTTCGGTAGGAGAATGACATGATTGCTTGATGTGTTTGGGTTCATAGGATATGATAGCTAAAAGATCATTAAAATGTGTATCGAGTGCAAAAAGCACATCCAAACTCGGTAGTATATTAATGAAATTGAATTATCTGAGAGTTAAGGATTTCTTTATTATCACTCCGTTAGTGTGGAACTGACCATCAAATTTGTTTCTATTGCATGTATGTATATATGCACATGTTATTATCTGTCCTCACTTTCAAAAGATATTTTTGAAAATACTGTGATCAATATTTCCTTTTATCAAGTCTGAACAAATGTAGGCATTTGATTAACGTGCAGATACCACTTTCATTTCCAGTTTTCATTTATAACTCCATATTTGAATTTCTCCATCCATTTCAAAGTACCATGTGATTTTTAATTGCTATACACCAAGGTCCTCTTCCAGATAGTCTTGCATGCAAAGTTTATGATCTTTAACTGCGTTCTACCTAGAACCAGATGTTCAGACATCATTCTGCATGGACAAAATGTGTGGAGGTTAGCATTGCTTCAAAGTTAGTGTCAATCTGTAATCCAGGTACTTGTTTGGGGTAAATTGAAGCCTACTATTACTTTTTAAAATAATGAAGGAAGAATTTAGGTAGTACTAACCTAAAGGCTTACAACTCTATGCACTGGCAGTTCCGTCCTTTTACACATATACCGTTTGTCTCAAAGGGTAGACAACTCTGAGTCACACACAATCATTGTCTTTAAATTTTGTTGAATTTGTTTTATCATGTGTCTTCCTTGAACGACTCAGATGCTACACCCTTCAATGTGATAAATTGCGTATAGGTTTTACAGTACACAGGAAGGCCCAACAATACTTCAATTGGAGCATCTTTCTTGACACGAATTTGCCCTCATTCATGTAGGAACATATGCTTTTCACCAATATCAGTAGGAGTGGCATGTGAGTTCTTGTGGTGGTAAGCAACTTGACTAGAAGTCTTGAGTGCCAAGATAATAGGATTATTGATAATTTCTGGGAGGCACTTAATACATTTTTTTTGTATATCTTAACCAAGATTTTAAAGATATAAAATGGTATATTTTATAATTTTATTATAAAATAATATAATATATAACGAGATGAATAAAAGTTGCTTAAGTTAACTATAAAAACTTTAACTTTTCTGTGATATGGAATTCTTTCTTCTCTGAAGTTGAGCTTTTCTTCTGAGTTGTTGGAGAGTTGGGAGAAAGATTTGTAAGTGCTGGTGTTATGCACCGTCATTCCCCACCCCCAACACTGCTTTCACCACCAGTTTACTTAAACTCTACTCATCTGAAAAGATCTGGTTCAAATACCAAAATAGTACTTCTTCCATCAAGTCTTCCCCCATCAGAAGTAATCTGTTTTTTCTTTGAATTCTCAAAGGAAATTTCTGCATCTTTTCAATGTACACCCTATTAATAGGTATTTCCTCATTTTCTTTAGTACTAGACTTTGCATAAAGCAGATACTAAATACATATTATTTACTTATTGCCGAGAGATCAGCAGTACTTCTAGGTAGTATACCTCATTTGAAGGGTTTATTTTGCAGTTGATTTGGATGGACTAGTTTTTCCCTGTTGTGCCTTGAGAAAACTGAACCAGTGGGGCAATGCCTAATATAACATTATAATTTCTTTTCTTTCATATTCTCATTTATTTTGTATCTCTTTTTAAAGTTGTAAATATTTTCCAATAATTACAAAAGCATAAAGAAAAAACAAATGTATAATACAGAATATCAACATATACAAAAGCTAGGTCTTTGAAAAAATTAATAAAATTGATCTAACAAGACTTAGAAAAAGAGTAAAACTATAAATTACCAATATCAAGAATTAAAGAGGACATAACCCCAAATCTTACTGACATCAATGACAATAAAAGAATATTATGAATAACTGTACACTAATAAATTTGACAATTACTTATTAAAATTCTAGAATAAGCAATAAAAACACATCTGTATAGTCTGATATCTATGAAAGAATTGTATCTGTTATTAAAAAAAACCTTTCGGGACTTCTCTGGCAGTCCAGTGGTTAAGATTCCGCACTTCCACTGCAAGGGGTATGGGTTCATCCCTGGTCGGGGAAATAAGATCCCACATGTTGCGTGGCATGGCCAAAAAAAAATCTTTCAACATTTTCAGTACTTACTGGCTTTCTTTTATCTATTTAAGGAGAGAAATAGCATCCGTTTTGCACAAACTAAGATATTAGAACAAGACTGAGACCATAATAACTTGGTTCAAAAGTGTGACAAATAGATTGTGAGATGAAAATTTTAGGGCAGTCATCTCTCATATACTTAGTTATGCAGACCTGTTTGAAGATGAGAATGACTGTATGTGTATAGAGAAATTCCTAAATACTCTGTAATCAAACTATTACAAATGATAAGTGAAGTTACCAAGTTTGCTCAGTACAAGTTAATGTAAAAATATTCAATTTATTTCTGTATTCTGGCAACAAATAGAAACTAAAAATTCAAAATGGTAGCATTCACCATAACATAAATACATTAGATGCCTGAAAATGAATATAACAAAAAAATGCAAGAATTATACATTGAAAACTATGAAATATTGAGAAAAAAACTAAGACCTAAGGAAATAAAGGATAGACCATGTTCATGTATTGGAAGACTCATACTTGTAATGATTTTTAATTCTACCATAAATCCCTTCAGATCCAACACAATCCCTATGCTGGTGAAATTGACAAGCTGATTCTAAAATTTACATGCAATTGGAAGTTGAAAAAGTAACCATCAGAAACTTGAAAAAAGAATAGTAAAAAAAAATAGGACTTACACTATGAGATACAAAGACATATTTTAAATCTATAATCATTTAAAAAGTATGTTATGGGCAAAATGATAGGAAAAATGTGTGATGAAATAGTAGAGTGCCTAGAATCAGGCTTGTACATAGACAGTGACCTGATTTATGACAAAATTAACTTTCAGGTTCATTGATGATATGATAGTCTTTTAAATAAATGGTGCCATGTCATTTGGTACCTATATAGGAAATAATACATCTCAATATATCTCTGTCTATCTCACACCAGACACAAAAGTTGATTCCCTATAGATTGCTGATATAAACGCAGTCAGTAAAACAAAGCTTTTAGAGGAAAGTATAGAACACTTTTGTGGTTTTACTGTAAGCCAAGGTTTCTTCAGCAAGACACAAAAAGCATTAACCATAAAAAATGGATAAATTGTAAAATGTTATAATTAAGAACTTCCATTGATTTAAAAGTACCATTAGGAGAGTTAAAAAACAACCTACATAGTGGGAGAAATTATTAGCAATATGATACATGACAGATCTATTCAGAATACATTTATTAAAAACTGCAGTAAGGGGGGCTTCCCTGGTGGCGCAGTGGTTGAGAGTACGCCTGCCGATGTAGGGGACACGGGTTCGTGCCCCGGCCCGGGAAGATCCCATGTGCCGCGGAGCGGCTGGGCCCGTGAGCCATGGCCGCTGAGCCTGCGCGTCCGGAGCCTGTGCTCCAAAACGGGAGAGGCCACAACAGTGAGAGGCCCGCGTACCGCAAAAAAAAAAAAAAAAAAAAAAAAAAAAAAAAAAAAAAAAAAAAAAATGCAGTAAGAAAAACAACTCACTTGAAAAATGGGTAAAAGACTTGAAGAGATGTTTTATAAAAGAAGATGGCCACATGAAGATTATATTTAGAACTTCAGAATAAGAATTTATCAAGGGAATGCAAGATAAAATTCCCATCCATTACAATGGGAAAAAAATGGATTAAAAACTATCAAATATTGGAGAAGTGGGGCAACTGGAACTATCATACCCTGTTTATGAAAATGTAAATTAGTATAGCCACTTTAGAAAACTGGCTATGTCTACTAAAGTTCAATATGTCCATATATTATAGCTCAGCTACTCCTCCTATGTATATATCCAAAGTAATACATACATATAATTCTTCCAAAATATGCACTGAAATGTTCATATCATCGCTCATAATCATAATAAACCTGTAAACTACTTAAGTACTCATTGACAGTAGAATTGGTAAGTAAACGACACAGTAGAACACCTGGTAAGGAAAGGACTATGACTACACACACAAACACAAAATTTCCACTTGATCAATTTGCTCACCTTATAAGTGTTTCAGATTAATTTTGATGTTACTTGTACGCTAGTTATAGGTACCTTTTATCAGATTGAAAAATTCCAATCTATTCCCAATTGTTTAAATTAGGGGGGTAGGTTAAATTTTTTAAACAATTTTATTGTACTATAAGGTACGTATAGAAAAGCACATTAATCATAGATATACAGCTCAAATAATTTATACAAAGTTAAAACAAATGTGTAATCAACCCCTGATCAAAAAGCATAACATTATCAGGGTTCTCATAGCCCACCTCATGCCCTTTTTCTTTCACTACCCACTACGCACATCTACCAAGGATCATTGCTATCTCACTTGTAACGTTGTATGCTATTTTAGTCTGTTTTTGAAATTTATATAAAAGAAATAATACCATATTTATCTATTTGTTTATGACTTCTTTTGCTGAATATTATGTCTATGAGGTGCATCCATGTTGTTTTATATATCAGTAGTAGTTTATATGTGCCTCTCCTTGAATTCCTAGGATGCTCTTAATTCAGTTTAATATACTTTTGTACATTGAAAAAATCAGTTTTCTAATCTGAATGATTTCATCTTTCTTAAGAAATCATATCTACCTATATTCTTTCTCATTCTTCCCTTACGTGGTTTTCACATAACATAATTTAATGCCAATTGCTTAAAGTGAATTCTCTCTTATTTGAGTCTCAGGGACAGACTTTTTTTTTTTTTTTTTTTTTTTTTTGCGGTACGCGGGCCTCTCACCGCTGTGGCCTCTCCCATTGCGGAGCACAGGCTCCAGATGCGCAGGCTCAGCGGCCATGGCTCACGGGCCCAGCCATTCCGTGGCATGTGGGATCTTCCCGGACCGGGGCACGAACCCGTGTCCCCTGCATCGGCAGGCGGACTCTCAACCACTGCGCCACCAGGGAAGCCCAGGGACAGACTTTTTAAGGGAAAGATTATTTGTTAATTTGTGGGTTTAGAGAGCTTGTATATAAAGCTGTTTTATGCAGTAACGAGAGAGAGGGAGTGTGTGTGTGTGTGCACGCGTGTGCGTAAGTTAGTATAGACTAGTGGTTCCAGTGGTTCTCAATCAGGGAGCCATTGTTTCCCCAAGGGGACATTAAGGTAGTGTCTGGGGACACAATTGTCACAATTGTAAGGGTGCTACAGGCATCTAGTGTATGGAGACCAACTGTGCTGCTAAATATCCAACAATGTACAGGGCAGCCTCTGACAACAAATAATTTGGTCCAAAATGTCAGTAGTACCAAGAATAAGAAATATTGTTATAAAACTAATTTGATTAATGGTTATAAATGTTTTAATTAGCTACGTTTTCAAGTCGTATTCTTCTAGAAATGTAACTCTTCTTATTAAATGTTCATATTCATTGGCTAATTTTGTTCTTAGTTTTCTCTTAGTATTTTTAATCTCTGCTATAATTGTAGCTCTGTTTGCTATTTGTTGTTAATATTATCTATTTGTTGGTGTTTGCATTGGCTTATACGATATGCCAAAGGTATGTTAATCAGACTTGTGCTGTCTTTTATATTAGATTTAGAACTTTAAATCCATGTTAGGCTCAGGTGTCTAAGGATTTTGAATTCTTAGATAAAGCTCTTTCTTCATCCAAAGTCCAAGGGGAAACATAAGTTTACTTGTGATCTCTCTTTTCCCGTGTGTGTGTGTGTGTGTGTGTGTGTGTGTGTATCTCCACTGTTTCACTGAGGATGAGCTCTCAGTTTTGTGAGGGACTATTGGTGATAATCTCTTTTCTCTCTCAGACACAGAGCATTATCCTCATTTGAGCATTAAAATCCAAGATCCTTCATTTGTTAAGGAAAGAAATGAATGGCTCCCTCACTCCACCCCAGCCAAATTATCAGCTTGTGTATTTCCTTCTTTACTTTTAGTTCCCTTTCCAATTTTGGTCCCTGAAGTTTTCTCATAATTATAACTTAACTATTGGCTATGCAGTTAAAAGTACTGTTTAAAATTTAATCACACATTTCTAGCTGTTTGAGATCAGATGGATTTTCAGATTACTTAGATTATCATATTGCTGGAAACAGGAGTCATTCCACTATTAAAAATAAATATTTGCATTTTGTAAGTTATTTGAAATAAATTTCTCATATTTGGCATGTTACTTGCCATTTCAGCAGAATTCTTTGATTTCATAACGTATAGCTACAATAATGAAATAAAGAGAATATCATGTGTAAAGTGTTTCTTGGGTAGGACAAAAAGAGGCATTGTCAGGCCTTATTCATTCTCTTATATCAAATTGAGACTATATGTAAGTTATCTGATGTTGAGGCTTTTTTCTTTAAACTCTTCTGGAGAAGTTCTTATTGTAGTAGGCGACTCCAACATGAATTTCTGTCAGTCCTGGAAAATACAAACAATGCTAGATTTGTTACTAATTAACAAATTTACTTAAAGATTAAAAATGGAATCCTTGAAAGAGTTAAAGTTTTTGAGTTATCAAATGCAAAAAATTAATTTCTCACAAGAATAAATGAATGAATTTAATGAATAGGTGTAAATCACTAGAATAAATGAAAAATCTGAAGAAGCAGCCTTTGAAAAATCAAGAACCATAGCAGTTTTAGGCATTTTGGTTTTAAGAATTATTGTACAGTCCCTTCAGAACTCCTAGGATGAAACAGCTTCAACTCTTTTCAATCTTTGTCACTCAGGTTGATTGAAATTCTTTGGAGAGAAAATCAAATTGATCTAACTTTGGTCATGTGCTCACCTCTTATCTAGTAGAAGCCAAGAATCTTTATGGAAAGTCTAACAAGTTCTCACAAGGAGAAGGCTTGGTTTCTGTATCAGTTAGATACGGTGTGTCAACCATACTGTATAACAAACAACCATAAAAATCTCATTGTTAAATAACAATAAACAGTTATTTCTTATTCGTGTCTCAGCTGGGGTTTGGCTGTTCTTGGCAGGGTTTACCTGGGCTTGGCTCCAGAACAGGTGTTGTTTTAGCTCTGCTTCATGTGTCTCTCATTTTTTTGGAGCCTGTGCACTGCCTGGGGACATCTTTTCTCATGGTTCTTGCTGAAGGGCACCAGAGAGCACTGATACAAAGCCTCTGTGTCATGTATGCTAACATTCTGTTGCCCAAAGCAAATAACAGCTTATCCCATGTCAGTGAGGTGGGGAATATACTCTGCCCACTACTGGAAGAAACACCAAGGATAAGAATGCAGAGAGGGGGGAATACTGAGAATAAAAGTCCAATCTACTTCCGTTTCCGGAAGGGTAATTTGAGTGCTTTATCAGAAGATCTACAGAAAGACACTTGACTGGGAAAAACTTCACATGTACAACACAGTGTCTAAGACATGACTTTAAAAGCACACTAGATAAAGAAATCAATATGGAATAAACTAGGAAAGCTAATTTTCATTAACTATATTTCAGAAAAGGAAAAGTTTATTTAAGTCATGCATAATTTAATTTTATAACTTAACCATGTTCCAGTTTAGTTGCTTGGTGTGGGGAAATCTGACAAAATTTTCAAAGTTACGGCTGAATTTAAAGGACATCAGAATACTTTCTCCTTTGTTTTTTTTACCCATGTGTTTTCCCTTCCTTTGAAAATATTTACCCCGAATAAACCAGATTAAAATGTACCTGATTTCAATCACAATGGGAAAAGAAGTGTTATGTATTTTGGAGAGCTTTGTAGTACAATCTTGGATTCTCATCACTCACTAACTTTATTCACTAATTCTCCACTATGCTTTACTTTACTAATTCATAATGGTATATGTAAAAAACACAGGGCCTTTATAAAGAAACTACTTGTTAAAAAATGGCAGGTTGCATTTAAGGTAATATGTGAATTCCTACTCCTTAAGGGAAGTATTTTCAGGAGTTCAGTCTTTAAGTAAAGTGTTGGAAAATACTAGGGGCATACCCCTTCAAGAAGAAAGCAAAACCCTTAAAGGCAACGCTCTTAAATTCACTTGGATTGTGTCTTAATTGCCTGGACTCTGTACACTTGACGTTGGTTACCTAAAATTTTTCCATATTAGGCTTGTTTTCCACCAAACACCTGCTTAGATGTGGCTCTTAAATATTTCTTAGATTTCTTCTCTTCTCAGTCCTCCAATATCTGGTATCTAATGTCCAGGACAGTGTCCAGAACACTGTGTGCTCCTTAAATTTCAAAGACAGAAGGAACACAGAAAAGAAAGTCTCCATTTTCAGTGTACTCTGAAGGGAAAACATTCTAAAAGTGCCCATCTGTGGATTTTCCCAGGTGTGCACAACACTGTATACTTTTAGATGATGAGGACTTAGCAGTAGATTTCCGCTTTAGAGATCTAGAGTTCTTGTTTGTTATGATTGTCTCCTCTTGGTCTTGACTGCCTCTTCCTTCTTCTAAGCATGACAGTGATATCAGCTGAATTTCACTCCAACCCTTCTCCTGAAATTGGAAGCTTTGTATTTCCTCCTTGGCTCCAAGAATCAGATTTAAATGCTGTTTCAGCCTCCTGCTGCTCAGGGAACCTACAGGATATATTCTGTCTGCCTTGCCATGAAGGACAGGCCTATCAAGCAAGTAGTAGAAAACCCAAGGGGGTTGCTTGTACACTGGAATTGGCCAGTGCAGTGAGCAGGTTGCTTCAGCCCTTGTTGCAAACATGTTAATTCAGGCTTATACTAAGTTATACTAAAACCTTGAAGGCCTGCCCTTTAAAAATTAAATCTGTTCTTTCACACAATTATTGGCTGAATATAAATTATACTGAGGTCCTAACTAAAGCTTTGCCACAGCTGTGAGAATAGTTAAGCACAAATTAGCTAGCTTAGCCTGAAAAACTGCCCATGGCATGGGGGAAGCAGAACTTTGTTCACATGTGTTTTGCTTTGCAGCGTGTCAAATTGCTGTCATGGCAAAGGACTGTTTCCTGAATAATTTTTCAGAGTTCTGGGTGACTGTCCTTTGGAAGTGATCCACCTGTAAATAGGCTTATTAGAAAGATTTTGGGGGTCCAAACCTGTAACTTATAATGATTTAGGGTTATTTGTATGTTTGAATACTCATTGTTTGGATCTCCTCCTGTGTTTGAATTGGTGTTAATTTAATAATATATTAAGTTAATCATATGAGATTGTTACCATTCAACCATTTTTGATCTACAAAAATGGCATTTTCACATGGTTCAACCTATAGCTTTGATTTTTAAAACCAACTTAAACAATTTCTGTTTTAGTGTTCTAGATATTTAAATCACTAATTTATCAATCAGTTCATGAATATGAACAGTGGGGAAAGTGGCTCATCTTGAGTTCCCCTTTGAAGCCCTAGAACTTCGGGCCACAATTTTGCTTTGACTGATGGAGTCCTTCAGAGAGGAAAGGAGTCTTTATGCTCTTTTCTTTATATTTACCCAAGCAGACTTCCTGAGGGTTAGGGACTCTGTGTTTTTCCTTTTCCCTTTCTCTGGCTTCTCCTTTTCATGAAAAGTCCTCACTCTGTTCTCTCTTCTTACTTGACAGTCTTGCAGTAGATAAGAAAAAATTCTTCTTCGAAGTTTTACTGGGACAGAGTTCTGAAGAGGAAGCTAGGCTTCTCTTCCCATAACTCCTAGAAGCTGGAATAAGCTCAAGCAGCTACTTCCTGCTTCTGAGCCAGTCATCTTCCCTGGGAAGAGCTGCCACTGAGTCAGACAGAGCCCTCCTTTTTATTAAGGATATGATCGTGAATAGGTTGCCTAACCTATTTGAGCATCAGTTCCATCGTTGGTAAAATGGGGTTAAACACCACCTACCTCACAGGACTAATGTAATGATCAAATTTGTAATACACGAACCATGGAACATGGTTCTCTGTTCATAGTGTATACTCAGTAAATGTTACCTTATTTTTATCTCTCTAGGTTCTTCAAACCCAAGACAAATTTCAAGTGGAGGATTATGCAGCTGTAAACTTTTTCTCCTTTTTCTCCTTTAATTACCCCCATAGCTAATTATAGGGGTAATTAAAGGGGAAATTGCAAGTTTCATCTTCTACACTCCTTCCACTAAAAGGATCATTCTCCTAGTAGTAGGACTCTGTTCTAAGATGGTTATGTTTTGTGACTTTGTTGTCTTCCAGGGGCTTCCCTGAAAATTTTGGAGTAGGTTGTAGAGTGTGAAGGAGAAGAAATGCCAACATGACTTTCAAAACACAAGATCAGTATTCAAAAAGAGGTTCTGTGATTGTGCATACCACCTATATGAACGCTCTTTGAAATATAAAGTTATCCTATAAATTGAATCTGGTAGTTATAAATAATATTATTAACATTCCCCAAATGTTAATGAACTCAAGTGAAGATTTGTATTTATATAGTTTTCCATGTTATTCATTTTGAAAGTCTTCTTGAGGATTGTTAAGGACAAAAAAAAAATGAAAAGCTTCTAAAACAGGGCCTCTTATTGTAGGATGTATGAGACGTGGGAATGGTTTTTAAAAATTAATTTAGCGTTTTTGGGGAATATTTACTAAGAGCCCAGCACTATGCTAGCAGCACGTAGTCTCTCTTGCTGTTCCTTACCCTGGTCTATACTTCCTGACTCAAACCCTATTGAAAAAGCTCTGAAAGACCTCTGTCAGCTTTCTGGAAAGTCTCTGCTCAGAAACAGAGAGTTCTCTGTGTTGTATCTCTAGGGAACAGAAGTGTGATAGTTGATGGCTGAACTGGGTACAAATACAGCTATAGAGCTTAGTAAACTGCCAACTGGAAATAGCTCCTTCCTAATTCAAATGAACTTCTTTATTTGATTGCCTTCAACTACCAAGTATTACTTAGGGAAAATTCTATTCTCTTTGGAAACACAAGGTTACAAAGGAGCCTAGGGATGAAAAATGTAGGGATTGAAATACCAATGAATCTAGAACATTTATTGTCCAGATCATATGTTTTTCTGTAGGCTTTTGTATTCTCAGCCCATAAGAAGAGCTGAAGAGAAGTATATTTTCAATTCAAGGCTTGAGAATACATTTTACACACGTTATATATAACATTTACAGAGGTGGGATATAAACTCTCTTAGATTTCTGTAACTGGTGTCACGGTAATGCAGTGGAGGGCTTCTGTGTAGTTTCAGGTGTTATAGTTTTATTTTCTTTGATTTATTTTTTTCTGATAATGTTAGATTCTTGTTAAAAGTTTTCTTGTTAAGTGAACTTTGGTATAGAATTAGTGTTTTCTACGCAGACTTCCCCTAGAAAATATAGCAATTGTATCACTGTAGGAGTATGATAACCAGGATATTCCTACTAATTTGTTGATGGCCAATTTTTAAAAGATTCTATAATGTAGATTCCATTATTGCTATTGATATGAGACTGTGTCTTTTATATTTTTCACAAATGAATTGAAGACATCCATTTTCGTTGAATGAAATTATTTAACAAACATGATTAACTAAAATTATGGCATAGAAATAAAATTTGTATGTAAAAGCATGTGTATATTTTCAAGGAAAATCCTTTTTACTTTAAAAGAGTTGTATTCTGGCCAAAAGATAGTTCAAACAATTGTGCTATTATCTAATAGACAATCTATTTTTATTTTATTTTATTTTATTATTTTATTTTATCTTATTTTATTTTTTGGGCTCAAGGCTTGTGGAATCTTAGTTCCCTGATCAGGGATCGAACCTGTGCCCCCTGCAATGGAAGGGTGGAGTCCTAACCACTGGACTGCCAGGGGATTCCCACCAATCTATTTTTTAGATTGATCGTTTTATGTTTAAAAAGTACAAGTATTCCTTTGGAGACATTAGTTGCTCTGCAGAAACTATCGTTACCATTGCTGATCCCTTTCTGTTAAAGGTGCATTAAATATATACTGAGGCTTTTAGGTTAGCTAACTTTTGCAAAGTAAATTTGTGAAAGACACATACTAGAGTATGCAAGCATATCTTTTATGGGAGAGCGTTAATTCATTCTACATCTTGCTTTTCAGATTATTTATAATTTTTACCTATTGAATGAAATGAAGATCATTGACCACTGTAAACAGTTTTTGTAAAACTATATCTCTGTGTCTTCAGTGTCTCTATAGCTTTCAGATGTGTAAGAGTGGTGTACTTAGGAATGGGGGCACAAAGGGTCAAGGTGATGATTTGTGAATGGTTTTCTTGTGGGAGAAGGGACAAAAAGGGGGCCATTTTACCGTCAGATTGTCAATGGATGCAAATGAAGGCAAATTTTGTATTCAATATTGACAGATATTTGGGAATGATGAATCATAGAACTTTAATGAAGCAAAGGGAATCACAAATAATAAAGGGAAATAACAGAGAGAAATGGACAGATATGTGTGGTTACCTGGCCTTTACTTTGTTATGATTGCTTACAATGATTTTATTAAATTCCATTGAGAAATGAAGATAGAAAAAAATTAGGTCATTTAGTAATCTAATAATACTCAATTTATTTTGGTATATAGTATTCTAGATCTAGGTCTTGGAGCAATTCTCAGTGGATATTCTATGTACACCCTTAAACTCTTCATCATTCAGCAAGTCTTAGTGAAGCTAAGCCCCCAGACAGAATCACAAAGGTATATACCAAAAATCTGTGTTGGATTGGTGAGACAGGACCTCTCTAGTCATCACTAATTTCATTTAGAATAAGAATTCTCCCCAAAAGCTCAGTCTCAGCATCTAGGTAAACAAATCCTGTTTAAACTAAGAGTACTTGAAAAGGTTCTATTAAGCATGAGATTTATAAATAAAACAAAGAATGGAGTGGAAATAGCTGAGCACCTTATATGAAATAGTCTATATTGGTGATTCTAGTCTTAACCACTGAGCTGTCGTTATATTGCTGGCATCCCTGACCAAGTGTAGCGGGGACAGTAATCTTTTTGGATCTGGTTTCTTCTTTTGTTAGCCTCTGATATGCATTGTTTTTCTTCAGTATAAGTGCTAAATTGTGCCATGGAGAGAGCCTTATACCTTTAAGTTTAGCCATTATGGGTTTTTTGCCTCACCAACACAGATTTCATCAATGCTACTGAATAGTTCTAGTTTATCTAATTCTATTTACTGTTTCATAAATGAACACAATGCAAGAAATTTTAGAAGTCTGGAGGATCATCTCTCCTTATCTGAAACAGACTAATGCTTACTGTAATCAGACCTTCTAAAAGAATTCAATCCTTGTGGCTGTCTTCTGAAGCTGGAGAGTTTTAAGAGACTTTCTTGACTTTTAATGACAGAAAAGACCTTCTAGGTTGTGTAGCTCTAAAACTCTCCTATTTATTCACATATACATTGTGCTGTGGTTATTTCTTGTCTCTCAGTTTAAGCTATCACTCAAGCACCTGGGGCCAGGGTTAAAAACTTTTTCATTACAAGCATAGTGGTCTCTTTTTCAGCTTTTACATTGAACTATCTCATTCAAGCTTAATTTCAAAAATATTTATTAACTATTTACCTATGTGCTATTTGATGGCCAAAAGCAAATTAAGGGGGGTTAACATTAACTGTATAATGTAGCAATGGCATTAAAAAAATAATAAACATCGCAGTGAGACATATCAAAAAGTATACAGTGGAAACAGACCAGAGTTTGGTTGTAGTCCCATTAGAGAAGCATGTGTTTGAATTTCACAGGACTTCTATGTTTTAAACTCAATGCTAAGTTTCACAAATGAAATGACATTGAACACTCGTAAAGCAAGAAACATAAGCCATTATGATCATTGGTTTAGAAAATAACACTGAATAAAATAAATACATAAATAGATTTAGGATTTCTAAATTTAGACTGTTGTATTTCCTAATATTTAGGCAATAATGAGAGACCCTTAGTATGCATATCTTGACAGAGAAATGTCTATTTCTATACTAGAACTTTCATAGATACTAATAATTCTGGAAAAATTTTGTGTGATTTTCTCTAAGTGGAAGGAAGGTTGGACAAGTCAGCTGTTTCAAATAACTGTAGATGGAATCTCAATATTCTCAGCTGCTCTAAATGAAACTGGAAGAGAGTTCAGAGACACACCACTTGCTGGCTTTTGCCCTTGGTCAACTTGCCAACTCCCACCTACTCCTGAGAAAACACTGTTTATAACATCTGTAAAAACCAGAGTAATGCTAATTGCTATACTCACAATGAGTTCTTAGTGAAGAGTTAATGATTAAAAAAATGGAACTGTTAATGCAATGAAAATTATATGGCGGGCCTGTGTCTGTGGTAGCATTTATTTACTTAGGCAGTCGTTATCGAACAATTGCTTTTATAAATTATTAAATCTCCATCCAGAAAGAATTGTTACAAGTTTTTCTGCCAAGGATTTTTTATTATGAGTATTCCAATTACATGAAGGAGGGCTTAAGATCTAGGAACATATTTTGAAATCACTTTTATAAATTAATTTTATAAATGTGCATTGACTACATGTTCTGTTCTGTCAAGGAATCAAATAATTCTTATCTCCTGAAAGTTCAGATTCACTGTTTTAGATTACATTTTTTCATTATATTGTGTTTTAAAGCAGCTATTAAATGAACTCAATTATTTCCTTTTAGTGGGTATTTGAAAAGAAAATTGCTGGTTGTTTCTTCAAGTAAAGTAAACATATGCAACAGTAGCAATGTCAGTATCACTTAGTATTTATAGGTTTCTACTCTGCACTGAGTATAGTTTAATAGTG
This sequence comes from Stenella coeruleoalba, assembly GCF_951394435.1. NCBI lineage: Eukaryota > Metazoa > Chordata > Mammalia > Artiodactyla > Delphinidae > Stenella > Stenella coeruleoalba. Next base: position 70,488,758 of record NC_137147.1, on the reverse strand, counting down.
TTCTGAGATCATGATTTCTGCTGCACATCATCATCATAATAGTTCATATTTATTAAGTGCACATCATCATCATAATGATTTTTATTTATAGGCTATTTATCTATTTATTTATTTATCTATCATCTGTCTATCTATCTATCATGTACCTATCTATCTCTATGTCTGTGCTCTCTGAAACCAGAGTGTACGTAATCTTGAATAAGATAGACAAGTGATTAAAGATATCATCCCAAGGAAAGATGGGTAATAGTACATTGATCAAGACTGTGGTCAGCCTTAATAATACAACTCCCTCTGAGGTCTGTGGGCACGTGAACATAAATTTTTAACTTTCTGCACTCCCAGTTTGCCAATGGAATGGAAACAGCTCTGAAAAATCATAGCAGGTTTTTTCCCTATGGAACAGACTTACTCAAAAAGCAGAATAAACATTTAGAAAATTAAAAAATTTTGTTCCTTAAAAGTTAAAAACTTAGATAACAGTATAAGAAGTACACACTGCATGAAACTGAATCAAAATTATTAAATTAAAACAATGTGAGCAATGAGTAATAGTCATGATAATGCTGAAAAAATAAACCAGCTAAGAAGATGAAAAGCTAGAGAAGGAGACTCCTAACTCAAAAGAGAAAAGATGTGATGTGGAGGACAGACCCAACAGATTGGAAAAACATGACTGATGAAGGAGAGGCCATAATTAAATAAATAATTATAGCACACTATCCTAAACTTAGAAAGACTTGAATTTTTAGATTGAACAGGTTTACTGAACGTAAGTCAATATTCACTTAAGAAATTTATATTTACACATGTGCTGAATTTTTGTTTTACACTTAAAAGTAAATTTAAAAGATTCTATAAGGATCCAATTAGGATACAAAATAGGTTCAGACAAAAGGAAAAAGAATCACATGGATTTCATATTTTTCATATAACAGATATTGGATTAACATTCAGAGAGTTTCCTCAGGTCTAATAACTCTATACCTGTGTGTGAGAACAACAAAAGAGTATTCTAAGATTTCTCACATCAAGTTCCTAAAGAATGCATTCAAATAAAGGCATAAAAATCATGACTTGATGAAGAAATAAGTTGCTCTTGCAGAGGTTATTGAAGCCAATTAAATAAAGATTTGTCTTATAAATTAATGCAATTTTCAAAAGAAATTCTGAGGTAGAAACAGATGATACCATAACAGTAATTATAAGACATCAACATTTAAAATATTTTTAAAACATGGGAAAAGGATAGTGGGTCAATGGGAGAGGTCTCTGAGGTTTGGCATACTAAATATTGGGCTCTATACTAGGAAGTTAATAGAGTATTTTTTTTTATAATCACTGATAACTAGACAAAATAATGTAAACTAAATATAAGCATGAATACATTAATATAAAAATATGTCTTTCAAATAATTAGGAAACAAAGCAAAGAGAATACACATTGAAAAGGTTATAAAACAGAATAAAATGAATAATCCCACATTTACAGAAATATTTCATACATATGTAAATATAAATTAAACATGAACATTTATTAACATTCCATTGAAAGATAATTATCTTTAGGTGTTAGATGGTAGATTATTATAGATTTTGCATTTTATATTTTACATATTTTCAACAAAGACTATCAATTACATAATGATACAAAACAGTGATTTGTTTTTACTAATATCATAAAATTTAAACTAATTTTATATACATACAATGACATTAGTCAATACTTCTAGAGAATTTCAGCTCATAGAGTATTTTCAGTGACAAACTTGAAGAAAGAAATTAAACCTGACTTTTTAAAAAAAATTTTTAACATCTTTATTAGAGTATAATTGCTTTACAATGGTGTGTCAGTTTCTGTTTTTTAACAAAGTGAATCAGTTATACATATACATATGTCCCCATATCTCTTCCCTCTTGCATCTCCCTCCCTCCCACCCTCCCTATCCCACTCCTCTAGGTAGTCACAGAGCACCGAGCTGATCTCCCTGTGCTATGCACTAGCTATCTATTTTACTTTTGGTAGTGTATATATGTCCATGCCACTCTCTCACTTTGTCCCAGCTTACCCTTCCCCCTCCCCGTATCCTCAAGTCCATTCTGTAGTAGGTCTGCATCTTTATTCCCATCTTGCCCCTAGGTTCTTCTGACCATTTTCTTTTTTTTTTTTTTTTTTCAGATTCCATATATATGTGTTAGCATACGGTATTTGTTTTTCTGTTTCTGACTTACTTCACTCTGTATGACAGACTCTAGGTCCATCCACCTCACTACAAGTAACTCAGTTTCATTCCTTTTTATGGCTGAGTAATATTCCATTGTATATATGTGCCACATCTTCTTTATCCATTCATCTGTTGATGGACACTTAGGTTGCTTCCATGTCCTGGCTGTTGTAAATAGAGCTTCAGTGAACCTTTTGGTGCATGACTCTTTTGAATTATGGTTTTCTCAGGGTATATGCCCATTAGTGGGATTGCTGGGTCATATGGTAGTTCTATTTTTAGTTTTTTAAGGAGCCTCCATACTGTTCTTCATAGTGGCTGTACCAATATACATTCCCACCAACAGTGCAAGAGAAGGTTCCCTTTTCTCCACACCCTCTCCAGCATTATTGTTTGTAGATGTTTGATGATGGCCGTTCTGACCGGTGTGAGATGATATCTCATTGTAGTTTTGATATGCATTTCTCTAATGATTAATGATGTTGAGCATTCTTTCATGTGTTTGTTGGCAATCTGTATATCTTCTTTGGAGAAATGTCTGTTTAGGTCTTCTGCCCATTTTTGGATTGGGTTGTTTGTTTTTTTGATATTGAGCTGCATGAGTTACTTGTATGTTTTGGAGATTAATCTTTGTCAGTTGCTTAATTTGCAAATATTTTCTCCCATTCTGAGGGTTGTCTTTTCATCTTGTTTATGGTTTCCTTTGCTGTGCAAAAGCTTTGAAGTTTCATTTGGTCCCATTAGTTTATTTTTGTTTTTATTTCCATTTCTCTGGGAGGTGGGTCAAAAGGATTTTGCTGTGATTTATGTCATAGAGTGTTCTGCCTATGTTTTCTTCTAAGAGTTTGATGGTGTCTGGCCTTACATTTAGGTCTTTAATCCATTTTGAGCTTATTTTTGTGTATGGTGTTAGGGAGTGTTCTAATTTCATTCTTTTACATGTTGCTGTCCAGTTTTCCTAGCGCCACTTATTGAAGAGGCTGTCTTTTCTGCACTGTGTATTCTTGCCTCCTTTATGGAAGATAAGGTGACCATATGTGCGTGGATTTATCTCTGGGCTTTCTATCCTGTTCCATTGATCTGTATTTCTGTTTTTGTGCCAGTACCATACTGTCTTGATTACTGTAGCTTTGTAGTATAGTCTGAAGTCCGGGAGCCTGATTCCTACAGCTCCGTTTTTCGTTCTCAAGTTTGCTTTGGCTATTCGGGGTCTTTTGTGTTTCCATCACAAATTGTGAAATTTTTTGTTCTAGTTCTGTGAAAAATGCCAGTGGTAGTTTGATAGGGATTGCATTGAATCTGTAGATTGCTTTGGGTAGTAGAGTCATTTTCACAATGTTGATTCTTCCAGTCCAAGAACATGGTATATCTCTCCATCTATTTGTATCATCTTTAATTTCTTTCATTAGTATCTTATAATTTTCTGCATACAGGTCTTTTGTCTCCTTAGGTAGGTTTATTCCTAGATATTTATTCTTTTTGTTGCAGTGGTAAATGGGAGTGTTTTCTTAATTTCACTTTCAGATCTTTCATCATTAGTGTATAGGGATGCAAGAGATTTCTGTGCATTAATTTTGTATCCTACTACTTTACTGAATTCATTGATTAGCTCTAGTAGTTTTCTGGTAGCATCTTTAGGATTCTCTATGTATAGTATCATGTCATCTGCAAAGAGTGACAGCTTTACTTCTTTTTCTCCGATTTGGATTCCTTTTATTTCTTTTTCTTCTCTGATTGCTGTGGCTAAAACTTCCAAAACTATGTTGAATAATAGTGGTGAGAGTGGGCAACCTTGTCTTGTTCCTGATCTTAGTGGAAATGGTTTCAGTTTTTCACCATTGAGGACTAAACCTGATTTTTTAAAATTACTTAAACTCAGTTATTTTTTAAATATATAATGAAAATGACATTTATTGAAGAAGGATTTACCTGTGTATTTATCATACATCCAAGTTAATTCAGAATGGGAATTGAGAGTAGTTAATGCATCATGGAGATAGCCAAGGTGAGTCTTAAAATAGTACTATAATATAAATGCATGCACTCAACATTATCTTAAAGAAGTAAAGACCTTAAAATCTCAAGGAGGTCATATTCAAGAAAATGTTCAAAGCAAGGCCAAAATTAGATTTCATTTAGTTTTAAGTCTTCCCTTGGGAAAGTACACAAGTACCGTAATGAACATTTTGGGAATGAGCGTATCTGATATTATTTAAATTTCATAATTTTATTCACAGATTAATGATTGAATGAGAGGTGATGCATAGAATTTGCTCTGCTGTTAAAATTTCAACAAGAAAAATTAGAGAAGAGATAACAGATGTCGTTGAACTTTTGACAAGAGAGAACTTACTTCCAATTATGGGCTGATTTAAGTCCTATTGAAAGCTGATTTGTCACCTGGTTGATGGTTTTTTACTAAATAGGAGCTTATCTTAGGAGAAAAGCTAATCTTATGTATTGTCTATAATTGAAATTGGGTTGATAAATCAGAATACCTTTGTATTTAGAAGTTATACTGCAATAGAAACTAGGATTACATCCCAATCTTTATGAAAGTACTTTTTAATAGAAAAACTTTGTGTGGTAAATATTTTTTATTCCAAATTTTCCTCAGAAGAGCTAAATAGAAGAAATCATATGAGCTAAGTGTACCAGAACCTATTTTGGTCCATGGAAATTGCATTTGTCACCCACTTTTCTCTTTCCAATACCCACCCACCACAGGCTGACTCAATAGGTGGAGCAGGTGTCATGAATTCTAATGAGCCCGTGAAATTTTGAATGTTGTTCCCATTGCAAGTAACTACTGAGCTTTTGTTCTTCAGTCCTTTTGGAAACTCAGCATTCTGTGTTGACTTAAAATTTAGTTGACTTATACAAGAATTTAAACAAAACTTATCTTCTGTTTGTTTATTTCTTCCTGTTCTGATAGTTAAGGTAAATGACTCAGAGATTAAGAGAAATGATGATACTTTTTGACCAAAGTTCAGGTACAGAAAGTCTCTTGCGATTTATTTTCTTGTTACATTGACTAAACCTACACTTTCCATTTATTAAGCTTAGTAGATTCTGAAATTGGAAGCTATTTTCTTTATAATTATATATGAAGTTAGTCTTTCCCATGTAAATTTCTAGAGAAGGATTGGGGAAAAGTCTTTGGATATATACCTGTATTTGTTTATAACAAGTTGTGGTGAAATCAGAGTTTGAAAACCATTGATTCTTATTCTACAAATGAATATCCTCTTTCTTCAGTTAGTCTCCTATGCTAATGAATTATTTTCTCTTATGTGAGTTCAGCATTATTATGAAACTTTATAATGTAATTAAGAAAATAAAACTAGGGGGGAGGGATAGATTGGGAGTTTGGGATTGACATGTACACACAGCTATATTTAAAACAGATAATCAATAAAGACCTACTGTATAGCACAGGGAATACTGCTCAATATTCAGTAATAACCTAAATGGGAAAAGAATTTACAAAAGAATAGATACATGTACACGTAAAACTGAATCACTTTGCTGTATACCTGAAAGTAACACAACATTGTTAACTATACTCCAATATAAAATAAAAATTAAAAAAAAAGAAAATCACAAATACAGTTAAGTCCTCTACATATAACAAGTTCCATTCTGAGAGCACGTTCATAAGTCCAACAAAGTTAGCCTAGGTACCCAACTAACACAATTGGCTATATAGTACCATACTGTAATAGGTTTATAATACTTTTCACACAAATAATACATAAAAAACAAACACAAAAAGTAAAGAAAACATTTTTAATCTTACAGTACAGTATCTTGTAAAGTACAGTAGTACAGTACAACAGTTGGCATACAGGGGCTGGCACTGAGTGAACAGGCAAGAAGAGTTCCTGACTGGAGGAGGGAAAGGAGGTGGGAGATGGTAGAGCTGAAGGATCATCAGCAATAGGAGACTGAGGGCAAGCTGCAATTTCACTCACGTCTGATGTTGATGGAACTCACATTCACATCTTTGAAAGCTCACAACTTGAGGGTTCGTATGTAGGGGACTAATTGTATCTGTTTGTGTATGTAATGCATTTTCCCTGCTTATCCTTAAACTTAACTTTAGACCTTGATTTAAGCCTCTGTTTTATTACTAAAGTTACTAAATTTACATTGACTGTGGAAACAACCCAGTGTAATGGAGGAAATCTGGACTCTGGAGGAAGACTCCCTTAGTTTTAAGCCTACCTCTCCAACTGTATCACATATTATATATGAGATATATAATCATATGTCATGTGTCATTGAAAAAATTAGCAAAAGCTAAAATGTTCAGATTCTTCATCTATAAATGGGGAAAAATAAAAATGCATAGGAATATTTTGAGGATTTAATAAGGCAATATATTTTAAATGCCTGATATAATATTTAGTTCATGGTTGGTATAAAACAGTCTCCTCTGCTTCTGATCATCCTTTGTTTAAAGTTCTATCCAGCTATGAAATAAATGTTCTAAAGCAGGTGCAAAAGGAAGAAACCTAGACAAAAAATTCTAAGACCAAAGAAATTAAATCAGTCTCTGGATGATCAACTACAATTATAGTAGCTGAGATAGATACTGTCTTTCTCACTCTTTTGCAAACAACTTTGGGAGAATTATTAACTGCTCATAAATATGTTCAATTTTTTATTTTATTTTATTTTTTTCCCGATACGCGGGCCTCTCACTGTTGTGGCCTCTCCCATTGCGGAGCACAGGCTCCAGATGCGCAGGCTCAGCGGCCATGGCTCACGGGGGATCTTCCCGGACCAGGGCACGAACCCGTGTCCCCTGCATCGGCAGGCGGATTCTCAACCACTGCGCCACCAGGGAAGCCCAATATGTTCAATTTTAAAATGAACATTCTCTGGCATCTAGGGTTTATGAAAATGTCCAAACTCAACAAATTGTGTATTTTAATATGGCCAGTTTGGGTATGTAAATAATACCTCAATAAAGCTTAAAAAGCCCAGTAAATAATTATTTGAGAGTCCTTGAAAAATATGGTGAAACAACAATATCTTATCTGGATTATCGAACCTAGTTTTAACTCATTTTATTGTACCAAATTTTACTAGATTTCACAATTCTCTCAATATTTATCAAAGTAGAGCAATGTCTAGTGTTAAAATACCGGCAAAATACTCTTGAAAATTATGGTTAGTGAGGTCATTTAAAATTATAATTGCTCACAGAAGGTAACTGAAGCAGAGACTGCTGTGTATCCGTATCAGTTAGTTACTACTGTAATAATGATATATAAGAGCCCCCCACCCCTTTCAACTCAGTAGCTTATAACAACAGGCTTACTCTCACACAGAATTGCAGGCCAATTTCTGTTCAGCTGATCTAGGCTGGGCTAAACTGAGTGGCTCTGTTTCAGGCTGTGGGTTGGCCAGGTTTGGTTTCAGACTCATATCTGCTCAGGTTTTGTTCTACTTCACACGTCTCTCATCCTCCTTGGGGCATGGCCTTCTCAAGGTTAAGGAAGGAATACCGGGGGAGCCAGAAATCCCTAAGCACATTTAAAACTTCTGCTTTTATCACTTCTGCTAGCATTCCTTTGAACAAAGCAAATCATATGGCCAAAGACAAGATCAGTAAGTTCAGGAAATATATACTGCTCACTCTCCTGAGAAGTGTACTGCAAAGTCATATGACAAAAGATATGGATACACAAAGAGAGTGAAAATATGGGAAAACTGATCCAACCTACTATGGTATTCACCAAAGTTTTCTTCGTAAGCAAACACTTCACTTATGTTTCCCTTGCAGATAGGTGGTCCCGTGTGACTGAATAATACCAGTGAAATGTGGCTAGAAGTGATGAATGCTGTCTCCACGCTTGGCTCATATAAAACATCTCATACAATCCTCCATGGTCTTTCTTTGCTCACCTAGTGGCTGAATGTGGAGGAGACCTAGGACCTAGAAAAAGATGCCTGAGTTATACAATGGAAGGAATCTAGACTCTCATTTTATATAATAGAATCTCTAAATAACCTCACATTGGTCTATAACATTAGGGATATAAAACAAAAACACAAAACAGAAAACAAATTTCATTGTGTGAATCTTCTCAGATTTTCAGCAATATTTGTGATAGTAGTGAGCCTATCATATTTGACTCTGCAACTTCTTGAAATCTATCCTAAATATTCAAGTATCTAAAATATTTTACTCATGACTCAAGTAACAGAAAGTGATCATCCTTAACAATTTTACTAAGAATGAGGTGGATCCAGTAGGGCATGGCTCCAGAGGCACTTCATTCGGCAGATTGAGGGTAGAGCGTGGTTACAGACTTAGGAAGCTGTTATTCATAATGGTAGGATAGATTTCACTGGATGCTTATGAATATTAAAGGTGTTATTTCACACTGGGGTATTTGAGATAAGTGGTTGATGAAATTTTTGAAGAGCTGTAGGTAAACGTTATTTTTTAATCTAATTTCTCTCCCAACCAAAATGAATACATATACCTGGCAAAAAGTTCAAATTGCCTAAAAGGATATAAAGCTAAAAGGTGCGTCTCCTTGTCTTCTTTCCAGATATAACCAAGCTAATGATTTCCTATGTAGATCCTCAAAATATTTTCCATGTATATACCTTGCATTTGTCTTGTGATGATTTTCGATACTAGTATGAATACTGATCCCTGTACTTTGAAGAATTGAATGCTAGACCTACACCTTTTTCACCCAATGCTGTATAACTAATGCCAGATGGTACCTTGACAATATTTGAGGTGATGCTGTGTGACAGTACCTATTGTGACAATCAGAATTTATGCTTCAAAGATTTTATGACTTGCAGAAAATGCCAAATTTCCATCTAACCAAAAATATTATGTTCACTCTAACTGCAGTGTTAAAATATTTGAGTTACTTTGATTTATTTCTACCTGGGAATACAGCCTGGAATTTAGGGATTTTATGTTTTCTGTAGCAAAATGATATGTGATTGCAGGTGAAAGTATATAATTTCTGTGAGTAGAATAAAGGTGTACAATCTGAACCTAAGCTATTCACTCACTTTTCTGTTAAGCTCCTTGGGTTAGAGCAGATTTCCCTTCAAGTGATAGGGTCTTTTGTACACCTCTACTTCTATCCTTGGTAACCACTTAGGGCCCTGAGAATCTAGTTTCTGAAGCCGAAAAACCACACTTTGTGTGAGGAGAAATTGTGAGAGGTCATTTTACCACTGGCGTCCAGATGGCTTTGAAATTTTGAAGAAGCTCTGTGTGGAGGCTGTTTAGAATCAAAGCAGATCTGAAACCATATGGGACTGTTTTAGTCCAGAAAAGTTAAAATTTATAAAGATGAATGATTAAAAATAAACCCACTCTCGGTCAGCGGCTAGGGGTAGAGTAATTCCTCAAAGTTCGGAATACTGGGTTCTTGGCTTCTTGTTATAAAAAATGTGAATACCTACCTTCTCCCTTCTCCCCTCTTTTCCCTTTTCTTGGCCTCCTGTGACACTCCATCACTTTGTTTCCAGCTTCGTTTTTCTGAATGAGCACTTTATAATTTTATTGTTTACTGTCTGTGATGCAGGGACCGTTACTGTCAGGTCTGTTGAAAGGCTGCAATGAAAAGGGTCAGTGCAGTCATTTGTTTTTTATGGAATCTCCTCTCTATGTTGGCAAAGCCCTAAATCATACCCTTATTCTGTTAGACAAAGTGATAGACAAAATGGGTATTTAAATAAAACATCACTCAAAATCTGTAACAGAATTATTTATTTTACTCTTACCTTTAATCGCAGGTAGAATTATTCTTTATTAACAGATACAGTGAATCTAAGATTTTAGCTGAGCATTTAGTGAAACATCTACCCAGTAAGCTTTGCTTATGTTGCAGACAGCTACCCTGAGGAGTGATTTGAATTTAAATGTGATTCCCTTATTAGTTTCTGCTAACTGCAAATATCCCAGGCACTTAATTAAGTGGCTGAGTAATGTATGAATGCTCACTTCTGCTTGTCATGCAGAACAAAGTGATGTATTTATATTCCATGCACAATATGAAATTTAATGACACGGGCAACAGTAATTTAGAAAACCTTTGTTTTTATTGTCCTTGTTTTTGCTTAAGCAATTTCTCCGCTTTGTCATAGTTTGGCCAGGACAATGATATAAGACTTCTTCCAAACGTTAGCTGCTGGCAGGTGACATTTCCTAATAAACCAGAGGCTCTTCTGTGCCATCTAATGACTTAAAACTTTGGTGGGTTTTCATTAACTACGTTATTTTGGTTTTTGTTTCTTACTCTAATTTTTAATTTAAAAGCAGAGAACAATTACTTTACATGGCTGTTTAGCCATTGCAACACAAAGGGAAAGGTAGCTTCTGCTAGGATTTGAATTAATATATTAGGTTGCAGGGTAAACAAATAAAAAAACAACCAGTACTGATTTTTTAACACTAGATCGTGAGGAGTGAAATATTGAGGCCAAGTCTCCTGATAAGTGTTTCAGGGAACCCTTTTCATGTCTGTAGTTTTTCTAATATTATTATTATTATTTTTTACTTCAGGAATCCAAAATGCCGAGGGATTTTTGGTTGGCATTCAAGGTCAGTCCCAAAGCAGAATCCCATTTTCCCTCTCTCCCAATTTCTCTGGATCTCCCTTAAACTCACATAATACTTCAAATACCTCTAAATTATGTGTTTATGTTTTGTCATTTTAAACTGGGCTGTGCATATGTGTGGTCGTTTGGACAGCCGTTTAACTAGTCAGATGGTGCTATTGTAGTGCAGAGCAGAAGGAATTCATGTTCTATTTCAGCTCCTTTGCTCCCTGTATGAGGTTGGGAGGCTCCTTTAATTAGAGTCTTGGCTCTCTCTGTCTGTTCTGGAAATCCTAACCTCAATTAGTCTACTCACTTTATTTAGACAGTTTCATTTGTTTCCTAATGGAGTTACTTGGGTGGTGAACTGGGTCAAAGTTGTAGCATTATTACTTCCTGGTATAAAATGTATTTTGTATCCTGAATTCTGTACCACAAGGAAGTGCAGTATTCATCTGAACTCTGATTCCTCACTGGATGGGGGAACTGTGTGTAAATTATGTACCCCCCTGCTTTTACATACCTGCACCATCTCTTTCCTGTTAGCTTCAGTCACACGCTAGCCATGCTCATCCTAACCAAGCAAAATGATGTCAGGCTGCTGGGAGAACGCTGTCGCACAGTGCCTGTCAGAGAAGCCCTACTGCATGTTAAATTCTTGGCAGTGCTATTCCTTGGTGTCTCAATAATCATAAACTGCTGTTCTGTGTGAAATGATTCTTCCATTCGGCAAAATGCGTAATTTTATTTAAAAATATTTCCATCTTACATTCCTGCTTCTTTCTTATCAAGCCCCCAATTTTAGGTGTGCTGACAAGTCACTGAGCAAGGGAGTGGGGAAACACTGGCAGCAAAAATGCCAGGAGTCGTTCTAATCTCCTAATTTCTGTGCAACTGCATTTGATGGTCTTTCTCTCACTAGCTCTGAAATCAAATCTGTCTCAGCCCCTTCCGCCACTCTGACCTCACCATATGCCCCTGGCTGGAGAGAAGCCCAGCTTTGCTGCTTGTGATCAGAGTCCACATATGTTGAGGGAGGGACCCCGGAAGGTGGCTGACAGTATTCCTTTAGCCAGTAATTCCTTCAGGGAGAAGCAAGGTGCTCCCTTGTGCCTGCTTTTATGTTATACACTGTATTCAAACCCCAGCTAAAAGTGACCAATGCCACCGATGACACTTTACCTTTACCCTCCAGCTATAGGGTTCAGCTGGTGGGTCTCATCCATCGCGGTGGAGAAATATCCTCTTTATTTTTCTTTTCTCTCTGTTTTCTTTGTATAAAGAGTAGCATCTTTCAATATTCAACTAATCAACAGTGACAAGCTCCGTTTGACTGCTCACTTCTCTAGTGAGGCTTCCAGCTTTTAAGCATCAAGATTAGTGAGGCTCTCTTCTGGGTGGGCCAGTTTGTTTCTCAGTGACATGAGAGCATTGCCTGGGGTGCGTGCTGGGTGAGGCTTGTCAGTCGAGATACAATTTTTCTCTTTTGATGGATTTTTCAACTATTTACTACAAACTGAAGAGACTAGAAATATGTATCCTGCTCTGTCTCTCCTTCTAAAAGCACATTGAATTCTTTTTTGCTTGGATAGCTGAGCATACCATAAGAGCAGAATATCAGGGTTGGAAAGATGCTTAAATGTTCAGTCCATACATCCATCTGGTGCTTAAATCCTAGCCATAGTACCTTCCTAAATGTCATCTAGCATAGGTTTGAATGCTTTCAGAGTCAGGAGTCTCATATTCTTCAAAAGCATACAATTCTATCTTTCGATAATGCTGTAAATAGGGTGACCATACTCCAACACACACGAGCACACACACACACGAGCGTGCGCGCACACACACACACACACACACACACACACACAGAGCCCTTGTCCCTAAATCACCCCTCTCCTTTCCTTGAGTTGTGTAGTTGTAATTTGGATCACAGATGTAAAATGAACTTACTAATTCTTGCTAAAGTCTAGTTCCAGCTTCCCATTCTAACCTATCAAGATATTTTTTATCCTAATCTGATATCCAAGGTATTTATTCTCTCCTTCTGATTTGACATCTGCAAGTGTAATTAGCATTTGTATACCAAGAGGCAGTATAGACTAGTACTTAAATGGCATTGGAGGTGAGAAGAGCCTGGGTTCCTAGCCTAGCACTGCTGCTGCATAGCCAGTTGTCAAGTCTTGGAGATAGTTCCCAGACCTCTCTAGCTCTAAGTTTCTTTTTTTTAATGGTAAAGTTTCTGTTTATTTCTTCCAAACTTAGTGTAACATTTTAATTTTTAACAAAAAGTTATACAGGATAAGTTTTGAGTTATTTTCCAAATATAATTGTTACAACATCAGAAACAAGTACTCATTTAAAAAAACCACTGTATTAAGGTAGAATTGACTTGTGAAAAGCTGTACATACTTAATGTATACAACTTGATGAGTTTGGGGATAAATATATACCTGTGAAACCATCACCACCATCAAGGCCATAGACATCAATCACCTCCCAAAGTTTCCTACCATTCCCTTTATTATTGTTGTTAGTATTATTATTTTTTATAGCCTAAGTGTCTTATCTATAAAAGAAATGGAAATGATGATAGTACTGTTTCACAGAGTGGTATTCAGGAGTATAGGGAATAATATAGAAGAGATGCTTTGCAAAGCATCTTTCACATAACTGGGATTTAATAGATGCCATTATTACTTCCTAATCTATATTCAAATTGAGGGCCAAAATGTTTATTAGGAGTGAAGCAAGGCCATGTTCTTTTAATATATGTCTAGATATTTCTCAGGTTGGTGTGGATCAGTTTAGTAAAATATCTGAGCATAATTTTTTAATATTTAGGAGCATAGCTAGTTGCACAAGCATCCAGGTAATTTTTCTCCATCTTTTTCACATGGTTATCCCTGAGAGAGTTTTTCAATCTGCAATAAAGGTATACAAGTAGAGAAAATTGTAGAAGGTTCAAGATGGTGGTATAGGAAGAACCTGAACTTACCTCCTCCCATGGACACAACAGATCTACAACTACATATGGAATAATTACCTCTGAAAGGGACGTGAAAACTTGATGAACAGTCTTTCACAACAAAGGGTTAAAAGGCAACATCGAGACAGGCAGGGAAAGAGAGAGATGTTAGCACCAAGGGAAAAAACCACACCCCAGCTGCAGAGATTCCACAACTGGGAAGGATCACAAAGGTATGATTATTTTCCCTGAGGAGTAAGGGATTTGAAGTCCACATCAGGCACCTCAATCCTTAAATCCTGCCTGGGAAAGATGAGCCCCAAAACATCTGCCATTGAAAACCAGTGGGAAATACTTCCAGGAAAACATAGAACTACAGGGAACAGAAAAAAACACTCTTAAAGGGCTTGCATGCAGACTCACTTCACCTGAAACACAGTTCAAAACACCAAATTGAAAAGCACAGGGACCATAGGTGAGCAGGACCCACTTACTAATCGTGAAGCATCTTTTAGAGAGGCAGGAACCAGTTGGGATGCTCACAAGGGACTGAGACACTGATGGGAGCGATTTTTTCAATCTCGGGCTACCTTGCTAATACCAGCTCTGGTGGGCATCATTTTGGAAATCACCATCTAAATTATTAGCACCAGTGAGCACACCCTTCCAAGAGCCCTGCCAATCCGTGAGCTATTGCCTGACCTCACAGCAGACCTGGTGATAACCCTGCCCACCAGCATCTGACAGCCACAGTGGGTGGGCTGTACGGCAGTTTTGGGGGCAAGTCCCACCCCAGCACCCAACAACTGCTGTGGTGGGCCCCATGGTTGTTCCAGGGGTCAGCCATGCCCACCAGTACATTGCAGCAGCAGCCGTGGCCCCATCACAACAGGAGGGCACACGTAGCTCATGTAAATGACACCCCTTGAGCACCTGGCTCTGGTGGTCAGGTGGGATTGTACTTCTGAGCCCCACAGGACATTTTCCACATAAGGCCACTTCTTCAAGACTGGGAGAGGTAGCTGACTTACCTAATACACAGAAACAGAAAATTAGACAAAATAAGGAGACAAAGCTGTATGTTCCAATTGAAGCAAGGCAAAACCTTAGAAAAAGAACTAAACAAAATGGAGATAAGCAATCTACCTGATAAATATGCTTGATGGTAATAAAGATGCTCCCCAAACTGGGGAGAAGAATGGATTAATACAGTAAGAACTTCAACAAAGAGATAGAAAATATAAGAAAATACCAAACAAGTTATAAGTGAAAAATATACTAGAGTGGTTCAATAGTAGATTGGATGAGGTAGAAGAATGAATCAGCAGAATGGAAGACAAAGTAATGGAACTCATCTGACAGAAGAGCAAATGAAAAAGAATTTTAAGAAAGTGAAGATATCTCAAAGGACCTTTGGGACAACATCAAGCAGAATAATGATTGCATTATAAAGGCCCCAGAAGGAGAAGAGGGAAAGAGCCAGAAAAATTATTTGAAGAAATAGTGGCTGAAAACTTTCCTAATCTAGTGAAGGAAACAGATATACAGGTCCAGGAATCCCAGAGAGTTCTGAGTAAGATGAACCCAAAGAGACACAAAACAAGTCACATTCTAAAATGGTAAAAGTTAAGGATAAAGAGAGAATCCTAAAAGGAGCAAAGGTAACTTGTTATGTACAAGGGAAACCCCATAAAACTATCAGCAGATTTTTCAGCAGAAACCTTACAGACCATAAGGGAGTAGCACAACATATTCAAAGGGCTGAAAGAAAAAAAAACTTTCAACCTAGAATTCTCTACCTAGTAAGGTTATCATTCCGAATGGAAGGAGAGATTAAGATTTTTCCAGATAAGCAAAAGCTAAAGAAGTTCACCACCACAAAACTGGCTCTATAAAAAATGTTAAAAGGACTTCTTTAAGCTGAAAAGAAATGTCACTAATTAATAATAGGAAAACAAGACTACCTCAAAGTAAAAAGCTTTTGCACAGCAAAGGAAACCATCTTTAAAACAAAAAGGCAACCTACTGAATGGAATATTTTCAATTTATATATCCAAAAAGAGGTTAATATCCAAAATATATAGAGAACTCATACAACGTAACAACAATACTAACAACATAAAAACAAACAACCAGATTTAAAAATGGACACAGGATCTGAATAGACTTTTTTTTCAAAAAAGACACACAGATGGCCAACAGGCACACGGAAACATGTTCAACATCTCTAATCATCAGAAAAATACAAATCAAAACCACAATGAGGTACCACCTTATGCCTCTTAGAATGACTATTACTGAAAAAAAAACAAGGAATAACAAATGTTGGAGAGGATGTGGAGAAAAGGGAATTCTTGTGCACTGCTGGTGGGAATGTAAATAGTCAATTTCCAATACATGGAAAACAGTATGTAGATATCTCAAAAAAATAAGAAGAGAACTACCATATTACTCAGCTATTCCACTTCTGTGTAATTATTCAAGGAACACAAAAACGCTAATTCAAAAGGATATATGCACCTCTGTGTTCATTGCAGTAGTATTCACAAAAGATATGGAAACAATCTAAGTGTCCATTGATGGATGAATGGATAAAAAAGATATATGTTTATGTAATGGAATATTACTCAGCCGTAAAATAGAATGAAATTCTGCCATTAGTGACAACATGGATGGACCTTGAGGGTATTATGCTAAGTGAAAGAAATCAGACAGGGAAAAACAAATACTATATGATTTCACTCATACTGGAATCTATGAATAAATGGATAAATAAGTAAATAAATAAATACATAATAAAAGCTCATAAATCCAGAAGATAGATTAGTGGTTACCAGAGGGTAAGGGGGTCAGGGGATGGGTGAAATGGATGAAAGGGGTCAACTGTATGGTGATGGATGGTAATTAGACTTGTGGTGGTGATCACTAGGTAGTGTATACATATGTTGAACTATCTTTACATACACCTGAAACTTACATTAAAAAAAAGACATACAAGTAAAAATATACTGTTGGTATTTGTTCTCTGTGAACATAGATTATTAGGACTTGCCTCTTTTTCTCATCTAAGTATTCCTCTTATTAAGTTTCCTGTAGTATTTACCAGAAAGTACTTCAAGCAGTACCTGACTATTTTTCATTTTTGAAAACGGTCAATATATTGCCCATCTTCATTTTTCTGTCATCTCCGGTATCCTTCTGTGGTCACCTGCAATGCTGATAATCTGTTTTGCAAGTGCTCTTTTTACTCTGGTAGGCATCCCTTAAGTTTCTCTTCCATGAATATTGTTTTAGAATTCTGATAATTGAGAGGTCTTCAACTAATTTGGCATTGTGAATTGATGAGAGGACAGCTACAGCAATTTTATCTCAAGACGCAGACTTTATGTCTCTTTAAAACCTGAGATTCAGAGAAGTGATTCAGTAAAATAAATGTTTAGCAATGGAACACATGTTTATGGTAGCTCAGGACACACACGTTCAAGTACTATTTGTGAAGTGTATTCATTAACGATTGGGCTATAAAACAAAGTAAAGAAAATTGATTGAGCACTATGTGCCAGGTATTGCTTGAGCTCATTTTGTAAACCATGTTTTATTGCTTTTCAAAATAAGCTCATGATATAGACTGACATTGTTGACATTTTATTCAGGAACAAAGTGAAGTTCAGAGAGATTGGAGGAACTTGCCCAAGACACTTCTGTTTGTAAGTATGTAGCAGAGTCTAGATTCAAACTAAGGTCTTACAGATTTCACTTGGCTATTACAGACTTGAAAAAAGTATGTGCGTTTTATAAATGAATCAAATACTGTATACATGTAGAAATTTGGTATTTCATAAATGAGTATCTGTAGTTTCCTTTCTATTAAATGCTTTGGAGGGAAGCCTACTGAACATGTGAAAGATTGCAGGTAGAAGCTACTTAGAATCTAATATAAATATGCCATCAATTTAGGGAAGTGGTTCTCTTTTCCTAGCTTTTTTGAGATCAGTCTGGCTTGGGAAATTAAGATGGTGGTGGTGTTGGTAGTGGTGGTGGTGGTCATAAATATTTTAGAAGAAAATGACATATACCAGAGTGTACTAGTTTAAATATAATTTTGGGTTACTGAAACCAGACTAAACATGGTAATAAGATTGGTTAGTCTTGTGCTGATTCATAAAGTGAATGACATTAGTTTATCCTAAAGTTCAGCTTCTTTGGATAACTTTAGAGAATAGGCCAAATTCAGAATGATGAATGCCTTAGGACTAAGTTAGAAAGAATTTTATCTAAGAAGGCTGCACCTTCACTAATCTAAACGTTTTGTCTGTTAGAGAGAGAAGTATGTTAAAAGGCTGTCCCACCTCCTAGTTCAAGTGTACTTTATACCCCTGACAAGTTTCTGCAGAAGTCTCAACTAATCACATGTTGGCTAAGGAAAAGCAATGCTGGCAACTCTGCTTTCTTTCCGCCTTCTCATGTTGTAGCACTCCATTTCTAGGAGCAGCTCTGGGTGTAATCCAACTGTCTAGCCTTATCTAACATTAATGTACATCTATGTTATAATACACCGGATTGAAATTGCTAATGTGTATCCAGTGTTAGCAAATTAACATGACTCTAAAGCATATTTATATGATGGAACAGGAATAACCTTACATCACTATAGAGAAACAAGAGGTTGCTCCCTAAGATGTGGAAGTGGCTGAAAATTTTTAAATGAGTTCGATTGTTCTCCTTGCAAAATAAAGATACCTCTCAAGTGGTAAATTCAGTCAAGTCCCAACTTAAAGGCTCAATGTTATTAAAAGATAAACTGAGTTACATTTAAATTTTGAAGAGTTGATTTGAGCAGCCATCCCTTCAGGCCAGGCAGTGGTTAGAAGCACTCCAAGACAGGAGCTAGGAGTTTTTATAGAGCAGACAGGGAAGCAAAGGAAGGAAATTATTTGATTGGCTATAGCTTAAGCAGTTGCCTTATTTGGGGAAGGCTAGTTGGCTATTTGTGACTGGTTGTTCTTCAGTTTTGTCTTCTCACATAAAAGTGCATTGACTCTGGCTTAGATTTCAGTTTGCTTACCTAGGCTACTAAGGTATTAGAACCACCCCAGTCTAACAGTCTCCTTGTTAAATTACTTTAACAGTGTGAGTCTCTGGAAAACAAAGAAGGAAAGCCTAATTTCTGCTTTTCATAGCTTTCTTCTTTCATTAAGAACAATGGGATGAGGCCAGTCAACTTACACATTTTACTGAACATGTTTCCTTCATAAGCATTTCAAAGTTGCTTAAACTCTAGTTTAACAGCGATACGCTATAGAAATAACCTAGCCCCTTTCCTTGTCAGAGCTTCTGCCCTTTGTGCCCCATGCCATGGCCAAAGATCTGAGCTAAAGGCCAGCCTCATCTTCCAAATGGAATTTGGAGTTCTGATCCAGTGATTTCATTGCCTACGTTAATGGCTGCCATTTCTGACTGACGTCAGAAACACCTGTGAACCTTTCTTTTCAAAACTTAATCCGATTCCTAATTCTTTGGGTTTTATTCTGGCACTCTGTATGTTTAAGAAGCATTTCAGGTAATTTCGTGAGTAGCCACATTTTCAACCACTAGTCTAGTCAAGGTTGGAAGACAGCATCCTAACTCACACTCTGTCTCTTTATAAATGTTTTAAGACACTTCTTGTACACCAGGTACCACCATTATGTGAAGACCAATAAGACCCTCTCCTGCCGTCAGAGAGGTTATGGTCTCTTTTACCATGTTTATTGTCATCTTCTGCAAGAGTTTATTTTCTGCCCTCCTGAATAAAATTTCCTTAAGCTGTACCAAGAGTGACCAGTTAGACATAATCATTTTTTATGTAAATCAAGTTCTACCATATTCCAGTTGCTCTGTTACCAAAAATGAAAGCTCTGTTTAACCTTTCTCAGAGCTATTTCTCAGCCCTTTTATCATCTTTCAGTTCTCTTCATGATCTCTCTATAGCTTCATAGCTGATAACTAGATCCAGTATGTATATTTATAATTTTATTATTATTTAAAAAAATTTATTGAAGTATAGTTAATATACAATGTTGCATTAGTTTCAGGTATACAGCAAATTGATCCAGTTATACATACATATATATTTTTTTCAGATTCTTTTCCCTTATAGGTTCTTACAAAATACTGAGTATAGTTCCCTATGCTATATAGTAGGTCCTTGTTGATTATCTATTTTTTATATAGTAATGTGTATATGTTAATCCCAAACTCCTAATATATCCCTCCCCCTCTTTCTCTTTGGTAACCAAAAGTTAGTTTTCTATGTCTGTGGGTCTATTTCTGTTTTATAAATAAGTTCATTTGTATCATTTTCTTTTAGATTCCATATATAAGTGATATCATATGATATTTATCTTTGTCTGGCTTACTTCACTTAATATGATAATCTTTAGATCCATCCAGGTTGCTGCAGATAGCATTATTTCATTCTTTTCTATGACTGAGTTATATTCCACTGTATATATGTACCATATCTTTATCCATTCCTCTTTCGATGGACATTTAGGTTGCTTCCATGTCTTGGCTGTTGTAAATAGTGCTGCAGTGAACATTGTGGTGCATGCGTCTTTTCTAATGGAAGTTTTATCTGGATGAATACCCAGGAGTGGGATTGCTGGATCATATGGTAGCTCTATTTTTAGTTGTTTAAGGAACCTCCATACTGTTCTCCATAATGGCTACACCAGTTAACATTCTCACCAACAGTGTCGGAGGGTTCCTTTTTTTCCACACTCTCTCCAGGATTTATTATTCATAGACTTTTTGATGATGGCCATTCTGACCGGTGTGAGGTGGTACCTCATTGTAGTTTTGATTTGCATTTCTCTAATAATTAGCGATGTTGAGCATCTTTTCATGTGCCTGTTGGACATCTGTATGTCTTCTTTGAGGAAATATATATCTAGATTTTCTGCCTGTTTTTTGAATGGGTTATTTGTTTTTTTGATATTGAGCTGTATGAGTTATTTGTATATTTTTAACGCAGGTCAAAGCACAAGCAGCTAGAGCAGTGTTAGTAAATTACGTTCATCTAAGTCATTTCATATTTGCTTTACACTTACTTACTATGGTTATCTTTTCCCAAAGTATTTCTATGTTGTCCATTAGGTAATCAAAATCTTATTGTAAACCAATACCCATTTCTCATATACCACACAGTAACTGCTATCATTAACTTAAATGTTCACTGTCTGCCATGTACTCAATCAGGTGTCTTGCTAGTAAGTGGAGGAATGAGTTCATGAGATGATGAATGTACAGCATGCATCAGAGTACCTCAAACGTGAAATAGAGGTTATGGATTATAACACTAATAATAGTAATAAACAATTCTATTTTATATTTCACAATATGTTTAAAATATTACTTAGTACCCATATTATAGTTGGGCTAATTGATTATCAGAGAACTTTATTTGTGTATTGACTCATAGCTAATTGCTCCTCTGGAAGTTGAACTCAGGTCTCAGGAACTCCAGAGCCTGAGTTGCAAAATGATATAATATATCATCTTGTCATAGGGCTAACAGTTATGACAATTATCTACTTTTAGATTCCTTGAATTTTTGTCAGCATTTTAATATCTAGAATTACTTTCACACATCTTTGCATTTTATTAGAAATAGAAAACAAAAGACAACTTAGGATCCAGTCATGATTGTACCTATCCTAACAAATGAAGTAGTGATTTCATGAAGAAATAGGGGAAGTTATATAAAGGTGGGAGATATTTTATCTTTAATATAGTTTAATCACTCATTTATTCCTCTCATTATTTAAAAATATCTCTCAAGTTCTTACTGTGTAAAATAAATGTTATACAATGAAGTCAATAATACTACTTTTTCCTTGGAAAGAGGTGAACCCAAACTACCTTTCCTTAACTTTTACTATACTTACTATCAGATTATATTGGAAACATTTAGCACTTATTTGATTTCCAGGTATGATATGGATAAAATATACGCATCTTTAGATCTATGACCTCCTCTCCACTACCTTGGTAACTTTTCACATAGTGAGTAGATGCCTACATATGTTTTAATATAATTTGCAATGGTAAAGAATGGCCAAAGAATATTCCTTTCTGAAAACTTTTAGAAAAGGGCAACAGAGCTATCTTCTTTTGATCATTCAAGAGCATACCTGCCTGCAAATAGGAGGTGAAATGAAAAGTTTTAGTGACATCCTTTCCATCCTTGGTATTGTACTGCTGAACTTATTCATGATGCCCATTCCTGAAGCTCAACAGACAATCACACATACAGGTCTGCCTGAAAACAGAGATATTAAACTTATTATGACTTGAGTATCCACTTTCCCTCATGGTGAAGTACAGACACACACATATATGCACACAAACATACTTTCTCTCTCTCCATACACACACCCCTCTCCCCCCCACCTTCCACATACTATAAAGTAATTTGCAACACAGCTCTGCAAAGATTGATGGAACTTACACTCTGCATAGATTTTAATGGAACATTTTGTGTGTAGTTAAATGTTTCTTCTTAACCAATCAGGAACACCACAATATATTCTCTACTTCGTAAGTCTTCCTCAGGGAGAGTTGTGTCCTGGAAAGCATTCATTTTTACTATGAATCCATTTTCTAGTCTATCTTATCAAGGTGTGGCTGGCTATAACAGAACTAATTGATACTTCATGTGACTATTTTCATTTCTCATGTAGAACACCAGATATAATATTGAACAATTTTTTTCTTGTTGATTTACTGTCACCCGCGTTTGAGAGGTGGTATATTTGGTGTGCCTTTAGAAAGAAAACTGTGGCTCTGTAGCATTTATTTTATTACATAAAAACTAAAAGATTTCTGAATATTGACTTGTAAATAGGTGTTTTACAATTTCCCATCACCCCCACCTGTCCCTCCTATTTTTCTCTCTCTCTTCCTCCCTCTCTCTCTCCCCCTCTCTTTCTCTTTTCTATCCATCCCCCCCCAGCCTCTGAATTCTGAGTTCCTTAAAAGATTAAATACTTAACTAACAAAATTAATTTAATTATCTTGAGGGAGACTTCATTAGTCAAAATTTGCTTCAATTTAGAATATCAAAATCTCAAGGTTATTATTGAAAGGACATTTCCATGATTATTAACTGACCCCTCCCAATTAAATAAAAACACAAGCATAGCTTTTAATTTAACAAAAGAGCAGCTTCATGCTCAAAGACTGCCCTGTTTTCATTCAAGTTTTCAAAAACATCTGTGAAAGATGTGGCTCTAAATTTTATTTTCTACGAATATATGTATTCTCACTTTTCCTTGCCTAAAAATAACAGTGGGGGTGGGGTTTGAAATGTAAGCTTTTCCACTCTCTGTTTCTAACATGGTAGAGAAATAAATATAAACTATAAGATTCTCTTTTAAATAAGCAGGTTAGTTTTCGTCACAATAATATTTTTATTTAGTTTTCCTGTTTAAGTCATAGCCCAAAGGTAATCATGTGGGGAGTGTCTAACTAGACTTCTTACTTTTTGTTCTCCTGGAAACGGGAGTATGAATGAATAGCTTTCTCCTGGTAATTTCTCACTGGATATTCGAGTTCTCATGAAGGAATATTCTATATTCATTTTTCTTTGGCTTAGAAATAGTTTTGTATAACTTTTCCCTAGCTGTCCAGATAATGCAGCAGTGTTCTCATACTATTTTCAATGATCATTTTCCATTATTAAATTCATGTTTCTCTTTTCCTGTGGAGAGATTTAGTAAAATAAGAGGCAGCCTCCATAAATATTTATCATTTTTATTTCATGTTAGCAAACATGAACTTATGCATTTGAATATGCTTCATTGTGTCTGTTTTACCTCTTGTATCATTTTCTGTGCTTTCTCACACACTATTTTATACATTTAATACATGACTTTTGGTTTTGTTTTAGTCTTACAAAATTAAATCTAAATACCCTAATATCTAGAACTCTACCTAACTAGGTTCATGTGTACCTCCTCTCCAAATGTAAAATATTGCTCTGTAGTGAGGTTGCCTCTGCCTCTGAAAACAGCAGTTGTATCTGGACCCAGGGCTGAAGCCCATTCTCTCATCTGGCCATGTCATCTCATCATCTGAAAAGCACTTTCAAGGCTTCCTCCTTAGAGAAGGCATCATTTCCCATTCTAGCTCTTTTAGTCTTTCCTCCTCCTTTGAATCCCTTTTGCACCAGGACTGTGAAGCACAAATTGTAGTTATTTTGTGTTGTTAGTGTAACTCTTCAAGCAGATAGTATGCTTTTGAAGGATTGATTCTCCTACTATGCTTCTTTGATCTGGGAAGCAAGCGCACCAGAATGTAAACACACATATTGATTGAGGTGTTGCTACTTTTTAAAATACAGAGTAGTATATCATATAGCTAGATATGTAGAAGGATTTTATTAATTCTGCATTATAAAAAGTATTTAAAATATAATTCCTTCAAGTTCATAGAGTAGGAATAATTGGGCCATAGAGAAAGTAATCGATAAAATTCCTTACTTTCTCTAATTACTGTCATGTTTTTTATAATACCTATTTACTCTTAAATTGTATATTGAAATTTTATATTTTTTATCAGTACTCATATATCTACATCAATTGCTGTTTTAAGTAGTTGCCTGCTGAGTCATTATGTATAAATAAAACTGTTATTCTTTACATAAAATAAAACTTACTGTATAACAACTATAAGTTAAATATGCCATACCATAATAAATCTTGAGAGTCTTCATTACACAGATTCGGGAGTTTGATGGAGGAAGTTGAAATCCTGTTATGAATAATAAAATACATATATTTGTTATTTCTTCTGCCGCCCTCTCCACACAAAACACAATTTAAACTTCATCAGTTGGAGCTATGACATAGTTTCTGGGAACTTTTAGTGTCATCTATGTCAGATTAAGTTTCATTGAAAAGGTTCTAAATTAGATAGCCATTCTTAACTTCACTCAAACTCAGACTTCTCTGAAAATTTCTTCAAAAATCAGCAGTTTCCTTACAGTCACGTGGTATTCTGTATGTGTGCTAGTGTAAAATGAAAGACAGTACAGATCTAATTTCCTAACGACTTACAACATTGTAATTCTAAGTAGTAATAAGGAGAATATTTTATTTTGAAAACAATTGTATTCTAGGTCTTCACATTTAATGGGAATATACATAAACACTCCCTGGATCAGAGTAAGTTCTCAGTTTATGTAGACCATTATTATCTAAGTTACTTAGCTCCAAGCTGAATGGGATCTGTATTAATGAGAAAGAAGATGATTATATAGGTGCAGACTTTGTCTATCTTACTCAGACACCAAAGGGAAGAAAGCCATACATGTATAGAATTTTTAACCTCTAAAAGTTCACTTTCCCAGATTATTTTACTTATAAAGGTATTAAGATATTGTGCAAAGATCACCTACCTGAGATTGAAAAGACTTCTTACGGTTTTGGCTCCATACTAACATTAAGCTCATAACCAAATCTCTTTAAGCCTCAAGTTTATAACTATACAATAAAGACGTTGGGTTAAAGATGATTTTTAAGGTCACTTTTAAAACTCTGTCAGAGGACATGTGTTTAGTGACAACTGAAATGATCTGCTGGAGATGGAAAATGTAATTCTAAAGTGTCTTCCTACTATCCACTTCTCCTCTAGATAGATTAAGGAAAATATCATTTTCCTTGAACAAGTTGGGGAAGATACATACCTTGGTGCAAATGTATCTTGGAGCAGAATTGGAGTTGTTGGAGAGTACTAGGTAAAATATCCAGTCCAGGAGTTTGTGTAGTTCATTGTTTGTTTTCAATTTCTATTTATTGCGCTACTGCTCTATTGATGCTATCAACATACCTTGCAGTTGAGCTCTTACAGAAGATTGAAGGGCAGTATGTAACTTTTAAGTTAGCAGCCTTGATTCATTTATTCATTTAATCAAAGTGTGTTTATTGAGTGCCTTTATGGAAACTTCCTGGCATTCCCCAGCTTGTTCACTGATTATCTTTCTCATGTCAGGCAAATTCTTTAATTTCTTTCACTCTATTCCCCATTTTTGAAATAAAGATGGTATTCTGAAGATTAAATAAGATAATATATATATATATAACTTTGAGCCTAGAAGATAGTAAGCATTGAATAAATGTTAGACTTGCTAGCTCTTATTGCTATAACTCAAACATATGCATATAAAATTATATCATAGGCCAAGGGCTTAAGGGTAACTTATATTTGGAAAGGCAACTTTCATAAAATTTGATAAATGTACAAAATATTTGCACATTTTCTAGGTCATACGTTGTCACCAGAATGTGATATAGATAGTAAAACATTTCATTACAAAAAATTTTACGTTAGTATAGTTCTCAATCTCCTCAAATTGTATATAAAATATTGTGCTTTAAAAGACATACCTCTCAGTGGTTCCTGTAACTGTGAGTATATGATTAACATAGAAAGATAAGTGATATTCCTCATTCATTTTAACATGTTTATTATTATTATTCATTTTCTAAATAGGTTACTATGACTCTTGCTTCACATTCAAGGGTAGGATATCTTTATACAATAACATCAATATCAATACTATTAATGCACTAACAAGTAAAATCAGTATTGTTGGAATCTGTCTTGTTTTGAAGATGTTTGACTTTGGGTAAGAAATGTTTATCAAATTTGCAGAAGGTCCAAAGTCAAGATGGGGTACTAATTCTTTATAGTTTTAGCTTATTTCATCATGTTATTACTCAAGACAAATTA
This sequence comes from Stenella coeruleoalba, assembly GCF_951394435.1. NCBI lineage: Eukaryota > Metazoa > Chordata > Mammalia > Artiodactyla > Delphinidae > Stenella > Stenella coeruleoalba. The sequence continues at coordinate 70,462,202 of NC_137147.1, read as the reverse complement.
ATTCACATCTCTGGGCTTAACTTTAGAATGAAAAATTAGCATTATCTTATCCCCCGAACTCTGTTTTATTTCAAAACAATATCTTTTGGTAAATTGAGTCAACTGTCCCCAATACAATTTTATTTAATAAGAACGAAACAATCTTGTGAGACCAAAAAGCTAAAATGGAAACAAAAGATCCTAAGGCCTGTCAACACTACAGGAATTATAAACAATAGATTAGCAAGAGTAATATAAAAGAAAATTTTTAGATAATGGCAACTATATATACTTTTAAATCAGTGTTCTCTGTTCTGGGAAAAAAGTTCCAATACTATACTGGAATGAATGGAAAATAATTTGGTGGGAAAATAGGAGGCAAAAAAACTATTCCGATGTACCCTCACTTAAATCTATGTTGTAGAGAGCATTATATCATTTTTTAAAAATAGGACATTTTCTGCTTTTTCCCAAGAGCAAACACAATAAGACTAAAGCAAGAGTAGAAGACATTTTAACTACATAAAATTTGAGAAGCAGTGAAGAGAAATTACAACAACAAAAATGTTGGATTGTTGCCTGACATTGTGACAGAGTTTACTGAAACTTCTTCTAGGTATTAAGCTTCTGCAGTATTGGATTTACAGGGTTATTAGTCAAAGGAACATCTCTGTTCATCTTCTGTTGATGGAATCTTATTCTTCTTAGTAGGGAAACTTTCAATCACACAAATGTAGAGAGAATAGCTTAATGAGCCTTCATATATACAGTATAATAGAATATGGATTTGTTAAAACATGAAGGCCTTTTGATATAATATTAACTCTTTATTCCAGAAACTCAGTGTGAATTTAGATTTTAAATTGTACCTAAATAAAATCAGCCAGTGAAGCCAGGCCAATATAAGCATCAGTAAATATTTTTATCCTAGAGTATTCTCATGTTACAGGACATAGGTTGCACTGAAAGGTACTGAGAACTGCTATTTATTATTAATTGTTAATATTTATTATCATCACTCATTTCCTTACTAGTCAACACAAAAGGATGAGTAAAAGATACCACAACTGAAGGTTTCTTAAATAGAGCTTAGAGGATGAAAAAGAATATAGAGAAATATAAAAGAATTTTGCTTCTGGGAAGATGGAGTAGACATAGTTTTTCCTATTACTTTCCCTGAGTACAAATAAAACCCCTTATTTCCACCTCTGAAAGGTGGAGATAAGAAGGGAGACTGGCTAGGGAATATGGGATCCAGGATAAGTTCTCTGTTTTCTTTTGCCTCCTATATCCCCGACTTGGGGCAGAAGGAGCTAGCAAATTGGAAACACCAATGAGTGTAGACAGAAGTGCCCCAACAAAAGTGTGTTCTCTCTAGCCAAAAGATCATGAAAGGGACAACCTAGAAAGACAGAAGTTTTAGGCAGTATCTGCTCTACTCCAGCCAAACCCACGGAAAAACTATGGCCTCATCCCCCTCAATCCTATGCTAACAAAGGCCAAGTGAGAGCCTAGACTTCCAGTCTCATGAGCCTGTAAAAAGGCACCCAACAGCACACCAGGGTGGTGTCAGAGAAGGTCAAGAGAGAGATGGGATGTTAATCCCTGCTGCTTAATTATGAGGCTTCCCATCCCCCATGGTATCAGTGAAGAGTTCAGGGGGTAAGTTTGGACATCCACACCACCCAGCAATAATGAGAATGACCCTCCCTGGGGTGGGATCAGAATAGGCCTAACGGTGTGTCAGTCTTATACTATCACCCAGTGCTAACAAAGCCATCCCTACCCAGGTGTCAGTGGAGATAACTTGAGGGGCTGAAAGTCCAACCCTCACCCAAGAGTAAAGAGGAACACCCCTTTTTCAGGTGTCAGTGAATGCTGAGTGGGAAAATTGGACTTCTACCTTCACCTGGTGCTATACTAGTCAGATGTCTCCCTGCCTTCCTTATTTGAGAACAATATACAAGAAAGTCAATTTTTTAAGGTTGATATAAGATACAGAGTCTCATAACATAATACCAAAATGCCTAGGCTTCAATAAAAAAGTCCTTCCTCATAGCAAGAACCAGGAATATCTCAAACTGAATGAAAAAAAAAAAGGATAATCAACAGTTGCCAATCCTGAGAAGACAGAGATGTTAGAATTATCTGACAAAGAGTTTAAAGCAGCCATGATAAAAATGCATCAATGAGCAATTGAAAACACACTAGAAACAAATGAAAAAATAGAGAGCCTCCACAAAGAAATAGAAAGTTTCAACACTGAAAGATAAAATATAAAGAAGAAGAACCAAATGGAAATTTTAGAATTGAAAAATAAAATAAATGAAATGAAAAGCTCAATGTATGGGCTCGGTGGAAGACTGGAGTGGCAGAGGAAAGAACCAGCGAATTGGATAATAGAAAAATAAAAATGACCCAGTTTTGAAAGACAGAGAGAAAATTGACTGAACAACACTTGAACAGAGCATGAGGAACATTAGGAACCATAAAAAAAAAAGAAGAAATCATGCTATCTGGATCCCAGAAAGAGAGGGGAAGTGGACATGGTTAAAAAGTACTTAAAGAAATAATGGCTGAAAAGTTTCCACACTGGGCCAGACAGGAACCTACAGATTCAAAGAGCTGAGCAAACAAGGAAATCTCAAATAAATCCTTGCTAAGACATATCACAAACTTCTGAAAGCTAAACACAAAGAAAAATCTTGAAAGCAGGCAGAGAAGAGCAAGACCTTACCTACAGGAGAAAATCAATTAGAATGACAATTGGAGGAGGATGAAGGGAATGTAAAAGGAGGTAGGTTTTCTATACTTTATATGAACTGGTGAAATGATGACATCTGTAAATTGTGATACATTATGTATATGTAAAGTAATACCTAGAGCAATCACTAAGAAAGCTATACAAGCTGATGCCCTCAAAAACACTGTTCGTCAAACAAAATAGAATTCTTAAAAATGTCCAACTAATCTAGAGGAAGACAGGAAAAAGAAAACAGGGAAATTAAAACATAGTAAAAGTAACAGAAATAAAATGAATAAAATGGTTAATTTAAGCCCTAATGTACTAATAATTAAATTAAATTAAAAATTTCTAAATACACCAATTTAAAGACAAATCAGAAGAGTGAATTAAAAAATATGACATAACTCTATGCTGTCTAAAAAAACTCACTTCAAATATGATGATACAGGTAGGTTTAAAATAGAAGTTTGGAAAAGATATATAGGCAAATATTAATCAAGGAAAGCAACAGTGGATTTATTAATGTCAGATAAAGTAGACTTCAGAGCAAAGAAAATTAACAGAGACATATTATGATAAAAAAATGTCAGTCCACCAAGAGGACACAGGAATCCCAAGTGTGTATGCACCAAATAACAAAACTGCAAAATATGTGAAGCAATAAGTGATAAAAACTGAAAGGAGAAACAGATGAATCCACAGTTATAGTCGGAGACTTCAATACTCCTCTCTCAACTATTGATAGGATAACTAGATAGAAAATCAGAAAGGAATTAAAAAGCTCGGAACCACCGTCTACGAATGAGATCTAGTCAGCAATAACAAGAAACAAACTATTGATACACAGAACTTGACTGAATCTCCTGGGAATTTTGCTGAGTGAAAGAAAGTCAGTTCCAAGAATATGATTCCATTTCTATAACACTTTTGAACCTACATAGTTTTAAAAATGGTGAACATATCAGGGGTTCAGGAAGGTGCAAGGGCAGGAGGGAAGTAGATGTGGCTGTAAAAAGACAACATGAAGGATTCCTGTGGTGATGATAATGTTATATATTTGACTATATTATTAATGTCATATCCTGGTTGTGGTATTGGTACTATAGTTTGCAAGATGTTGCTATGGGAGAAAATAGGGTAAGTGATACAACATAATCTCCGTGTATTATATCTTATGACTTCAATCAAACCTACAGTTACATCAACATAAAAGATAAATTTGAAAAGGAAAAGTTATATAGGCAAACTAAAGGGATGTAAAACTATTCTGTAAGACAAAGATAAGTTAATATGATAGAGTGGTCATCCAAAGAAAAGGAGTATGAAATGTCTTTATTAAAAATAAAAACACATTGAACATTTGTTTCCAGCATTATGAAAGACCAAACCAGGGAGAATATATTTTTATATATGGTTCCTTCTTGATTGTTTCAGAAATTCACATTGGAGACTTGGAAATCAAGGCAGACTGCTTCTCTTGTAATTTTCATTATTTTCAATATTATGATTCTAAGTGACCTTATTTTATAGTCAATTCAAGATCTGCAATAATGAATTTTCAAAAATGCTTCCTCTAAGTTCTTCCCTCTTTCATGAACATGCAATGCCTCCAATCAAGAGATGAGGCTAATTTTTCTGCCTGTTAACTTTGAACTAGTTCTCAGACTGCTTCATCAGTAGACTATGACAGAAATGACCCTCTGTCAGTTTGGGCTTAGTGCTTAATCAATGAGGTTTCTGTTTTTCCCTTTCTTGAAATGCTCTTTCTGGAGGAAGGAAGCCAACTAGTAAGATTCTATCTGTATATACTTGTGAGGTATCCTAAGCTGAGCAAATTAGATAACTATGTGGTGTTTGGGGAGATAGCCAATCAATATACAACATCCCAGCAACAGCATCACACATGTAAGTGAAGAAACCATCTTGCATATACAGCCAAGTTAGATCTTCAGATGACTCCAGCCCCAGCCATCATCTTGCTGCAAAGTCATGAAACCTAGGTGAGAACTTCCCAGGTGAACCAAGGAAACCCATAGAACCTTGGGAGACAGTATGTTATTGTTTTAATCCATTGGGTTCTCGAGTGGTTTGTTACATGTAGAGAGAACTAAAGCACACTCTCAGTTAAACAAGGACAATGTTGACAATACTGTTCACTGTTAAGAACTCAGATTGCTTGTGGTTAAGCCAAATGTCTCTGGCTCAATTTTTCACCGGTGTAAGAAAGAACTAGTCATTAATAGTAACATATTTATATATATATATATATTTATATATATATATATGTGTGTGTGTGTGTGTGTATAGTGTGTGTGTGTGTATGTATATATGCATGTATATATATTGATATATGTATATGTATAGCAGCATACATGTTTGGGAATTTTTAGTCAACTTCATGCAACTCTATCACCATGCTGAATAATCCTGGATTCTAAAATCTTTCCAAATAGGTGGTATTTCCATCCCTTTAATAATCTGAAGTTGTTTTTAAACTTTATGTATAAAATATTAACTGATTATGTTAATTACATAAATTTATAAGTTGATAAATGTCTTGTATTTATAGTAGCAGAATATTTAAGTCAAAGTTAAAAGTGAAAAAAAGTGAAAGAAAAGGCAGTTATTTTTTAAAAATTGAAACTGCATTAATACCCTTATTCTGAAGCTATAACAATGTGTTTGATTGAACTAAGTTTTTGGACTTTAGTTAAGCCCTTAGATACCATTAGAGAATTATTATGTGAATTGTTATCTGCTACTTTTTAACTCGTCTTGTTTTTGGAAGCAGGGAGTTAGGTACCATCAATAATTGGATGCTTAAAATAAAGGCATAAGTTTTTGTTAAACTAATAATATTTCACCTTCATAAAAGAAAACTTAAAATGTATTATTCTAAAGTTGATTCTACAGGTTAATTTATTTAGCACAATTTTATTCTTATTTGATCATATATTTAAAGTTTTCAAAACAAAATTGTCTATAAAATATTTATATGTAATTACAGAAAATGTGGAAAATTCAGAAAAGTTTAAAGAAGAAAATCATCTCCCATATTTTCAATATCTAGGGACAGCTGATATTAGTTAATGCTTTGGCAATTTTCCTAGAAGTGTTACATAATGGTGACTTTATGGCATTTATAAGATTATATGATGCTATTAAAAACAGATTTCTGGGAATTCCCTGGTGATCCAGTGGTTATGACTTGGTGCTTTCACTGCCAGGGCCCGGTTCAATCCCTGGTCAGGGAACTAAGATCCCACAAGCCATGTGGCACAGCCAAAAATTAAATACATTTTTTTAATTAAAAAAAAAACAGATTTCTTATTATAAAACAACATATGTTTATTTGAAAAAGTTTGTAAAACAAAGAAAGATGTAAAGTAAAATATTAATCACTTAGAATCCAGTTCCCAGAGATAGCATTCATATCTTAGTGTATTTCTTTAGGCATTTCATCTATACATTTTAATATGAAGATGATAATTCTATATAAAGTAGTTAAAGCATAATAATTCCAGGTCCTAGATGAGCAGTGATGTGGAAAAAAATCCTGGGAAGAAATAACTTCTTCCACTGGGTGGTATATTAGTTTTTAACACTAAGTTAGTTCATATATTATACATTATATATGTTTTAAATATGCAGAATATTTTAAACTTTTTTGGTTTAATTTTTAAAATTTTTCTAGTTGATGTCATTTATTTGAAACCTCCCTCCTTTTCTAATATAGGCTTTTAGTGCTATAAATTTCTTCCTCAATATTGATTTAGTGGCATTGCACAGATTTTTATATGCTCTATTTTCATTTTTACTCGTTTTAATACACATTATTTACTTTAGAGTTCCTCTTTGACACGTGGGTTATATAAAAGTGGGTTATTTATAGTAATGGATTTGGAATTTGCAGGAGTTTTTTTTTTTTTTTTTACTTGAATCCATTGAAGCTGAGACTTGCTTTTGCCCTAGAATGTGGTCTATTTTCATGCTTATGTGGTGTGCACTTGAAAAAGTATGTGTTTTGCTGTTGTTGGGTGGTGTTTTATAAATGTCTGTTAGTTCAAGTTGGTTCATAGTGCTATTCAGGTCTTCTATATTCTTATTGATTTTATGTCTTCTTGTACTGTCAATTACTAAGGGAGTAGTATGGAAATGTCTTGTGATAATTGTGGATTTGTCCATTCCTCCTTACAGTTCTATCAGTTTTTGCTTCGTGTGTTTTGAAACTTTGTTATTAGATGCATAAAGGTTTATGATTCTTATGTCCTCTTAACAATTCTCCTTTATCATTATTAAATGATCTTCCTTATACATGGTAACATTTTTTGCCTTGAAATTTACTTAGTCTGCTATTAATATGACGACCCTGGTTTCTTTTGATCAGTGCTAGGTAGGTGTTATGGGCTGAATTATAAGTTCATATGTTAAATTGAATATATTCCCTTAAATTCATATGCTAAAATTCTAAATCCCGATAACTCAGAACATGCCTGTATTTGTATTTAGAATCTTTCAAGAGATAATTAAGTTAAAATGAAGTCATTGGGGTGGACTCTGACCCAGTATGACTGGTGTCCTTATAAGAAGAGGAAATTTGAACATACGTGAGTACAGAATTAAGACCATGTGAAAATACAGAAGAAGATGACCATCTACAAGCTAAGGAGAGACACCTCAGAAGAAACCAGTCCTGCCAGCACCTTGATCTTGGACTGCTAGCCTCTGAAACTGAGAATATATATTTCTCTTTTTTAAGCCATTCGGTCTGTAACTAATAAGCAAGGTATATCATTTTCTAACCTTTAACTTTTTGACCTATTTGTCTGTTTATATCTTGGTAGATAACATACAGGTAAGTTTTGCTTTTTTTATCGAATCTGACAATCTCTGTCTTTTATTGGATGTTTAGCTCATCTGCCTTTATGTGATTATTCGTATGGCTAGGCTTAAGTCTATCATGCTGCTAATTTTATACTTGTCCCACTTTTTTGGTTGTTTTTCCTTTCTTCTTCTCTTTGCCTTCTTCTGGATTGAGAAATTTTTTATGATTTCATTTTTTTCTTTGTTGGCTTGTTAAATATGACTTTTGTTATTTTAGTGGTTGCTTTAGACTTTATAGTATATATCTTTAATTTATCAGAGTCTAGCTTCAAGTGCTATGACTTCCCAGATAATATGAGGACCTTATAAAAATAAACTTCCATTTTGACCTTTCTGGCCATTACACTTTTGTCATAAATTTTCTTTTTCGTATTTTATAAGATCTACACCATATTTTAATTTTTTGTCAGTGATGTTTTAAAGATTTCTATGTAACAAGTAAAATTCTTAAATATTTATCTCTGTACTTGCCATTTTTAGTGCTCTTCATTCCTTTGTGTAGATTCATTTATTAATTTTTTGATTAGTGCTAGCTAGTGCTAGCTAGGTCATTTTCCTTCAACTGGGGTACTTTCTTTTAGTGTGATTCCTTTGAGATGAATTATTTCACCTTTTATATCCTGAAAAAAGGAAGTAGTTTTTCATTTTCATTTTGGAAAGATTTTTTCTTGTTGAGTATAGATTTCTTTCAACATTTTGAGGAGTTGCTGTCTTCTTGATTGCATTGTTTTTGGCAAGAAGTCTGCTGCCATCCTTAACTTCGTCCCTCTGTATGTTTCTCTGGCTGCTTTTAAGATTTTCTCCTTTTTTATTGTGGTAAAATATACATAGTATAAAATTAACCATTTTAACCACTTTTTATTTATTTTTTCCATTGTGATTTATTATAGGATACTGAATATAATTCCCTGTGCTATACAGTAGGACCTTGTTGTTTACCTATTTTATATGCAGTATTTTGTATCTGCTAATCCCAAACTCCTAATTTAACCCTCCCCTGCCCCCTTTCCCCTTTAGTAACCATAAATTTATTTTCTGTCTGTGAGTCTATTTCTCTTTTATAAGTAAGTTAATTTGTATCATATTTTAACTTCCACATTTAAGTGATATTATACAGTGCTTGTCTCTCTCTTTCTGACTTACTTCACTTAGTATGATAATCTCTAGATCAATCCATGTTGCTGCAAATGGTATTATTTCATTCCTTTTTATGGCTGAGTAATATTCCATTGTATATATATATATATATAAACCACATCTTCTTTATTCATTCTTCTGTTAATGGACATTTAGTTTGCTTCCATGTCTTGGCTATTGTAAATAGTGCTGCTATAAACATTAGGGTGCATTTATCTTTTAAAATTCTAGTTTCTCTGGATATATGCCCTGGAGTTTGCTAGAACACATGGTGACTCTATTTTTAGCTTTTTAAGGAACCTCCATACTGTTTTCCATAGTGGCTGTACCAATTTACATTCTCACCAGCAATGTGGGAGTATAAAGGATTCCTTTTTCTCCACACCCTCTCCAGCATTTGTTATTTGTAGACTTTTTAATGATGACCATTTTGACCACTGTGAATTGATACCTCTTTGTAGTTTTGATTTGCATTTCTCTAATAATTAGTGATGCTGAGTATTTTTTCATGTGTTTGTTGGCCATCTGTATGTCTTCTTTGGAGAAATGTCTGTTTAGGTCTTCTGCCCACTTTTTGATTGGGTTGTTAGTTTTTTTGTTATTGAATTGTATGAGGTGTTTGTATATTTTGGAAATTAAGCCCTTGTTTGTCACATCATTTGCAAACATTTTCTCCCAGTCCATGGGTTGTCTTTTCATTTTGTTTATGGTTTCCTTTGCTGTGCAAAAGCTTATGAGTCTGATTAGGTCCCATTTTTATATTTTTGCTTTTATTTCTATTGCCTGGGGAGATTGATTTAAGACAATATCGCTACAATTTATGTCAAAGAATGTTTTGCCTGTGTTCTCTTCTAGGATTTTTATGGTGTCCTGTCTTATATTTAAGTCTTCAAGCCGTTTTGAGTTTATTTTTGTGTATGGTGTCAGGGAGTGTGTAACTTCTTTGATTTACATGTGGTCATCCAGCTTCCTCAGCACCACTTGCTGAGGAGACTGTCTTTTCTCCATTATATATTCTTGCCTCCCTTGTTAAGATTACTTGACTGTAAGTGTGTGGGTTTATTTCTGGGCTATCTGTTCTGTTCCATTGATCTGTATGTCTGTTTTTGTGCCAGTACTGCACTGTTTTCGTTACTGTATCTTTGTAGTATTGTGTAAAGTCTGGGAGGGTTATGCTTCCTGCTTTGTTCTTTTTCCTCAGGATTGCTTTGGCAATTCTGGGTCTTTTATGGTTTCATATAAATTTTAAGATTACTTGTTCTAGCTCTGTGAAAATGTCATGGGTAATTTGATAGGGATTACATTAAATCTGCAGGTTGCTTTGGGTCATATGGCCATTTTAACAATATTAATTCTTCCAATCCAAGAGCATGGGATATTTTTCCATTTCTTTGTATCATCTTCAAGTTCCTTTATCAGTGTTTTATAGTTCTCAGCATAGAAGTCTTTCACCTCCTTAGTAAAGTTTATTCTTAAGCAATTTATTCTTTTGATGCAATTTTGAAAGGGATTGTTTTTACATTCCCTTTCTGATATTTCACTGTTAGTGTAATAAAATGCAACGTATTTCTGGATATTAATCTTGTATCCTGCTACCTTGCTGAATTTGTTTATCAGTTCTAGTAGTTTTTGTATGGAGTCTTTAGGTTTTTCTATATATAGTATTGTCTCATCTGCCTAGGACTTCCAAAACTATGTGGTGAGAGTGGGCATCCTTGTCTTGTTCCAGATTTTAGTGCAAAGTCTTTCAGCTTTTCACCACTGAGTATGATGTTGGCTGTGGGTTTGTCATATATAGCTTTTATTATGTTGAGATATGTTCCCTCTGTACCCACTTTGGTAAGAGTTTTTATCATGAATGGATGTTGAATTTTATCAAATGCTTTCTCGGCATCTGTTGAGATGATCATGTGGATTTTGTCTTTTCTTTGGTTGATGTGGTGTATCACATTGACTGATTGGAGATGTTGAACCATCCTTGTGACCCTGGGATGAAGACAACTTGGTCATGGTGTATGATCTTTTTTATGTGTTATTGGATTTGGTTTGCTAATATTTTGTTGAGAATTTTTGCATCCATATTCAACAAAGATTGTAATTCTCTTTTTTGGGAGTGTCTCTGTCTGGTTTTGGTATCAGGGTGATGGTGGTTTCATGGAATGAATTTGGGAGTGTTCCCTACTCTTCAGTCTTTTGGAAGAGTTTGAGAAGAATTGGTATAAGTTCTTCTTTGTATGTTTGGTAGAATTCCCCAGTGAAGGCATGTGGTCTTGGACTTTTGTTGGCAGGGAGTTTGTTTTATTACAGATTCTGTTTCACTTCTAGTGATTGGTCTGTTCAAATTATCTATTTCTTCTTGATTCAGTTTTGGTGGGCTGTATGTTTCTAGAAACTTGTCCATTTCTTCTGGGTTGTCCAATTTATTGGCATGTAATTGTTCATAGTATTCTCTTGTGGTTTTTTTGCTTTTCTGTTGTGTTGGTTGTTATTTCCCCTCTTTCACTTCTAATTTTGTTTATTTGGGTCGTCTCTCTTTTCTTCTTGGTGAACCTGGCCAGAGGTCTGTCAGTTTTCTTTCGTTTTCAAAGAACAGCTCTTGGTTTTATTGATTTTTAAAATTCTTTTCTTTAATCTCTGTTTCATTAATTTTCTCTCTGATCTTTATTATTTTCTTCTGCTGACTTTAGGTGTTGTTTGTTCTTTGTCTAATTTTTTTAGGGGGTAGGTTAGGTTGTTTTTTTGGGGGGGGGGGTTCTTGTTTTTTGAGGAAGGCCTGTGAACTTCCCTCTAAGGATTACTTTTGCTGCATCCCAAAGATTTTATATTTTTATCATTTGTCTCAAGGTATTTTTAAATTTCTGTTTTGATTTCATTGTTGACCTGTTGGTTTTTTAGTAGTATGTTGCTTAGTCTCCATGTAATAATTTTTTTTCCCTTGTTTTTCTTTTTGTGGTTAATTCTAGTTTCATGCCAGAAACAAGTTGTTGTCAGAAAAGATGCGTGAAATAATTTCTAACCTCAAATTTGCTGAGGCTTGTTTTGTGCCCTAGTTTGTGGTCTGTCCTACAGAATGTTCCATATGCACTTGAAAAGAATGTGTTTTCTTTTCTTTTTATGGATGTAATTTTCTGAAAATATCAATTAATTCTAACTGTTCCATTGTGTCACTTAAGATTTCTATTGCCTCATTGATTTTCTGTCTGGAAGACCTGTCCATTGACGTCAGTGGATATCTATGATATGTATCTGTCTTCTACTATTATTGTATTCCAATCAATTTCTTCCTTTATGTCTCTTAGTTTTTATTTTACATATTTAGGTGCTCCTATATTGGGTACATATATGTAATATCCTCTTTTTGAATTGATCCTTTTATCATCATACAGTACCCTTCTTTATCTATCTTTATGACCTTTGTTTTAAAATCTATTTTGCCTCATATGAATATTGCTACCCCCAATTTCTTGTCATTTTCATGAAATATCTTTTTCCATCCCCTCACCTTCAATTTATGTGTGTTCTTTGCCCTAAAGTGGGCCATTTGTAGGCAGCATATTAGAAGGTCTTGTTTTCTTATACAATCTGCCACTCTATATCTTTCAATTGGAGCATTTACTCCATTGGCATTTAAGGTAATTATTGATAGAAATGTATTTATTGCCATTTTAAACCTTGTTTTCCAGGTGATTTTGTGTTTCTTCTTTGTTCATTTTTTAAAATTTTTGTTTTTCCTTTTGTGGTTTGATGGGTTTCTTTTGTTTTGTGCTTATGTTCTCTTCTTTTTGGTTTTTGTGAATCTGTTGCATGTTTTTGATTTGTCGTTGCCCTGTTTTTCAAGTATGTTAAGCGATTACTATATCTAGTTGTTTTAGACTGGTAGTCATATAGGCTCAAACACATCCCCCCCCAAAGTCTACATTTTCTTCCTCCCCTTCCCCATATTTTATGATTTTGATGTCCTCTTTTATATCTCCATATTTATTCTTTTGCTCTTTGTTGCAGTTTTCATTGCTTTCATAAGAATTATTATTATTATTATTATCCATGTACTGGTTTATTTAAGTAATTTCCGATTGTGATTTTCTCCGTCCTATAGATTCTTGCTTCTTTTCTATTTAGAGAAGACCTTTCAGTGTTTCTTTTCGGATAGGTTTAGTATTGCTGTATTCCTTTAGTTTTTGCTTGTTTGAAAAATTCTTTGTCTCCTCTTCTGTTCTAAATGTTAATCTTGCTGGGTAGGATATCCTAGCTTGCAGGTTTTTCCCTTTCAGGACTTTGAATATATCCTGTCACTTCCTTCTGGCCTGTAGTGAGTGTTTCTATAGAGAAATCAGCTGATAGCCTTATGGGGGTTCCCTTGTAAATAACTCTTTGTTTTTCTCTTGCTGCCTTTAGAATCCTCTCTTTATAATTAACTTTTACCATTTTAAATATACTATGTCTTATAGTAGGTCTCTTTGGGTTCAGGTTGTTTGGGATTCTCTGTGCTTCCTGTACCTAGATATCTGTTTCCTTCTTTAGGATTGGGAAATTTTCAGCCATAAATTCTTCAAAAACATTTTTTTCTTTGCTTTTCTTTTTCTTCTCCTCCTTGGGATCCCTATTTGTAGATTGGCATGCTTTATATTATCTCATATGTCTCTTGTATTGCTTTCATTTTTTTTTCTTTTGCCTTTCTGTCTGCTATTCTGATTGACTGATTTCCCTTATTCTATCTTCTAGGAAACTTATTTGTTCTTCTGCATTATTCAGTTTGCTATTTATTGCCTTTACTTCAGCTTTCATCTAGGCAAATGTGCTTTCTGATTTTAATTGGCTCTTCTTCATAGTTTCTAGTTCCCTTTTACAGTAATCTGCGTTTCTATCAATAGCCTTTCTTAATTCCTTCAGTATTTTTATTATCTCCTTTTTGAACTTGGGATCTGGTAGGCTGGAGAGGTCTGTTTCTTTGTTTGTTCTTTCAAAGGAATTCTCTTGATTCTTTAGTTGGGAGTGGTTCCTCTCCTTCTTCATTTTACTTATATTTCCCTGACTCTGTGGGTTTAGGAGAAACTGTTACGTGCTGTAATCTACCTTGAAGGGCTGTTTTTGTGTGAGAGCATCCCTGTATAACCTGCATGAGTTATATTTTTGGTGTGAGGTCTGTTTTTAGTATGGATGCCTGCCACATCTTCTCCTGCTGTGTGCTGGCTGTTATCCTGTTGATGGGGGGTGTCATTGGTGTTGTGGTGACCAGAGAGAGCCTACACTGAATGTTGAGCAGGGGCCTCCTCTTTGCTCTATGGTTGTTGCAGCCCTTTCTGAGGCAAGGTCTGCTCCCAAGTTGTTGGAGTAGAAGCCCCCAGATCCGTTTCTGAGCTGTGGTGTGAAGTAGGCAGGACTTGGGCACTTTTGCTGGGAGAGGAGGCACTGAGTATTCCTCTGCAGGAGATGTCCACCTGGAGGTGTGCTTTGTGGTGTTGCCTTCCACCCGTTGTGTACGCTCGCAGAGTCCATTGTTGTTGGCACTGCCCTCAGCCCCACCTCAGCTGTGGGAATGCAGGAAATCAGCCCGGGTGTCCCTCAGCCAATGTGCTCACAAAGCCACCAGCGCAGATTTGTTGGCACAGATCTGCTGAAGTCAGGCACCAGGACCACTATAGTCATGCACCTTGACCTGCTGTGGGAACTATGGAATCAGCCCAGACCCTGGCCCTGTCTCCGCGTGCATACCCCTGCAAAGCCAGCAGTTGCTAATATAGGACCAGCCCCAGACACCAAAGCACCAATAATCCCCTCAGATGTAAATGAGTCTGCTGTGGCAGAGCCCCACTCTCCCTTTGTGCATGCATTTACAATGGGGCTTTTATGATGGGCCAGGGCTCGGCCTGTGTACACCCCTAGTTGTGGGACCATACTTCAGCCCCTTTAGGTTGTTTCTGCGTAGGCAACTCCAGTTCTTTCCCCGGGTCTGCCCACTGAAGCCCAATTTCCAGCACCCACTCCCCATGCACACCAGCAGACATGAGTCTTGGGCTGAGGAGTGCAGGGAAGTGGCCAGGTCCCTCTGTGCTGGTCTTTCTCTGTTCTCTCTGTTCTGCCTGCCGCAATCCAGCTGCTGCACTCTCCTCTGAGCCTGTGAAGCTCTCTTTCTATCCCAGCTGATCTCTCAGCTGGTGAAGGGAGTTCCCAGGGTGAAGGAACCTTGCCTCTTTCAGAGTTCCCTCCCATGAGCACAGGCCCCATCCCGATTCCTTTGTTTTTTTTCTTTCATCCTACCCAGTTTATGATGATCTTTCTTGCAATTTTGGTTGTATGAGATCTCCTGCCAGCATTTAGTAGGTATTCTTTGAGAATTGTTCCACATGTAGATGTATTTTTGATGTATCTGTGGGAGGAGGTGAGCTCCATGTCCTTCTATTCCACCTTCTTCATCTCCACCCCCTTAACCATTTTTAAATGTACAGTTTTCAACATTTAGTATATTTCCATCACTGTGTAACCATCATCACACTCTATCTCTAGAATATTTCCATCTTCTCCAACTAAAATTCTGTACCCATTAAACACTGACTCTCCATTTCTCCCTCCCTCCAGCTCCTGAAAACTACCATTCTACTTTCTGTCTCTAGGAATTTTACTACCCTAGGAGCCCCATGTAAGTGGAGTCATACAATATTTGTTCTTTAATGACTGGTTTACTTCATTTAGCATAACGTCTTCAAGGTTCATTCATGTGTCAAAATTTCCCTTGTTTTTAAGGTTGAATAATATTAGTTTTGATATGTTGTGTTTTCATTTTTGTTTCATTTTAATTTGTAAGGATTTTGGCTATCTTTTATTCTAATATATATATATTTTTTCTGTCCCCATCATTCTCCCCTCCTTTGAGGAATTCAGTGACACTTTGAAGTTATCACACAGCTCACTAATGTTCTTTTTTTAAAAAAATATTTCTTCATGTTCTCTTTTTCATTTTAGATGGTGTCTATTGCTGTGATTCAAGTTCAACAATCTTTTCTTGTGTAATGTTAATACATGTATTGTATTTTGTTTTTAATTCCAGATATTGTACTGTTCATCTCTAGATGTTTTCTTTTTGTATTTTATTCCAAACTCCATACCTCAGTTTAACTTTTAGTAGGCAACCAATTTCAATTTCATTCTTTTAACTAACTCCTTCTTTTGCTATAAACCATTTATATTTCTAAATAATTTGCTGATATTCTTGATAATTTAGGTTTAGAGGTTGTCTATTTACTATGGAAGATGTTGATGTGTCTATTTTTTATTCCTCAGTATAACCAAAACACATACAATTCTCAAGTTCCCACCTTCCATATATTGTAATAGTCTAATTCTAGTTATTTTACTCTTAAGTGGTTATTGGACTTTATAAACTCCATTTAGAGCTGAGCCATATAAATTACTATAATTAACTTTCTTTCCTTGAAACACTTTTTGATCTCTCCTCAAGTTGCTTAAATAGTTGCTTAATGCATTAAAAAAATATGAGGAATTCTATCAATTTTAACCACTTAGAAATTTTCCTGGAAACTTTTGACATGCTCCGATATGGTTGGTCTGTGTTTAAGATGTGCTGCATGGTTGTGATCCTGGAGTCCTCTTTTGATGAATGCTTTGTTTCCCGGATTCTATCAATATAGCTTCCTCTTTTATTTATTCCTTTATTTTTGTGGAGAACATTCTCCAGCAGTTTCCTAATTGTGCATTTTTATGATGCATAATTATAAAATATATTTTATAATATTTTAAAGATAATTTCTCATAGTGTATTCAGCTACTCATTGATAATTTATGTCAAGAAATCTAGGTTGGAAATCAATTGTTCAACTAAGCTAGAAGTTGCTGTCACTAAGTCTGAGAGTATCATTGTCTGAATCTTCTGCATGAAGACTATTTTAATTTTCTTTTTCTGTTTAAATATTTTTGGATTAGCTCTTCACTCTTAAGTTCTAAAATATCATGGGCATATCCTTATCATGAATCTATTTTCATCCATAGTATTGGGCATTCATTCAGTGAATCTTTTCTGTCTATAAACTCATATTCTTCTATTTTGAGGCATTTAAAAAAGTGCTTCCTTGATGATTTGCTCTTCTCCTTTTTTATTATTCTATCATTTGGATATTCATTGTTTTTTTATCTTGGACCGCCTGAACTGATCTTCCAATTTTTTTTGTATTTTTCTTTCTTATTTTTCATCTTTGTGTCTTTTTGCTCTCCTTTTTACAAAATTCCTTCAACTTCATAATACAATCCATCTAAGCTTTTCACTTCTACTGTCATTTTTCTAAATTCCAATACGTATTTCCTATGTTAATGCTCTTTTAAATAGAATCCTTTTAATAAAATGATGAAATATGTTTTCTTACCTTTCTGAAAATGTTGACAAGAATGTTTTTAATTATGGGGGTAATTTTGCTGCATAGTCTGTTTTCTCTCATTGTGTTTTTTATTTATATGTTTGTGTGTTTTCTGTCTTACTTCAGGAATTTTTACTGGATGCCTAATTGAAATATCTGCATCCATGGACACATTTACCAGTGCTTGTTTTCAGTGTAGGGTAACCTAGTCAGGCTCATTTCCTGAGAAGCCTTCACAATCATTATTTTAATTCTTATCTCTTCTTTGGTCACATTTCTCAGAGGACATTTTAGTATCCTTCGTGGAAGGATATAAGCCTTGTTGTTGCATTCTAGAAGCCAAAAAGAGGACAAGTGATAGAAATATCAGAATTCTGAGTGAAGACTTTAAATTCCTTGTTTTCTGGATGGTTAACATTGCCTTTAACTCTGCTGGATATCTGCTGGTGCAAAGAGCCTCTACTTTACTGTCTTTATAGAATAAACCTGCCTTCTCCCTGATGGATAAAGGCGATTATAAAACTGCACACATTGGTTGAGCATGTCTGGGGGTTCAACTTCTTTTTAAACAGACTTTCACATAAATCTTGTATTTCATGACCCATTGTCATCCCCACTTCCATAAACATCTGTTGCTGAATACCAGGGCTTTCCCCACTGTCTTAAGACCAGGTTTCTCAGGACCAGTAAGTTAGTTACCTCTTGTTTTTCTACATTCTAGCTCATGAAATTCGGTTACTTTTTATAATCTCTCCCGTTCTTTGACCTTGCACACTGATGTTTTTTTTCTTTACTTTGCGGTACGCAGGCCTCTCATTGCCGCGGCCCCTCCCACCGTGGAGCACAGGCTCCAGACGCGCAGGCTCAGCGGCCATGGCCCACGGGCCCAGCCACTCCGCCGCGTGTGGGATCTTCCCGGACTGGGGCACGAACCCGCGTCCCCCTCATCGGCAGGCGGACTCCCAACCACCGCGCCACCGGGGAAGCCCTGATGTTTTGTTTTTAAAAGTACTTGGCTCTCATTTTATTGGGATTTGGAGAAGTACTGAAGTAAATGAGTTCAGTGCTTCTCTAATGAACTTTTTCCTTCAAACTTTCTCTTGATATTAACTTTAAAAATGTTTCCAAAATATGCCTAACTTTAATTGCCAGTTGTTTTATCTGAAGTTTATAGTCACTATTGTCTGTCTTCATTTTCAGGGTATTTTTAGGTCAAGGAATTTTTTCCTTTATCCTACTGCATACTGTGATGGTACACCAGTAATTCTTGGGCTAGCTCTGTGTGTTCTATTCCCTATTGTCTCTCCCTCTATTTTCTTCTCTCTTATTGTTCTTTCTTATTTCCATTCTTATTTTCTTAATTTCTTATCTTCCTTTCTTATTTCCAGATATCCATGGGTATCTAAGAATTTCTCAAATCATCATTGACATCTCTGATTTACCTTTCTAAAATGTGTTATGGCTATTAATGCTTCCGTTGTTAAGTCTAATTTTATTATTGAATATTGAGGTTTCAGCTCAGTGTGTTCACTGAGGTTCAGCACAGTGTGTTGTTTTTTTCATCATTTCCTGTTCTCTTCTTGACTTACTCTCTTGTTTCTGCAACTTTTTTGTTATATTCTATTAAAAAGAGCTCCTGAAAAGACAGTCTGTATTCTGTATGCAATATACAGATGTGGTTTGTTTGGGGCATACTGTTTTCTTGTTGTGGTGATCTTTGTTTTGTTTTGTTGTTGGCCAACGTGTGAGGAAAGGAAGAAAAGAAGGAAGAAAAGGAGGAATGGAGGGAGGGAGGAAAGGAAGATGAAAGAAAGAGAGAATTCTGAAAAATCCCTAAATTTCCCAAATCTGAAATCTGGTAGCAATGAACTCATGCTTGACAATATTTAGATGGTGCTGATTAGTGTCTATGTCTTTGAAAGTAGCCTGCATTTCCCAGTTTTCCAATATTTAACCACCCTTTCTTGCCTTTTGAAATCTTGATGTAGCTATACTGGTCCCTGTAGATATTGAGGTAGCTGGATTTGTCCATGTAGACTACTGAATTGTCATATATATATATTTTTTACTATAACATGGATATTTTTTCTTTTGATTCCTACAGTTGAATAAGTACTGTACTGTGTTCTTCCTCAGGTTTTTCCAGTGTTTTCTTTCTTTTGTTCTGCAGTATTTTTTATATATTCCTAGCTGCTATTTCTTCTCCTTACTCATCCTTGATTGAGAGGGGAGCTTTTTAAATTCAGTCTGTCCACAGGCAGGGTATGTGGCTCTTCTCTCGGTTCTGTTCACTAACACTTGGGAGATGCTTGAATTCCTTTCTCTGCTCTAGAGTTGGAAGGCATAGCGATGAGCACTGTTTCTTGACCAGTTTCTAGGACCCAGCAGGCTCTACTTGAAAACTTTTCTCCTAGTCTGGTATCTTCTCATGAACTGATTTGTCCTCTGATATTCTGGACTGTGGTCCATGAAAAAACATAAGCTCCAAAATGCATCTAGGAGTCTTTATTCCTCGCCTCCACCTAAAGTGCTTTATGCCTATGAATAATGCATATGAGGATTAATGTGTCCACATCCACCATACTTTCTTCTTTTTCCTTTCTTGAAGTTTTAGTCTTTAAATGGATGAAAAAAACATGAAGCCAAGGTGATTGAGAACGATGATTTGGTCACTTCATCAAATTTCTCTCTCATGGTAGAAGGAGGAATAGATGAGTGGTTTTCTATGGAAAACTATCAAGAACAAGTTGAGGGAATATATAAGATGCAAAAGAAAATGAATACTCCTACCTTCTTTTATCTTGCTGAGGTTACTGAATTTTATAAGCGTGCTAGACACTTCACTTTTCTCAGAATAAGTCCTTAGAGTTGGTAGAACTTTCAAATTTTGAAAACTCTTTTGTCATCACAGTTTTGGTAGTGCATGATTTTATTTATTTACTTATTTATTTGGTTAGTTATACATTTATTGATTGCTAATACTTCATAAGTAGTTTAGAATGTTAAGACACACATGTCTGAAACTAACTAGTTAGCCCTTTTTTTAGAAAAAATATTTTTATGTTCTCAGTATGGTTTCTTACTTCATCTTTAGTCATAGTATACCTGTTCTAAGTTCTAAACATAGTATACCCAGTTTAGAACTGTATATAAAGAGAACATATCTATCAAAAATACAATTTTATGCCCTGTTGTAATTACTTCCTATTATCATTTTTCTATAATTATTTGAAATCTTCAGTTATATAAAGTGTATAAATACATAATATTTAGAGCACTGTTTTTTATTCTCACATTTAGAATTAATTTGAAAATTAGGGGCTTCCCTGGTGGCGCAGTGGTTGAGAATCTGCCTGCCAATGCAGGGGACACGGGTTCGAGCCCCGGTCTGGGAAAATCCCACATGCCGCGGAGCAACTAGGCCCGTGAGCCACAATTACTGAGCCTGCGCGTCTGGACCCTGTGCTCCGCAACAAGAGAGGCCACGATAGTGAGAGGCCCGCGCACCGCGATGAAGAGGGGCCCCCGCTTGCCGCAACTGGAGAAAGCCCTCTCACAGAAACGAAGACCCAACACAGCCATAAATAAATAAATAAAAATTAAAAAAAAATTTTTTTAGAAAATTAAAGAAAAAGTATCATGACCAGAATATTTCCTAACTTCGGGTCTGAGCATGAGGAGGAATGGGATTCACTCCAGGGCTAACTTGGGAGATATGTGAGCTTTGTGTTAGTACTTTCTGCCGCTGGGTTTACGATGTAGGCAAGAAAAGCCTTGCAGAGATTCATGAGGGATGATCCTTGGCACCTATTTTGAAAGAAATCATTTTGCTTATTTACATTCAATAAAACCAAATCAATCAGCAAACAGAAGTAGGGACTCAGCCTTTCCCTGTGTTTAAATGTCTGTATTTCAGTGTTATTTGCTGAAATGACCATTTAAGTGGAACTGGACAAGCAAAGCAAAACAAACAAACAAAAAACTGTTACATAATCACAGAGACAAGAACTGTATTTGGCAGATTTCTTTTGTTCCTTTTAGGTGAATATTATAATGAATGCTTACTATTTAAAGGGAAAAATAGCTGTGATGAACAATTACTAGGCAAATAGAAATTGAGTGCTTAATTTCTCTCTGGAATATTAAAGACACAAACCAACAGGTGTTGATTCAATTCCTAAGAGCATCAGTTTATGGAAAATATATATATATATTTACTGAGTTTACCTGTATGTTCTTGCCATTAAAAATGCAAATGCCTCAACTTATCTTTAAAATCTTGGGCAAAGAGAGAACACCCTATTTGGAAAGAGGGAGAAAGAACATGGCTACTCATAAGAAATAAGACTTTTTGGTCTCATTTGCAGCCAGCTGTGGCCCTGGCACTAAACTCTGACCAGTTAGTTGAAATTTCCAGAATATGTCTTCAGAGAGAAAAAGTACACCATATTCCTTCCTTGCTCCTTTTTCCTCATTGAAATGCAGAATGGTTGGAGTTCAAAGTGCCACCTGGAACAGGAGTAGAAGGCATGTGTTGATGGTCATGGAGCACAAAGTATGAATGACTGGTTAACTTTTGAATGTTTCTCTTTGATTTCACTTATATGTGAGAGAAATAAAACTCTCATTATTTCTAGTTTTTTTGTCACTTGCATCCAAACCTGTTTCTGACTGATGCTAAGTTCTTCACCTTTCATCCTATCTTTCAAACCTTGTCTCATTTTCTTTACAAAAGTCCAGGTAATTAGATGTTCAGTGTTCCTTTAGTAAGCATTATGCCTTTTCAGGTTTGACCTTTTGTTCAATGTACTATATCTGCACGGTAGCAGACGTTACCTGTTCTAACTGTTTGGAATTCTCTTCTCCTCAAGTATGTTTCAGCTCTCTTAGATCATCCTGGGGTAATCTTTCACCAGATTCCTATAATATCATTCTATGAACTTTTCCATAAACATATTTGATAACAAGCTTCTTGAGGGATGGAATCAGTTAATTGCAACAAACATACATTGAGCACCCCTTATGTGTCAGGCATTGTAGTAGAGTTCACTGAGATAGGAAGGATGATAGAGTCAATGTCCGTGCTCACAAAGATTTCATAATTTAGTGAGAGAAAGGTAGTTTTGAAAGTAATACTAAAACATTAGCACAGCATAATGAACAACCCATGTTGTAGAATTACAAACGAGGAGAAGATTAATTCTGGGGATGGAACGGGAAGAAAGCCCCATATGATTTATCTAAGAGGATGATATTTGGACTGGCTTCAAAAGATCAGTAATATGTTTATTTAGAAGGTAGCAGCAGAGGAAACTGCGTGAGAATGCCAAAAGTGGAGAAACAGCCTCTGCACCTTGAGAGAGGTCTCAATATCCAGCTGGAGGCAAGTGTTGGCTTTGTGGTGAAGAGAGTTGAAAGAAATGAAAAGGTAGCGCTGAAAATGGGTGTAAGCATGGGACAAAGGAACAAATGCTTGTCAGTGTGACATTTATATACTTTCATTTTTCATGAAGAAGAAATATCTGATGAAGAGATGAGAAGTATATTAAATGGGGGATATTTGATGAGGACGGACTAAAAGGCATGGATCTAACACATTGGCCAATGTGGCAACAAATGAGACAGTTGAAAATGGGTCACTGTAAAAAAGATTTTGAATGAAATATAAGGAAGAGGAAAGACTGCTTTGACTAGCCTCTATTTTCCTGATAAGCTGGAGATATACTGTTACTAAGAAAACGTTGCTCTATGATTGTGAACTTGGAAGTTAAAGATTTATTACAGCAACTGTGGAGAGGAATGGAGGGGGTTTGTGTGAGTGTGGAGTTAAAGTGAAAGGCTAAACTATTCATGCCTAAATTCAGAAAAAGACCAAGAGCTGACTTAATGGACTGAAGACATAACTACTGGTTAAGAAACTAGATTTTCTCAGAGCAGGTGTGGTGCTAGTATTGTACTTGCTTGCTTTCCTTCACAGTACAAACCAAAATGACTTCTATTAAGTGAGTCCTCATAAATGCTTACTGCATTAATATAGTATAATTCATCCTAAATTATCTTGTTATTCTTATATTTTCATTTAAACTTAGTGAGTTCTTCGGGAAGAAAACAGGAAAGAAATTCTGTCTAAGAGCTATGGGATGTGGTGGCACAGGGCAGATTTATCTCCATTTATAGGTGTTCAATAAGACCTCATGGGTTGAATTTACCCAGAGTAATCCCCACTGTATCTTTCTAATAGTGTTTATATGGTTGACTATATATCTTTTTAAATTTTTTTCTTTTTTGACAAATGAGCAGAATATATATATTTCACTTATTTTGTGAACAAAGATGAGCTATACTATACAGAGGAAAACATAGATATAGAGAAGCATACAGTCTAACTTCAGCATTAGATAAACAGCCCAGAGGCCCAGAGATTTGGCACAATATCTGAGGCTTCTCTGAGAAGATCTGAGATCACAGCATTTCTTCTTATTAAAAAAGATCTAGCATTTATAGAAAGTGCCATTTAAAAGACTGTGTAGCTCAGAGGGGGAAAAAAAGCAATATTCTGGTAGGCTGCCTTTTGAAGCAGTAAACACCTTTTATGTCATTTAATAATAGCTTGGATGGGTTTGAAGAACTTTGTGTCAAGTACTCTGAAAACAAGGAATATAAGTTTGGTGAACTCTTTCAGTCATTTGAATTTTAAATCAACCAGTCACGGTGTCTTAAAGCAGCTTATTTGATTCATTTAAACATGTGGTTACACTAGGAATACAACTCCCAGGTCTATTGTTGTTTCACCTATAGTTGATGTGGAAGATTGATATACACTACTGTTTTCTCCTTTCTAGGGCATATAGCAAACCAATATGTGATTTTATGCAAAAAAAGGCTTACGTTTTTCCTGTTTATAATGGACAATGTAAGCCATTTTAAAATAAACAGAGATTGTGACCCCAACTGAACTCAAGACCAGAGACTGGCAAGTTTTTGTTTGGGTCACAAATGGTTGAACAGTTTTTAGTGTATGCTTAGAATATGTGATTTAACTCTTAATCTCCAGAGTCTGGTCAGGTAGAAATTTCTTTACAACTTTTAAAAAATGTGTTTCTCATATTTTGATTAATTTGAGAAATTATTTCTGTTAAATTGCCCCCAGAGTGAAAGTTGAAAATTATATTCACCTAACCTATCTTGCAATGGTTTTAGGTTACTGCATAATAAATAGGCCATCTCCTCCCTCCCTGTCTCAGCCTGCCCTTCATTTTTTTCTTATTTTTTACATATTTTTGAAATAACTTTTTTCATGATATAGATTTTTTCCCTGAGAAATCCTATGTATATCAATCAAGCTTCATGCAGTGGTAATGTGATACATAAATCATCTCATAGGCTATATTCAGTATTTTTAATGTATTTTTCATTACAATAATCAAACTAATTTTATTCGAAAATATTCAGGTTGGTCTTTAAATTCAGGCTGGAGGTGAAAGTGTGGATACATGAGATTGCCATTAGATTTTCAGGTTAACTGCTGTCACCAGGAAGGCTCAGATATTATTTAGCCCATAACCTTATTGGATCAAGCTGAACTCTAAAAAACAATCTTACAGTAGAAAATAAGTAGGTGGAATTTTGCTTTAAGAGGATTATAGGTATATTTGAAATATCCTTTTAACAAAATAGGTCAATAATTAATATCAACACCTCACCTCATTTCCTTCCCCATAAAGTTAACTAGAGATAATTCATTTGTATTTGTATGAGCAGAATACATAATATCTTATACGTTGGTCTTGAATTTGATTCTTTTTTCCTTTTCTTTCTTCTACCAAACTAACATCAGCAACTAAAAGAGTAAGACTCTTGTCCAATTACAACTGAGTTAAGAAGGGCTGAGTTGTAATAAATAAAACTTTCATATGAGTATCTCACCTAAGAAAAAGTAAGAATATGTGAATCTGATACTGGAAGATAATAAAGACGAGGTAGAGTGTTTGTATATGTTTATGTTTTTTGAAAACACAAGTGATTAATAATTTCTGAAGTATCTTCATAGGGCTGGGAGGATTTTGAAAGGATACCTGATATATTGTTATAGAGAACATGACCACACCTAAATTATCATACAGTGTCTTGGATAATTCAGAGCCAGTGGGCTCTGAAATGAGATTTGAATCTCAGTTCTGTCACTCATCAGCTGTGGGTCTCAATAGCCATTTAATATTTTTGGACCTTATCTCACCATCTATGAAAAGGACATAATTCTAGGGAAGTTGTGAAGATTATGTAAAATAATCCATTTAAATTGTCTGGCCTACAAGTACACTCAGTAAATAATAGCTATTATTTTTGTTGCGGTAACATATATAAATGCCTTAGGAAAGTAGGATCCCTACTTTATTTACTCAAGCTAAAATACTTTTTGATGTCTAGCTTAAATTATATTTACATAGTTTAGGTCAATATCCTTTGTATATCAAAATTAAAACAAAACCACTTTTATATATATTTATTTTCTCATCTTTCTATATAAAAGTGATCACTCCTCCTTACATTCTAATTTTTATTATTCTACTTCTGTATCCTTCACAAAACTTGACTTGCTGCAGTTCTAATTTTTGTGCAAGGGGAACTCACTTAATTGAAATGTTTTGGCCCTAAACGGTAGTAAAACAGAAAGAATAGAAGGGCTCTCTGCCCATACTTAACAGGCCAGATGATTTAGACCAACTCTTTTATGAAAAAAGGAAAGATGTTGGGTAAAATATTTTAAATATATATATATTTTTTTAACACCAAGGTACTGAGAAGATGTCATAAGTTACCAGGCAATAATCTAAAAAGAAATCAGGAGTTTAGATAGGTAAGTGGACCACTGGAGATTTGTTGAATCCAATGAAACTGAGATTAGCATATGATTGCCTTTCAGGACAAAAATGAAAGGGATCAAAGCTTAAGGGCAAGAAAAGTCTATCAGGCAACACTTTATACATGAAATTGGAGCTCTAAAAGACTATACTTTCCAGGGCAAGGGTGAAGCAAAATAAACCTGCCTCCTCTTCACAGAGATTTAGAATATTATAGAAATTGTAAACACAAACCTATTAATTTACAAATATGCAGTCAAAATTAGTATTACCTGAATGTATTCAAAATTCTTGAACCATAAATTCAGCTTAAAATGAGCCCAGACTAATAGTACTCTTAGGTCTGTGGCAGAAGCAACATGAATCATCTCTAGAGGCCAAGCAGTTCATGCTTGGCCTTAGTAATTTCCATGAAAAAATTTCGGGGGGAAATTATAAAATCACAGGAAAAAAACCCCACACATGTCAATAAGGCACAGTGAGTTAGAAATCAGCAAAAACAATAGATAGCAGAATCAGAATCATAAATCTTCAAATTTTGAAATTATCAATGTGGATTATAAACCAGCAATAGTTATTATATTTAGAAAGATAAAAGGTCATTTGAAAATATTTATAGAAAAATAAATTTTACAGTGTGACCTGAAAATACAGTAAGTGAAGTAAAAAACCCAATGTATGTATTTAAGGGCATATTTGACACAGACAAAAAGAGGATTAATGAATTGGAAGACAGATCAGGAGAAATCATTTCAAAAGAAGTAAATAGAAGTAAAGGTCAGAAAGAAATATGAGAAAGGATAAGAAACATGGAGGATACAGTGAAAGATTTAATCAGTTAGGTAGAATGAGAGGGCAGTAAAGATGTGGCAGTAAATAATATTTGATCACATATTCCCTGAAAATGTCCAAAAACTGATAGAAGTCACTGATGAATAGATATAGAAGTCCAGAGGATCTCAAGCCAAAGAAATATAAAGAAATTCATACCTAGATATACTGTTGTGAAAATACAGGTACAAGACATCAAGATTGGAAAAAAAATTACAGATGAGCTTTAAAGGAGAAGCAGCTGCTTTCTCAACAGTAATGTAAGCTAGAAGACAGTGAAATGATTTCTATAATGTTCTGATAGAAAATAATTATCTATGTAATTTTCTATACCCAGCAAAAGTACCTTAAAAGGATGAAAGTAAACAGTCAGCCCCCCCCCCAAAAAACCCAGCTATTTTCTTGTCGAGTTAATGTTTATTGACACTTTTGATAGGGGCATATTTTTATTGTAAAAGTATTTAAAGTATGCCTGATTTAAGTTCTCATATCATTCAAGGATGTGGAAGTCTGTCTTTCATCATTATCAAAATTAGTGGGATACAATCACAGTCATTGAAAGCTGAATTAGTTAATATTCTTCTAAAGAGAAATAAGATTCTAGATATTTGCTACTTGTCTTGACACCTGCATATCCCCATGGAATGTTCCTCTGGTTCCTCTGGTTGGTCTATAAGCTATTTTAGGAATAACAGTGAAATAAAGATCATATACTCATCTCTGGTATAGACCAGTAAACTTAGTGTTCTTTTATGATCATGGACACTCAGTAACACCCAGAGCATGTTGTCAGACAGAGAGAGAGGAATGAGAGTTTAAATACATCAGAATGAACATGTAACCACCATAGAAAATTTTACTTTAAAAGGATGATTGTGCTGACAGTAAAGAATCATTCATAATTCATTAGATCAAGGGACTAAGTGGAAAAAACCAGCACCAGAGTATACCTTAGAAGACCAAGCTCTTTCTGATATTAAATCCATATGACCTTGGACACATTTATCCTCAGTTTTCACATTCAGTGATCCAAAATGGAATATTGTAAATAGAAAATGTTCTATAGCACCTTCAGATTCTCTCACATAGGTACTTTCACTGCTACACAAAATATTAAATTTATCTCACAGAGTTTGAAAGTGCATCAAAGACAGTAACAAGGAAAGGGGGAAAATCTATGAGTTTCAGAGGTTTCCTCTGAGACTTGTAAAATATGCATTAGAAGTGAGCAACTTAAGCACCATGAATTTTATTAACAACCCAGAAGTTATCCTGAGCCTTATATTTTAGCTGATTTACATTCATGCTGTCTTCAGGGGACAATAATGAGTTCAGTCTTGCTTATATCTTGGTTTAGGTTGTATGGCACATGCAGGAAAAGTTGCTTAGTTAAAGTAATGTAAGCAGAACACTAAATTATTATTTTATAATTTGCTCTCTACTTCTAAAGAAAAATAGTTAGCCAAATGTAATATTTTTATAGAGTTTTCCCAAGCTGATATCTTCCTATTAAACTTTCCTTACTTTTTAACTCTGGTCTGTGCTTCTTCCAGATTATCTTCACAATTATCCTTTCTCTCAGCTTTTACTTTCCCACATTATCAAAAGAATACCAAATGGTAAACCTGTATCAATTCATTTTTATTTGATCTATATCTATATCTATCTATCATCCATCTACCTTAAGATTATATCTTCATAATACTATTGCTTAAAGAAAAAAGCATATCAAACATGCTCATTGGTATTATATAGTGAAAAGATTAGTTTCTTGGTGGATGTATCATATACATTTTATATATTTTTTCACTTATTTCTAGGAAGAATATCAAGCAAAACAAGAAACTCAATATTACACAAAGTAAACAGTCCCAATTTTCTCTTTATGTCCAATAGCACCTATTCCACTCACATGCAAAACAAAAAAACAAAACAAGAAGCCCTGCAAACCTGGCTTTGTTGCCTTACAACAGAGTAGACAAAGAATACTGTTGAGATCATATAGCACCTCCAGTTTGCAGTTGTTCAGCTGTCACTTTTTTTTACTCAACCATCTTAGATTAATAATTTAATTTTCTCATCTCAGGTCCCATAGCAAATGATGTGATTCACACTGTGATGTGTCTCTAGTTTAGAATCCCAACTAAAATTTTCTTCAGTATTTTGCCTTGGACTTCCACGACTACTCAAGTCATATTATTCTAAATATTGGGTGGTTAGGCCAGTAGGTAGGCATAAGGGAAGCCATTTATCGTATTTATTTATGGCAATGCAGAAGCTATAACTAAGTAAATCATAATTAATACAGGATTTTCTTTTTTTCTAGTATGTTTATAAATGCTGGTACAACATGGTTTGGAATTTTATCAAAGATGATTGAAAACAACACATAGAATCTGCAGTGTTTAGAATTCAATCTACCTAAAACCTGTGTCTTTTGAGATACATCTTTCAGTCTGATTTTACAACTGATTTGATAATGTTCTCAAAACCAAAATTTATGATTCTGGCTACAGCTTTATCCAAGAGCTTAAATAATACTGTCATATAATCCAACAAAAGTAGTAGAAATGATATGTACGATGATTTATTGAAATCTCCCCTGTAACTGGTGATCAATATTGAAATATTAATGTTAGTTGAATGCTTATCATGTGCCAGATATTCTAGGAAGCACTTTATATTCATTATCTCATTTAATGTCAATAATCCCAATAGTACCATTAATATCTCCTTTTTACTAATTAGGAAAATGCTATTTAAAGTGGTTAAAGTCCTTGCCCAAGGATAATGTATCAGCTACTTAGTACTAGAGACTGAATTTGAATTTGTCTGATTTCAGAGTTTATGTTTTTATCCTGTATACTATTCTCTCAACAAGCTGTTGAGTGTGCTGGAATGGGTTTACATATCAGATCTGACTAAGACACTGTAGGTTTTTAAGTTCATTTAATAGTAAGTAAAGCTGTTATTTCTCAAAGCGTGTTCTCTTGTTCTCCTCTGAAATTATACAGTGTTCACCACATCTCGAATCATGACATCTTTGGTTGGCCTCTTAGAAATTGTCAGCATCTTTGCCACATGGTTGGAGGCCAGATATCAGTTTGTCACCATATAATGTATTCTCCCTATTTGGTTGGGAGCATAGAGCAGGTGCTTGGAAATCCTGCTGTCATCCATTCTCCACACATGACTGGTCCACGTTCAGCTGAATTATGGTGAATTTCGCTTGAGAACTGCTGTAGTGGCTACACTCCAAAACGTGACTATAATCTTGCCTATGATTTGATATTCAGCAGAGCACCTAGATGAAATTATTAAAACCACTCAAGAGATCAGATATGCTCGTATCATCTCTGTCTTATCATCTTATAATACTTTATACATCAACATAGTTCTGAAGAAGTGAAGCGTGATTTGAGACTGGAACACAGTTAAATACCTATTTGATGGTTTGTTGTTAAACACTGTACTTTTTATATATAATTTATGATGTTTTTAATCTGCTGTGTTAGAGTTCAGAAACTCACTTACATTGAAATTGACTACAAAGTTTTATGTAAACAGACTTTTAAGAGACCATTTTCATTAATTCAGAATATTTACATTAAGCTCACAAAGGATAAAGTTTACCTTGCTTTAGATGTTTTAGATAAAATTAAGATGTAAAAATTTAAAAATTAAAGAAGTCCTAGTAACACTGAAAAATAATTTCCTTTAACATTTCTTTAAAAACATATATGAACATCTAATAAATGACTTGATTGAAATATATTTATTGCAACTTTCCTGTTGCAATAAATACATTTGTACATATATTGTACATAACAGATAAGACTGTATGTAGATTCTGGAAACTTCATGCCAAGGTAGAGTTTTTAGATCAATAGCAAAAATCAAGATGTAGATGAATTTTGATATATTTAAGAGGCAAGTGTGCCTTTAAATGAAATATGCTGTATGAAGAAAGTGTACTCTAACTTATACAAGAGGGAAGCTTTTTTTGTTTCCAAAGCTCAGGTTTGAATTTGATTCTATTCATTTATTTCCCAGCAGGTGTCTCTATATAGCAGCTTTACTCAGAAAGAACAAGAACACAAAACTAATTGTACAAAAAGGAAAACAATGAAGCAAGTAGAGAAATGAACTGGTTGTAGAGTATGATGACAATATAAAGTGAAAATACTTTAAAGATATGTGCTATCCATAAGTAGTTACATAGAATATTTTTGTTTATTTCTTGATTTTGTTTAAGCAACTATTTCAAAAGAAACCTAGAGAAAGCCGTTAAAGCAGTTTATATTATGTACAACCTAAATACAAATAGAGACATACTCTATCTAGCAGGGTATTAATTGGCATTTTGGCATCTTGATCTGATAACTTCTTCATCATTGTGGATGAAACATAAAAGAAGTATGCTGAAATCTTTGCTATGATCATAAACAGTTATTTAAAATTGATAGTGGGCAGTATAGAGATTAAAAAGTGGAAAGAAGATGTAATTATACAAAGATGTAATTTTTCTAGTTTTCCTTAATCAATGGATTACAAAAGTTACTTTGTTCTACTTAGAATGAGATGTGAAAGAATGAACATTTTTAATACATAATTATCAATATTTAAGCTTTTTTAACCAAACAAAATCTATGCTTGATGGATCTCAGTTAAATTTCTATTCTAATCTAGGTGGAATAAAGAAATTTTACTTCACATATAAAATGAATTAAGCACTATCCTACCTTTTTATTGTAATAGCAGATTTAATGCACCACAACATTCTGAGATGAATAACTAATGATATCAATACATATTTAAAATTTCAAATATTATTAACTAAATAGTTTTTAAACTAAACTTAAATTTTAGCATGCAGTTTCTATTGCCCAGCAAGTAAAAATTCACACGGTTAAAAAACTGTATGAAAATAATAAGTACATATCATGATAAAAACATAAATATAAAATATATTAATTCCATAAAAAGTTTAAAATAGATAAAATTTCTGACTGGAATGATATCAGAGACAAAGTTTTGTATATTTTTATATCACAGTTTTTAATATGTGAGTAGAAATTTTATACCTTAGAACCAAGTATGTTATAAAAATATGTGAGTATTTTGGACAATTAGATAAAAGCTGTGGAATAACTATACTCAATTAGGTCTCATTATCCTTTCACTCTGATGTTTTATTTCTTTTACCCTTACTGATTGAAAAAATAGATATGTTGATCTGTAAGGCCACTAAAGACATCTTGCAGGCTGCTACTGTACTTTCATAAAGGGATAGAACTTTTCAAGATTACTTAGGTAATCTACTTAGGCAGTCTCTGAAAATTATCAGATAATATCTTCTGGTTTAAGATATTAGAATGAAAATTCATTTGCCACTTTTTACTTCCAGAGTCTCTTTTGAATGATAAAAACAGAATTACAAAAGCAAATTAATAATGAGAAGCCAGAAAGTAATGAGCAGATTGGGAAATTTGAGAATTCTTGGGAAAGGAGAATGAACACAGTTCATCAGACTATTCTGATTCCATATGCTAAGTTATATTCCAAGAATAAACATGATTTTGCCCAAGGGAACCAAGGAGAAACTCCAAGTTCTGAGTCAACAAATTAAAACAAGTGGGTCATAAGGCAACAATAATGGAGTCCATGAGAAGAAGGGGTTTCATTTGTCTTGATCACTTCTGTAACTCCTGAATCTAGAATTGTGCTTGATACATAAATCATTTAATTCAGCATACAGAATTTTAATTCTGGTAGGGAAAGGAGAGCCATGTTCCTTTTGTGGTTATTTTTTTCTCTTGATGCCTGACCAAGATGGAGAGTACTATAATCTCAACCTTATTATACTCTCAGGCTCCATATTCCCCTCTAGGAATCTTCCCAAGGCATCGGACCAGCTGGAGTTGACTTCTAGGGCCTCATAAGAACCAATTGTTAAATTTTTAGGAATTTTGCCAGGCGGTTTTTAATACAACCATTATTAAAAATTCTATAATATAAACTTCACTTAAATAAATTATATTAAAAACAGGGAAATAAATACTCAAAATTTATTACTCCTTAATTATCTTACTACATTTTACTATTATTTATGCTTTTGAGATTATTTATATCTATCTGTATGGAGGAAAAGCTACATAATTGTGTGGTTCTGGGCATCTCTTCCCAATTCTGTGTTCCGTGCTTGAAACTGACCATGGTAAGACTATGTACACTGTAGAACAAAAAAAAAAAAAAAAAAAAGCTTCAAATAAGGCCCCCCCACCCCCCACCGGGAGACCTAATTTTTAAGTATTTACCATTATACCACTACATAAAGTCCACTTTTAAAAAAAAATTGAGATTTGTCCTCAGGCTTTCATCAGAGGATAAATATAATGTAGCTAACAATTTTTATTTTGACAGATTTCATGCCTATAGCAAAGTAGAGAGAATGATAGAATAAGTAAGCTGTATACTCTTTATCTCATTTCACTGACTATTAATATTTTGTCAGAGTTGCTCAAGGTTGCTCTTTCTCCATGCATCCCATACGTACCTCCACCCCCACCCCTCTGAACCATATGAAAAACAATTACTGATGTATCATGGGAATTCTCCTATATAACCATAAAAATTAAGTAATTTAACCCATCTCATACCCAAGAAATAAAATCTTTGTAATAACATTATCTCATATTCATTCTATACTTATGCTCAAAAGATGTCTAAAATTTTTTTATAACTCTAATATAGATCCAACCAAGGGTCACCTGCTACATCTAGTAATCATGTCTCTTTGGTCTTCTTTAATCTAGATCTGTACCCCTACCTCTTTATATTTCTTTATTTGGTCTTTCATGATATTGACCTTTTTAAAGGGCTTAGGCTAGTCATTATGTTGAATTTCACATTATCTGAATTTGTTTGATTGTTTCCTCACGATTAGATAATATGGGCTATTTCACACTGCATTGTATTGTATGAGTTTGTTCCATCATATGTTAAGTTTAATTTGGTTAAGGAGGTAACCACAGTGCCATTCACTGTAAAGTGCTCTTTTCCCCAAAAAGAATAAATAATATGTGGAGTAATATTTTGAGACTGTCTAAATATCTTGTTCCTATAAGCTTTAACTGAATAGTTTTAACATCTATTTAAGGTCTTTGAGTCAATATTATTGTGATTACCTATACAATTATATATTAAATTCTGTTTAATGTTTCAGAGTTATAAGAATTATTTGACAAATAAAACAAGTGACAGTTATAATAAGAACGAAAATTTTATAAATCATAACAAGTTAATACACATAAAAATTTGAGGTAGGTAAGTGGAGAAAGAATACAATTCTAATGACCTCAGTTTTCATAGCAAAGAGTCAATTATATCAAACATTGCTGTCAAAATTATTTTACGTACACTATCTGAAATCATATAGGCAAATTCTAGAGCAAGATTTCTCAATAGCAGAACTGTTTATTTTTGGATGGGATGATTCTCTGTTATGAGGGGCTATCCTGTGCATTGCAAGATGTTTAACAGCATCCTTGGTCTTTACCAGTTAGATGCCAGTAGCACCCTCCAATTGTCGCAACCAAAAATGTCCCAGATTTGCCAAATGTTCCCTGGAGGTCAAAATTGCCCTTGTTCAGAACCACTGTACTTTATGATATAAATTTATCTATCAACCCAGAAGGGAGGAATGAGAGGCAGAAGTTATTGTAACTACATCATGTCATTGGTTACAGCACAAAATCAGTATATCATGGCCTAATTATCATAAATTAAGAAATAATTTTAATTTATGTATCAATAATGAAGACAAATAGAATTATTAAAATACAAACCTTCCCCATATTTTTTTCTAGAAAGAGGAAGAATTAGAGAAAAGGATATTTTCCTCTACGTTTGATTTTTTTCTGTACTGTTTAATATTTTTCTTCACATGAGCATATATCATGGCTTTAGTAAGTTAAGCTAGGATAGGTGTGAATATACAAATAAATGAATGAATATCAGAGAAGATAGACAATTCTTCAGCAAATGACAAGGAAATTAATTGTCTCTCTTTCTCTTATTTCACATAGTTTCTTAATCACAGTTGACCCTTGAACAGCATGGGTTTGAACTGCTAGGGTCTACTTAAACTTGGATTTTCTTTGTAGTAAATAATACAGTACTACACAATCAACATGTTGGTTGAATTTGTGAATGTGAAATCTTGGATACAGAGAGCCAACTATAAATTATACTCAGATTTTTGACTGCAGGGTTGGCATGTCTAAATCCTTTCCATGTTGTTCAATGGTTAATGGATACCTCCTCTTGTCTTCTTCACTGGCCTGGAGCCCTCTGGTTCCACACTGCTGTTGCAAAAATCCGTTGCTAAGAAAACATTATTTACTCTAAGCTAAGTAAATAATTATTATTTCCTCTTATCACACTGTACCTTCACTCTTCTTTAGTCCACTACATAGGGATAGAACATATAGAATATTGAGGATTGATGGAAAAGCAGGGAAGAGATCTGGTTCTCCTCTTAAATTTGTCACTAATTGATTAGATTTTTCAAACTTCAATAGGTCACTTACATTCCTGGATCCCTGAGAGCTTGTGTTTAAACTAAATGCAACTAAATAAAATACCTAGAAATAAACTTAAGCAAGGAGTTGAAAG
Organism: Stenella coeruleoalba; assembly: GCF_951394435.1. NCBI lineage: Eukaryota > Metazoa > Chordata > Mammalia > Artiodactyla > Delphinidae > Stenella > Stenella coeruleoalba. Next base: position 70,426,722 of record NC_137147.1, on the reverse strand, counting down.
ACCTATACTCAGAAAAGTAGAAAACATTGATGACAGAAATTGAAGATGACACAAAGAAATGGAAAGATATACCATGCTCTCGGATTGAAGAATTAATATTGTTAACATTGACATACCACCAAAAACAATCTATAGATTTAATGCAATCCCTATCAAAATACCCATGACATTTTTAATAGAACTAGAATAAAAAACACTAAAATTTACATAGAACCAAAAAAGACCCCAAATTGCCAAAGTAATCTTGAGAAAAAAAGAATAAGCTGGAGATATCACACTCCCTGACTTCAGACTATATTACAAAACTACAGCAATCAAACAGTACAGTACTGACACAAAAACAGATACATAGATAAATGGAACAAAATAGAGAGCCCAGAAATAAACCCACACACCTATGGTCAATTAATCTATGACAAAGAAGGCAAGAATATACAATGGAGAAAAGACAGTCTTTTTAACAATTGGTGCTAGGAAAACTGGACAGCTGTATGTAAAACAATGACATTAGAACATTTCCTTTCACCATATAAAAAATAAAATCAAAATGGATTAAAGACCTAAATGTAAGACCTGGAACCATGAAACTCCTAGAAGAGAACATAGGCAGAACACACTTTGATATAAGTTGTAGCAATATTTTTGGATCTGCCTCCTAAAGCAAAAGAAATAAAAACAAAAATAAACAAATTGGACCTAATTAAAATTAAAAGCTTTTGCACAGCAAAGAAAACACTAAAACGAAAAGGCAACATACAGAATGGGAGAAATATTTTCAAATGGTATGACTGATAAGGGGTTAATAAAAAATATAATAACAGTGCATATGACTCAATATAAAAAAACCAAACAACCCAATCAAAAAAATGGGCAGAAAACCTGAATAGACATTTTTCCAGAGGAGACATACAATGGCTAACAGGCACATGAAAAACTGCTCAACATCACTATTAGAGAAATTCAAATCAAAACCACAGTGAGATATCCCTTCACACCCTTCAGAATGTCTATCATCTAAATGTCTACAAGTAACAAATGTTAGAGAGGATGTGGAGAAAAGGGAACCCTTGTTCATTATTGGTGGGATGTACACTGGGGCAGCCACTGTGGAAAACAGTGTGGAGTTTCCTCAAGAATTCTGAAAATAGAACTACCATATGATCCAGCAGTTCTACTCCTGGATGTGTGTGTATATATATGCATATGTGCATATATACATATATATGTGTGTGTATATATGCATATATGCATGTGTATGTGTATATATATATATGTATCTGTATATCTGGAAAAACAAAAATCCTAATTTTGAAAGATACATGCACCCCCAAAGTTTATAGCAGCACTATTTAAAATAGCCAAGATATGGCAGCAACCCATTTTTCCATCAACAGATGAATAAAGATGTGATATATATATAGAACTCAGCCATAAAAAATAATAAAATTCTGCCATTTACGGTGACATGAGTGAACCTAGAGAATATTATACTGAGTGAAATGTCAGATAAATACAAATATGTATGTTATCACTTATTTATGGAATCTAAAATATAAAACAAACAAATATAGCAAAAGAGAAACAGACACACAGAAATGGAAAACAAACTAGTAGTAAACAGTGGGAAGAGGGGCATTATAGGGGTATGGGATTAAGAGATACAAACTACTATGTATAAAATAGATAAGCAACAAGGATATATTCTACCGCACAGGGAATTATGGACATTACCTAGTAATAACTTTTAATGGAGTATAATCCATAAAAACAGTGAATCACTATGCTGTATACCTGAAACTAATATTGTAAATCAACTATACTTCAATTAAAAAAAAAAGTAAATTCCATAATTTTGTAAGAAAATAAAGTCAACTGATTAGATGACTCTCAATTCTCTAACAGCTCTAAAATTTTTAATTTCTTGGAAAATGTGAAGCAATATTCTCTTTACTCCTAAAATCTATTATATTTAAATGGATGAAAAAAATACAATTTTTGCAGAAAACAAATCTTGAAGAATTGCAGTGCAGGAAGCTTAATGTTTTTCTGTGTTAACCTATTAAAATAGTGTCTTATGTAGCATAGACACACATATTTGTGTACCAAAAGGTTTTAAATAATGTTTACTTAGATGGATTTATTGGATTTGAATGAGCAGATTGGTGTACTTTACTTTTCAAAGAATATACCCAGTTTACAATTCTTTTTTCCTTACTAAATCTCATTTCTGACAAGTGGTAGGTTCTGTTGACTTGAGACATAAAAATATGGTTAGATTATTTTTCTGGCAATTATCTAAAAGATGAAAATTCTCCTCTCAAGTAGACATTTGAACTTTTTCATGACACTCTGTAGAAATAATTAGGAGATTATTTGCATGTATGAGAAGCCCCTTTTCTCACTGTATGGTCCTGTTTGAAATGTATTTAAAGGATGGCATAAATACAACAAAACAATACAAAAGAAAAGTTTGATAGATTTTATTTCATCAAAAAATATTCTGCTCTGTGAATACACATAAGAAAATGAAAAGAGAAGTGACAGTCTGAGGGAAAACATGTGCAAAACATATACATGGCAAGAGACTGGTATCCATAACATATAAAAAATCCAAAATACTTAATGAGGAATACTTAATAAGAATATTTGTAAAAAACTAAACAACCAAAGGATTTGACAGGCATTTCACCAAAGAATGCATGGATGACAAATAAGCATATTAATAAGATACTCAAAATAAGTAGTCTTTGGGAAAATACAAACTGAAACCATGCGATATAGTTATACCCCTATTAAGATGACTAACATAATACCAAGGGCTTGGAAGGATGCAAAGCTACTGGAAGTTTTATATACTGCTGGTGAGAATACAAATGATATAACCATTTTAAAAAACAGTTTGGATATTTCTTATAAAGTTAAACATCAACTTATCACATGATTCAGTAATTCTACTCCGCTGTATTTACTCAAGAGAAATGAAAACTTAAGATCACACAAAAGCCTGTATGCAAATGGTTATAATGGTCTTATTTATTATTGTTAAAATTTGGGAAAACATAAATGTCCCTTAACTGGTAAATGGATAAATAAATTGTGACATATCTATACATAATGGAATATTACTCAGAAGTAAAAAAGGAACAAACTAATGATACAACAACATGGTTGAATCTCAAATGCATATACCAAGTGACAGAAGCCAGATAGAAAAAAAATTACAGTGTGATTGTATCTATGTGGCATTCTGGAAAAGTAAGTTATAGGAACAGAAAATACATCAGGGTTGGCATGAGTTAGGGTAGTAGGAGGGGTTGACTGTAATGGACATCAAGAGGAGTTGTTTCAGTGAGGTGAAATTATTTTATATCTTGATCAAAATTCATGCAATTGTACATCAAAAAGTGAAGTTTATTCTATGTAAATTTAAAATGAATAAAATAGTAATAACAACAATAATAAAAATCTAGATGAGAAACAATGCAAAAGATGAGTGACACAAAGGAAGGAAGTTTATGGCATAAGTGCAGATTATCTGTTGGAAATTTAGATCTCAGCTTAAATGTTACCTCCTCAGAAAGATTTCCCTGACCATTGAGTGTAAAGTGTCTATGTGTCATTTTTTATTATAGCACTCTAATTTAATTCCCTACCTTGTACTTATTTGTAATCTAATATTTTCTCATTTACTTATTTTTAAAATTATTTTTATTATCTGTATTCCTATTTTAGAAGGTAAGCTTCATAAAAGCAAGCACCTCTTCTGTCCTGTTCATAACTGTGAACCTAGAACTTAGAATAGCATCTGGTATAAAGGATCAATCAGTGTGTGTGTATATATATATATATATATATATATAAAATATATATATATATGTATGTATATATATATATATATGTGTGTATATATATATACACACACACACACACACACACACATATAGGTTAAATGCGTGAATGGGAATAAAGTCAGTTTTTGAACTTCAAGGCTAGAGAGCCAAATTTTTTAATCAGATGACCATATCATGTAATAAATATTGATCAAAAGAAAATAAAAATAGAAGTGTCCAAAAAGCACTAAGTATTTAATAAATGTTAATTTATTATTAATATTAATTAGTAAGTAAAATTATAAGGGATAAAATTAACTAAAATATTTAAATAGTAATTAGGAAAAAATAGACAAACTGTAAAGTATAAAAAATTAAAAGCTCAAAGTCAAGTAAAGAAAAACAGTTCAATTTAAAATCATCTCTAAGATGAAATGAGGAAAAGGCTGTGGTTTTTTTGCATAATTTGGGCAACAGGCGCATCATATAGTTTGCACATTCTTAGAAGAAAAGCAACGAGCCTCAAGATTATCACCAAGAAAGGACTGCATATATGCTAGACAATACAGTTAGGACACCAATCAACTCTCCACATTAAAATGAAATATTATCATAAGGAGTTGGTTGCATATCTCTCATTTAAGAATAGGTGGCAATGTAGAGCTACCCAGTCAGGAGTTATTTATTTATTTACTTGTGAAATTCTATTTATTTTTTATTTTTTAAATCAACCGTAGTCACATATTTTATTTGACTTGGAGACAGAAATATTAGGAAATCTGATGTTTTATCACCTATCATTTATTTTAAGCTTATTCTTTCCAAATCCTTTTGTTGTTGTTGTTATTGTTGTTTTTCACATCTTTATTGGAGTATAATTGCTTTACAATGGTGTGTTAGTTTCTGCTTTATAACAAAGTGAATCAGCTATGCATATACATATATCCCCATATCCCCTCCCTCTTGCATCTCCCTCCCACCCTCCCTATCTCACCCCTCTAGGTGGTCACAAAGCACGGAGCTGATCTCCCTGTGCTATGTGGCTGCTTCCCACTAGCTATCTATTTTACATTTTATAGTGTATATATGTCAGTGCCACTCTCTCACTTCATCCCAGGTTAAAGGGGGACTAAGAAAGGTTTGGTTTGGGTTTTGTGTAAGGATGCAAATGTAAGCGTGCTTGTTTGAGAACATCTGGTTTTCTATACATGGAATTTTTTTTCTCAATGACCTATCTCTATCAGTCTAATTATGAAATCACTGTAGAGAGCCGATTGATGTTTTGACCCCTCAACTATCAATGTCACTGCAAGACTGGTTTTTAGATGCGATACCTGAGAGTTTATTCTCTGATCGTCCTGGTTAATAAGTTGAGATCATAGTGATCTTGCAAGAATACTGTTATAACTCTACTACTTCCAGGATTTCCGCTATTACTTTTTCCTAAGGATAAGGCTGTCGAGGATTAGGAGTTAGAGCAGAGGGTAGTTAATATAATTATTGTTACTTAACTGAATATGGAGATTGACTCATTTTAGGGGTTTTTTTTTTATCACTTTTAAGATCTAAATGAAACCAAGGGCAATTGAGAACACCTTGCACTGATATTAGAATATGGTCTGCTTGAAGTCCACCTTAAAAAGTCATTCATTTCCTCATCTCCTTATCCTTTCACTTATTCAGAGGCATTTGTAGGATGTCTGTGATGTAACTGGTCCTGTTCTGGGTACTTGTTCCCTGTTTTTTACTGACCACTGGGGTCTTTGGAAACATGTATCACCACTCTTGCCATGTACTTGTTACGCTCTTGATGTGACACTTTTAACAAGGCTTTGAGTGTGTATTCTTAAAAGATAATAATTTTGCAACAAGAGAAAATAACATGAAATGCTTTGCAAAGTTCTTAGATCAGTCTTTTTCTATGTAAAAAATAAAATGAGAGCTTAGGGATGGGACCGAAGGGCTCTCCCCCAAGAAAGTAGAGATGCTGGACCGTTTGAAAGGAGAAATCTCACTAGCAAAGAGTTAGAAAGTATATGGGTACTATCTGAATATAGGTTGGCATTATTTTAGAGTAGAAAATAAAGGAGATAGTTTCTTTAAGAAAGAATTTGGTCTGTGTCTTGTGGTGTTTTAAAACGTCAAGCTTAATAAGAATGAATCAGAACTAGGCCTGACCAAGAGTAGAAAGTTGTCTGGTATTTTAGCAATATTTAAGAATAATATCCGAAGATCCCACAATATCTCTACAAAAGAAGAGGCAAGACAAAGACAATGAACTATGCGTCAAGTATAATTCTTTATATCTCTTTATGTAAGAACTACTGAAGATGAGGGGAGAGTTTACTTTAGAACACAGGCAAGTCTCTTAGGACACTGAACAAAAATTTGGAGTAAAAAGTAAAATTTATAAAATATTTTGAATAGATTAACAAGGAACTTGATTAAAATTTTTTAAGAAAGCAAAGCAAAACAAACCAGAAAAAGGACTATTGTTCATTACATTCATTCAACAAAGAAGCCAAAACAATGACTCACATTTTGTGAGAGAAATATTTATTTTATATTTTTAAAACTGAAGAATTAAAATAAAAATTACTTGGAGGACAAAAACTAAAAACAAAAATAATATTCAAGAAAGAAATAACACCTAAGAATGCTTTAATAGGATTTCAAATTGTTAAAATTATACAGAGAAATTAGAAAACTTTGGGCTGTTTAATGAGCAGCCTATACACATTGTTATAACCGCTATGCATAATGTGAGCTAAATTATTTTTCTGTCTTAATATCATTGACCTCATTCCATAATATTAGCAATTATTACAATAGCAAGCATTTATGAAGTACTTTATATATATATATATGTATATGTGTGTGTGTGTGTGTGTATGTGTGAGCTCTTTTATGAATAGCATGCCAGATATTCAAATGGCAAAGCCACCATGGCAATTATATGGTTAAATTTGTGTTTCTTAACTAAAGATCAGAAGCTTTGGAACAATTAATGGATGATATACTATATATTACACCATCATAGATGACTAATAAGCACAAGTTCCATTAAATTAAAGTGAATAAGATGGAATAAACAAAATACGTGCCTAGTATATGTATGTATAAAGGGATTTATGTGTAAATTCTCCTAAAAACTAGGCATTTATCTTAACTTTACTTCTCACTTCATCATTTTCTTCTTTTACTGAATTTTTCTGTACTAAACTATTCTTTTATTCTCCATAAAACTAAGAAAACGTGCATCAGCATATCCTACAACTGGTGGATTCTAAGAGTTAATTTATTGGCACATTTCATACAAAATTAATAAGAATAGAAGAGAAGTAAGAAGCTGAGTGTATTAAATTTTTCTATTAAGACTACCTGATTTTTTGTAGGCCTAGTCATATATCTCTTGGGAATAGAGCAGGGCCTAAGGACATGTATTTATAGCTATTAAATATTTATATTTAAAAAAGAGAAAATACTTCATAGAACCACTGTTAGAAATTTTAGAAATTGGAAGTTAAAAAAATAAAAAAGAAACTTTAAGAAGCAAGAGTTTTTGTTTATGGTTTCAGTCTCCCAGGAGATAAATTAGATGTAGTGTGGACCTATGGAAAGAATATTGAAACAGGAATCAGAAGGCGTTCTAAACCCTCCAGTGAACTACGGCAAGTCCTTAGTTAAGATACTTTACTTCTCTAAGCCTTATAAGAATGATTATATCTACTCTGAGTATCTAAACTGGTTATTATGTATAACAATAATATAAATGAAAACATTTTGTACATTCTAAAGTACTATAGTATATTCAGTGTAAACCAAGTGATAAAGGTGATTACACAGTTTTGCTAAGAGACTGGACTTACTGATCCAGCTACAGCATTTGTGGTATCTACTCAGAGAAGCTAGAGGCAGTGTAATTAAGGGGGTGTATATCATTCTTGTGGTCAAGGAGGGAAGCCAGAAGTCAAGGCCACAGAAGGCATAGGAAGCATCATTTCCAAACTGTGAGACAAAATTGTTAACAGGAAATTATTTATAGAGTCAAAAGCCAAAAGAAACAGGAAAAAGACAAGAAATCTATGACCTATGGGAATGAATGGTTTTGAAGGGGGCTGTTGACAATTGGAGGGCACAGAAGACACTTTATTGTGCTTATTTTATGACCCTGAGTCTGGAGTCTGATGAATTAAAGGGGTAATACTGTTCTGGGTGACACTTGAGAGAGAATACCTCTAGGCAATAACTTTTCATATTAACCCTCATAAGGTTGGTGCCATTCGGTCCTTTACAGTATGAACAAGAGATATTATTACAAAGAAAGGATATTATTACAACCTTTTTATCGTTAATAGTTATAGCAATGTGACCTATGAAACCTGTATTTTTTTGTTTTCAGACTCTTTGGGAGGGCATGGTCATACAGAGTTGCCCATAAAGTTAAAAATTACCTATATCCCAAAATTGTTAATTTAAAACCTTATTCTTCAATGTTATAAGCCAATTAATTTAGGCTTATACTGCACCTGTTATAGCAAAGCATAAAATCATCAAAAAAAACCAAACTCCTCTTTTTTCAGAATCCAATAACTATAAACTTAAACCACATAGGAGAGTTTTGTATTTTAATGCAATAAAAACATGTTCACAGTGATAGCCCTTACATGTTAAAATTATTGTTTTTTATTAATCATGTGAAAAAATTTAAAAAGCATTAAATGAGGTAAAGAATTTCATCCTGCCTAGGTCCTGAAGGCTGTATAAAGGCAATAGTTGCTGCTGTCATACCAAAAGAACATTTTAAAATGTCAGTTCAAACTAGGAAAAACAAAGCACAAGACTGTGCTGATCAGTTACTTGACAAATGATACTGAGAAATTGTCAGAGGTAGATGAAATCAAATCCAGTATATTTTAATCCATTTTTTAATACTCAAGGTCATTGAAAACTGGTAAGTTATATATAGAATCAGGGTGATTTCATAAGTCATTCATGAATATCTACATATTCACATTGCTTTATTCAGTAATTTATTGCTTAGTTAACCATATTTTCTTTTGTTAATGACATTTTGTGTATTCCATATAAACTGGAATCAAGTATATTGGTATAAATAGGAAGGGAAATGATTTTTACACTCTTTTGGCTGTCATTTTTAGTACTTTGCCTTAATTTTGAAGTAAAAAAGAAGAAAGGGAATTTGGCGACTAGTTTTACCCAGCTTGAGTGCTGGTCATGTTTCACTGGTGGTTTTATAATAGTAGAGTCTTAAAGGGCATCTAGCCATGCTTTAAAGTGGATTTTAAGGGTAACACAGCCATCAAATACAATATTTATTTTATGAAATTTTTATCTATTAATGAATCCTTACCCAAGGATAACTATGTCCTCTCATCTTTTTCCTTCATTACTGATCAGAGTGAAGTAACTATATTTAGAAACAAAGTCAAAAAGTTTTATTAACTATGCATTTCTAAAAAAGTATAAACAAAACTCACAGAAGAAAAACACTAATTTTATTTATAACTACAATCACTGCTGTTGCCTAATTTGTCCTTTGTCTCAACCCTGATGTTGTTTCTTGATTACCATGTGAGATAATGAATATTCTCATAGTTCTCGACCAATTGAATATGCTGAGGCTAATGAAAATTAATCATATATTTTAGATATGAAGAAAAGACTTTCTAACATATCTGCTATTAACTCTAGTTATTTTTTTCTAATAGTGTTCAAAATATTTTCGGCAAAAAATTAATCACATTTAATCTTCATCTTAACTCGAAGAAAAAATCGGAAGTTAGTTGTAATCCTCAAAATATATCATATATTTGAGCCTTATTGAATTAACCATTCTGTCTCTTCCCCTCTTTGTATTAATAAAAGAAAACAGTAAAATAACACAAATTTATTTTTAATTTTGCACAGATTCATTTAAAAATCTTATTATTAGAAATTAACATAAAATAAAAGTGGAATTTTTGTGTAAAATTATATGAATTTTAACTCATGTATATATTTGTCTAACAACCTCCACTTTCAAGATATATAATATTTCCATTACTATCAAAAATTCCTTTGTACTATTCCTTTGTAGCCACACACTTGCCCTCTCCTGATCATTGACAATCACTGATGTATTCTCCATCACCCATTTTGACTTTTAAGAAATATCGTATAGTAAACGTAATGGTACAGTATATAACCTTTTGAGATTGACTTTCACTGAGCATAATGCCTTAAAGGTTTATCTCAATTGTTGGTTGTATCAATAGTTCATTCTTTTTCATTTCTAAGTAACATTCTTAGTAGGGATGTACTGCCATTTGTTTATGCATTCACTCATTGAAGAATATTTAGGTTGTTTCCAGGTATTGGTAATTACGAATAGAGTTGCTAAAAACATGTATAGGTTTGGGGGTGAACATAATTTCGTTTCTCTAGGGTAAGTACGTGTGTGTACGATATCTGGGTCATATGATTATGTTGAACTTTATGAGAAAGTGATGAACTAGTTTTGAACGTACTCACACCATTTTGCACTTCCAGCAGCAATTTATGAGAGTTCCAGTCTTCCTCATCCTCATCATCATTTGATACTGTCAGTATTTTTTTATTTTAACCATTCTTATAGATGTGTAGTGGAATCTCCTTTCAGTTTTAATTTTCATTTCACCAATAATTTTGAGAGGCTGTTCTGATGTTGAACATCTTTTCATGTGTTTCTTTTCCATCAGTACATCCTCTGAGTGATGTGTCTATTCAAGTCTTTGCCCATCTTAAAACTGGGTTATTTGTAGAGAGTTCTTAATACTTTCTGGGTAAAAGTTCTTCAGATATGTGTTTTGCAAATATATTCTCCAACTCTGTAGCTTTTCTTTTATTTTTCTTGGTAGTGCCTTACTTAAAAAACGGTTTTAATTTTGATGAATTCTAATTTATTTGTCTTTTTTTCTTTTATTGAATATTTTTTTTTGTATCAGGTCTAAGAGTTCTTTGTCTAACCACAGATCATGATGAATTTCTCCTATTTTTTCTTCTCAAAATTTTATGGTATTACAGTTTATATTTAGATCTCTGATCCATTTTGAGCTGCTTTTCACATATTGAGAGACCTTTCAGTTGAAGTTCATTATTTTTTTGCATATGGTGTCCAATTGTGCCAACAATGTTTATTGAGAAAACCCTCCATTCTCCATTGAATTGCCTTTGCACCTTTGTAGAAGTCAATTGACCGTATTTGTGTAGATCTGTTTCTTGACTCTCTTTTTGTTTCATTGATCTATGAGTCTTTCCTTTTTCCAATACCACAGTGTCTTGATTATTGTGGTATTATGTTAAAACCTGAAGTCAAATAGTGTCATTCCTCTCACTTCATTCTTTTTTTTTTTCAGTAGTTTTTGCTATTTATTTCTTGTATCTTTTCAAGGAAATTTTAGAGTTAGCTTCACAGATGAATTTCCTTTGAGTATCTAGTCTAACTTTTTTTCCTTCATAAATTTTTAGGTTCTACGTTAAGTGAATTGACTACAGAAACAAATGAGCTAAAAACACATCACACAGTTTAAACAAAGAGATAGGAAATTTGATTTTTTACTAATGAAATGTAAGTTAAGGCATATTAATAATAATATGTCAAAGTGACTTTTAAATATTGCACTTATATATTAGCATTTATCCTCTGAGATACACTACCGAGCAGTTTCCTGAAAAGTGAAAGAATTGTTTTAAAAAAGGAAAATTATGAAACACTTCAATGTTAGAATTAAAAAGTTGTTAATAACAGAACAAAATAAATGTTCTATAAATGTGTAAAAGTACTGTGAGCCCATAGGGAGCTAATGTGTAAGAAAGGGAGGCGCTTCCAGTAAATTGGCTGAAAGAAAAGTACTAGCCATCGATTCTGCCAAATCAAACAGGCATATGATGTCCAAGAGCAGCTTTGGAAACATTGCTCCCATTACTACATTGGAGCCCTTGAGTAACTTGCAGAGGGCATATGATGTTTCTCATCATCGCCCCCTTATATGGAGACCTCCATATGGAACAACAACTGCTCTCTTTCGAGGAGATTATTAATGGAAGAGAAGGGTGTTTTAAGATAATAAAAAACACAGAATTAAAATGACTAAGTTACTTCATATTTTCTTTGGTGTTTCACCTTCTAGCTGTCATTCTACTTGGTTCGTGAGACAGTTTACTAGGTAGATGATCACATCTAGAGAAGAAATATTTTAAAGAAATATGCAAATGAATCTTCTCTAGAGAACCAAAAGTAATAAAAGGAGTAAGTTCCTAGGTACTTTAAATTTTCAGGTTTAGTAAAGCCCCTATTTATATTCTATCCTAATATATCACATCTTCACACAAATTGTCCTTAAATCCAGTGTAGGTATAGTTTTTTGATTAGTAATTTTTTTCTATATCATGTAGGAAACACAGAGTTGTTTTCCTCCTTCAACTAGCACCATTGTACATGACAGAAATATTCAGACAACTTTATCCCCATTTTTCTAACCCTTTCCTCTTTTATTTTGCAGAGATTAGTTGGAAAGAAACACATAAGCAGCTAGATTACATTGTTAGATGCTGAGTTTCTAGCAATAGTGCAAGTTTTTGATGAAACACATAGCAAATATCGACATGGCAAACTCTGAATTGTTACCTGGCACCCTTCCACCAAAAAGGATTTATGCCTTCTTTTCAAGACTGATTCATTTCTAGTTCACAGACAATCTAGCATTGAAATATTTTAGGCACCCACTCCTTTGAGGTCAATGGGAAAGCAAAGAATGAGACCACACCATATAAAAGAAAATTGTGTCACCTTCTCAGCAAATAAAAAGTTCGGTCTCAGTTTCTTGCTGAAGTATGAAGTATAGTCTCTGAAGAGACAGACAGTTTGGTTTGTAGGATTTGTAACTGTGGAAGTGGAAAAGTTTTTCCAATCTGTGAAAGATATTGTGAAACATTTACTGTGAAGAAGCTGGAATAATACCAACCAGTAGCTATAAAAATAAGAGGGAGGAGGCTTAATTTGAGAAGTTTTATACTTTTTATAAGAACTGCTCCATTATTCTTAATACAGACAAAGGTTGAGTCAAGTTTGTGATGCAGTAAATGAAAAGTTAACAGTTCAGCTCATCACTTCAAGCGAATCCATATAGATTCACTACATTCGTTTCTCTCCCTCTTCTCCCTTGCCCTGCACTTCTTCATTTTGATTAGCTCGTTACCTTAACTGGTGAAGCAAGCATTTGTCCTTCAAGTCCAATAAGTTATAACTGTCATTAATCACAAGTTTCTTTGGTAAGTGTTTTAAAAAGTCTAATCAGGAAAGAAGAGCACTAAAGAGAAAATACACAGCACTTTTCAGTAAAGAATTCAGTGAAGGGTCAAGAACTATGATAGCTGAGTTTTGAAATCTTAGATAATATAAAATCAACAAACTATATATCTCATAATTTTACTTTCAAATATAGTTATAGATTTGAAAAATCAGTTATATCCCCTGTTGTATGTATTGAATTATGTCAGTTCATTAATTGTATAAATTGAATTCTATCCCCCTTTGTGTGACTTGTGCACCATTTTTAACAATAGTAAAATGTGTATGAGGAACATTAAATTGGCAATAGTTTTGTTGAAGAAATCAAATATCAGAGATTCCAAGAAATAAAATGCTAAGCTCAAATTAACATATACAATTTTTTCTGTATCTTCACAGATTATTATTTAGTAGCTGGAATTCTATTAGAGCCTAAATCTTAGAGGCTGAAAATTCTGCTCTAAGGGAGGCAGAGTATAATTGGAATCATGGGCTCTTAGAGTTAGGGGCACCTCTACTTTGGTTGGGGCCTCTGATGTATGAAGCTCTCCTGTAATATCTATGATAGGTAGTTGAAGAGATATAACAGGAATTGGAATATCTAAATATATTTACATAGTTCTCATGAAGACATATTTCTGCCCCCTTAATAAGACAACCCATGTCAGCTGCTTTTTTTTTCCCATTTCATTTAAACCATCATTTATTGAGCCCTATTACACATCAGGTAATTATCAGGCTATGTTGATAAAAGGAAGAATAAAACTGTTTCTTTGGTCTCTCAATTATTGAGAGAAAGGAATAAAATGAGAGAGAAACATAAAGTAATATTTTATGGCAATGATCTAAATGTCATCAATGTATTGTGTAGGGTATTGTGAAAATAGATGAATTATAGTTAAGTCAATAAGGGAGAAGTGTTAGAAGATTCTCTGGGGAGGTGACATGTGAGTTGAGTATCGTTGATTACCAGGGGAAGAAAGGATGGCATGGGTTTGTCTATTTTAGGCAGAGGGAAGAGTTTGGGCAAAAGATGTAATCATGGTTTAGCACAGTGTGTTCAGTGCTTTTTAAGTAATTGTTGCTAAAGTGCAAGGCACACAGAAGAAGATAAAGCTAGAGAAGCAGATTTGGAGTGGTAAGACCATGTAGATTGTTGTATACATGTTAAAAACTTTAGATTTTTAGATAAACAGGAGACTTTGAAAGATTTTAGGGAGATGAGTGGTATTAGCTCTATGCTTTATAAAAATCAATCTGTTGGCAGTGTGAGGGGAGATTTGAAGGGTCTGGGGTATAAAATCAATAGTATATTCGAACATTCTAGGCCAAAGAGGAGGAAGGTAGAAGCTGGCAGAGTGGACGCAAAAATAAAAGTGGTCATTCAGATGCAGTACATAATTACTAGGTAAACTTGTCCAGTAGGATTTGTAAATTAGGTGTAGGGGTAAAATAAATAAATAAAGGACCCAAGTTTTCTAGCTAGGTGTTAGGATTATTGGTGGAACTGTAAACTGGCATATGGAATTTAGGAAAGAAAACAGTTTTGGAAGGAATATGAATTTCATTTTAGACACCTGACTTTAAAAGACTCCTGAGATATGAAAGTGGAGAGGTCCAGAAATTAGTTATATGTACATGTTTAATATTCTTAAGAGAGATCATGGTTAATACTATAATTTTTGAAGTCATAAGAGCATATAGGTAAGAGTTAGGTCATAAAAGTGGTACAGATAATTCGAGGAGAAATTTAGTACAAGAAAACTCATTTACTGGAGAGGAGTTGAGTGTGCCGGCATTTAGGCGATGAAAGAAATCGTGAAGACCAACATTATTTAGAAGTAAGTGACAATTTGATATTATGAAAATGATGGGAGTAGAAAGTTTTAAGCAATAGCAAGTGATCTACAAAACTAAAAACAGCAGAGGAATCAGTTAACAAAAATTAAGACTGAAAATGTCTGTTGAATTAAGGAGTCAGTGTGTCTGCATTAGGAGTAGCTTTAATGGTGGCGTAAAGGAGATTACAGTGGATTGAGAAGGAAATGGCATGAGGAGGGAGTTGTCAAATCAGAACATATTGTCAGATATTTAGCATAAGAAGAATGATTGATGTATTTCACTGATGCAAAGGAAATGTAATCCATTTATAAATTACCTCATTTTTCTGCTACCTAATGTCCAAAGTTTTATAATTTGAGTTCTGTTATTTGGTGCAAGAGTTTTTCCATAAAATGAAATCCCCTTCCACTAAGAGGGGGAAATACAATGGGTATAAATCGTTAAGTGCCATAGTATGTATTTTATTTTACCCTTTTTTGAAAGTTGGTTTTGATATTTCTGATAGAAGGGATTGAAAAGGATTTTACAGAATCTTGACTTTGAGTTTTTGAAACACTTTGAGTCATCTTTTTAAAAATTTCAGGCTGTGGGACCAAACCTACCTTTGCTGGGTTTTAATTCAGTTTATATATCCGACATCTCTGTTGGTTAACACGAAGCCAATGTGTTCGATTTCTGTAAAATTTCTTGTTATTTTCATTTAAACAAGTATACTCTTAGTAGCCATAATTAAGTCCAAAGTAACAGATTTCCTTCTTACTTACTCTAGCTTTTAAAAGATGAAACGTTTTGTAGACTCACCAAGTCTACAGTTTATCAAGTACTGCATGATACCTCTACCTACTTTACTTTTTTCTTGCACAGTTCTATTCCTAAACCTTACCTAATTCCTTCCAAACCTTAAATTTAATCTTAACATTTTCCCATCTGCTTTAAGTGGAGTGGTCTCTTATTATTGTTATATAACATTGTTTCTGATTACCTAACCTGTATTTTAAAATTTTTTTAAAGGAAGCTTTTTAATACATAAACTAACAATGTAATGAATATTGTCACCATTTCATTTTATAGCTTGTCCTTTATTTACTTATTTATTTATTTTTGGTCTTGTAAAAAGAAACCAAAAAAAAAAAAAAACCTTGTTAGCTTCTCTGGTTTAAAGTTTACTCTTAAACTTTTTTAAAACTTAGAAGGGAAGGGATTGACTACAAAGGGAAATGAGGGAATTTGGGGGTGGGGTGGAAATGCTCTATGACTCCACTGTGGTGGCATTATGCATTTGTAAAACGCATCAACTGTACCTTAAAAAAGAATGAATTTTATTGTATGCAAGATTTTACCTCAATAAACCTGAATTCTAATAATGCCTCTTAAGTTCAGATAATTAATTTGGATATTGAAAAATATGTGTAAAATATTGAGAGAGAAATTATCCTACCAAATATTAAACATATTACAAAACTGCAATGGAAGCATTATAGATGTAGTGCATGAATCAATAGAAAAAACAAATGGCTAGATAGATAACAGAACTACCTAATGCGTAAATAACGTAACAATGCATAAGAGTTTAGTTCAAAATAAAAGAATAAAAGCAAATGTGCCAGTGTCAGTTTGCCTCTGTTAGAATCCCAGCTCCAGGATTTAACTTTTGTGTGACATGAACTGATAAAATCAAACTGTCTGTCCCTCAGTTTTATCTCCAGTTAAAAAAATATTAGTTCTTCACATTGGTCATATAAAGACTAAATGAGGTAATTCATGTAAAGCAGAGGTTCGTACCCATGAGGTCCATGTATAGATTTAAGGGCCTGCAATTTGATGGAAAAATTATATCTTCATTTTGATCAAGCTATAACTAAAATGTACTGTTTACTCTGATCATGAAAGTAGGCAATAAATCACAGTAGTATTAGCAGGAGTTGTGTCATCACTATTAGAAATCACAGATTTGTTTGTACCACAGTAAAGTTTTTGCAAATATCTCAGTATATTTTTTACTTCCATCTTTAGCCAAAAGTATGATTTTTATTAGACCCACCATCAGTCACATGTCATTGAATGCATTGGTGGAATATCAGGCAACTCTGTACCTAGTAGTAATTCATCTACCAAGTGATGAAGTCAGGTGGTCTCATATCAGTGACCCAGTTACCTATGTGGTTTTGCAGTTCTCTGCCTGCAATTGTTTGTTGATTAACACAGAAAGGAGGCGAGTCACTTTTATTGTTTGTCCAAGTTTTCAAAATTGAGCAATTCAAATGAGAATTCTTAACCCTGGTAGGATGGTGTGTCCTTTTCTAATACAAGCATTCATATAAACCACATTGTTAACTTGTACCCTATTGCTCTGGATTTGTGATTCTTCTTCATTCCAGCACCTGCTGATTTTTCTTCTTCCTTTTAAACTTGGTTAGCATTAATTCATCATTGTTGTTTTATTTTATGCAGTAGAGAAGGGGCTGAAATATTAACTTAGTCTCTCATATTGTTGGATCTAGAAGAGCTTTCCTCCTTTTATAATGTATACAATTTCTTTACTGAATTTGAGGGTTTGTGGATTTTCATCCACTTAGACATTTTTTAAGCATACAGTTTCATGAGTCCCTTGCTTTCCTTTAGGTCTGTTTCTTTTGAAATATGTTTGCTTTTCCATTGACTTCCTCTGGTCATGAAGTTCTAACCCTTATGTGCTATTTATCCCTTTGCTCAGAAGAAAAGATAAATTAACAGGTGATATCAACTCAGAATATTTTGTTTTTTCTATAAATCTTGACTCTGGGAAACTAAAAGTTCTAGAACAGTTATTCTTAATTTTTTAAATCTAATGTTATTCTAAAGCAAGTATTATTTGCCTAGAAGACTCTTAATGAATCTGATCTACTACCTCACAAGCCTAGATTCTGGAATATTCATGTGTCTGGTAAACTTAACAGGTACCCACTCCTCCCTACCAATATTCCCTGACAGATCCTGGCAAAGCAAGATTTCAGTTCTCTGAGCTACCTTAGATTTTATTTCTTGTAGAAACAGACCGTTATTGTGAGAATGTTCTGAGTCATCCCTAATCCATGGATCACGAGAAGATACTATTTCTTGCTCTCTTAAGCAATTTTTCCTGAAAAAATATGCCTTCTTGTTTCTGCCCTCCTCTGCTGTTTTCATCTAAAATTTTCTAATCTATGAATTATGTTCTGAGAATATCGTAAATATGTAAATAGGTTTATAGACTATCTCAGCATTCTTGGTTGTCAGGAATAAAATAGCACTGACAGATTTAGCACCCCACACAGGCAAAAGCATCTTTTAACACCACGGAAGGATTTTACCATATGGCACCCTGCTAGGTTGTGGATCTCAAAAGGTCCTCCAAAGTACTTATTATAATTCATATACCATGAGAAATTAACTGATGTTTTATTCCCTTTTTAATAAGAGATCTACTCACTGCTGTGTCTTTCTCTAGGCCTGGATCTCCTAACTTAGGATGTAAACTTCTTAATAAGTACTATTACATATATTTTCTCTATTCCCAAAATACAATCAAATAGATGTCCTGAACCAATTAAGGGGATATCATGCGTAGAACTGAAAGAAATGTATAAGAAGAATAGAATAGAGATGACACCAGAAATGTTAACAGACAGAAGAAGACAAAAGGTGAAGAGCAAAAAGGTCACTGAACAAGTATGTTAATAGTGCTTTATTTGAAATTCCATCAGTTACACATTATTACCTTTACCATGCTGCAGAAACTCAGGAGGAATAACGTGAATAGTATTATTTATAATACGACAAACCTCCACACCTCTAGGGCACACATCAGCCACCAAGCACTTTGGCATGTAGTGCTTGATTTCTTGACTTAAAACATTGCTTTTCTTCAACAGAAGGAGACTGTGTACAGAATCAAACTAAAATGAACATAACAAAGAGGGTTTCTTATTGTCACTTCAGAACAATGAACATCTTAATAAGAGTGTTAACATTAACTCAGTGACTCTGTGCACAGGGACCATATTAAGTGATTTACATGTTTTTACTCATTTCATCCTCACACTAAACTCTGAGGTAAATGCCATTAATTTTTTTATAGAAGAAAAAAATTAAAATGTACAGAGTTGAAATAACTAGACCAATATCCATGTAGTAAGTATGCTTTTGGGATTTAAATGTGAATGCCACTGCTCTATTGCCTGTTTAGCTTACCAATATTTAATTTAATTTCAGTCTTTTGTGGAAAAGTAAGGTGCGGTGACACACCGAAGCCTTGTCAAAAAGTGCAGTAGACTCTCTGTTAAACACCTGAGCCTATGTATTATTGAAATACGATGCTCTGGTTAAGGCTAGACATTCTCTTATTGTGAAAAGAATGCTCATTTGCAAGGTGAGAGGACGGGGTTTGAGGATTCAGATGTACAGAGCAGGCATATACAGTTGTTTTGAAATCTAAAGAGTTTTATCTTTATTCTAATTCAACCAATTTTCAGGACACTGATTTCCATGTTAGTTCACTTCACCAGTTGGCAGGGGAGACCACAGAAAAGCACAGGGGAAAGGCTTCTCATGTCTTGTTTGTCTTATGTGACTCAACACAACCTAACCAGGACCCTTCAAACACTGATGCTTTTATTACCTACCCCTGGCAGATCCGATTGCTTACTGCAGTTAATGGGTGGAAGGGTGGGAAGATATAGATACAGGGAAATATTTCTTCCCGTATTTTAAAGTAGAAGTTTTCTATCCTTTGAGACTCAATACAGGCCTATGAGTTTTAGCTGCAATTTATATTTTCAAAGTCTTTAACACTGGGAAATGCAGATAATGGTGTATGAAACTAGGCAGCATCATGTTCTAGTGGGAAACTTGTGTTCGTATCAACTTCAGTCCTCTGAGGATCTCTGCCAGATCTTTTCTGTGTCCTTAGGCTTCCATGGCTATTAGGTGTGAGAGTTGATGTCATCACAGTTCTATGCTGCCAAGAAGCTTTTTACACTGTTATACTGTATATGTGCGGGGGAGGGAGGGAGCAGGTGGAAGCAAGAAGTAAGTCTGAAGACTTGTGTCATGAAGCCTCAATGACTAGGGCAAAGTGTGAAAAATATGTGGAACCCTGAATTTTGGCTTTGAATTGTCATTAAATGCAATTTAATCATTTTAAAAAAATCTGATGATCTCTTCAGTAAACTGGAGGCAAGAGGGAGGTAAAAAAGTACTGACATTTACTACATTGAAAATCCTGACCACTCTCCCTTTCATTTATATAAATCAGACTCCTTCTTACCTTCCTGTATTTAAGACCCTGGATGAAGCTCTTATTACCTGTGACTTGAAATGCTGAACCCCATAAAGCAACCAGATTGAGTCTGATGAAGTGTAAATTTGACCCGGACATTTCCCTCCTCAAATCTGCAATAAATGCTAATTCAAAATGGTATATGCACCCCTAGGTTCATTGCAGCATTATTTACAACAGCCAAGATATGGAGGCAACTGAAGTGTCCATCGATAGATGAATGGTTAAAGAGGATGTGGAGGGTGTGTGTGTATATAATGGAATATCACTCAACCTTAAAAAAGAATGAAATCTTGCCTTTTGCAACCTCAAGGATGGACCTAGAGAGTATTATGCTAAGTGAAATATGTCATACAGAGAAAGACAAATAGTGTATGATCTCAGTAATATGTAGACTCGAAAAAAAGCAAATAAATAAAGCAAATGAACAAATAAAACAAAACAGAAGCAGATTCGTAGATACAGAAAATGAACTGGGGGTTGCCAGAAAGGAGGAGAATCGGGAGATGGTCAAAATAGGTGAAGGGGATTAAGAGGCACAAACTTCCAGTTAAAAATAAGTCATGGTGATATACTATACAGAATACAGAATATAGTCAATAATATTGTAATAAGTTTAAATGGGGACAGAAGGTAACTAGATTTATTGTGGTGATCATCTCATAATGTTTATAAATGTCAAATCACTGTTGTATACCTGAAACTAATATAACATTGTATGTCAATTATACTTCAAAAAAGAAAAAAGAAAAAGAAAAGAGAAACTGAGATGGTGCTGCAAGTCCATCAGAAAAATGCCAAAGTCCTTTCAGTCTGCAGAAAGAAGGCATTACTTGTCTGATGCCTATTCCACTTCCCCTTAGTCTCTGTTCCAGCTTCTTTGGCCTCCTGATTGTTTCTCAAATGTTTCAGCTTGCTCTACCTCAGAGAGTTTCAACCTTGCTCACCCTTCTCCCAGAACACTTTTCTCTCAGATACCTTCAATGGTGTGGACTCACTCAATTCAGAACAGGGACATCTTCCCTTCACTTGCGATCCCTATCTATTTTGTATATATGGGTATACACATATTTACATTTTCAAAAAAATTTTAGGGAGCTTGAGTTCATAGTATTAAAATTGAAGTAGATAAATTATATTACCAATATTAAATATCATAGAATTACTGTCATCTTTATAATCAGTAAATTAGGTGGGAGATAATTAGTATATATAATTTTTCCATATTAAGTATGATATTATGTTCAAACATAAATAAAAATATTTCATGGGAAGAAATATTTTTATTTAGTTTTTATTTCTGGGTTGTGGGGTTTAGAGTGACTATTCCTGTACATCTTTCTGAGTTTTAAAGGTTTATGTTATAATAAACACATATATTTTGTTTACTTTTGTCACATTAACAATTTATTAGTTTTTACTTTAATCAATAAAATCATCACATTTTAAAAGTCAAATTGTACTAAACGTTTATATAAAAATAAATAGCAATCCCCTGTTCTACTCTACCCCTAACTTAAGGTTGCTCCCTAGGAGACCTGACTTACTTTTTTCATTTATTAAACTATGGTTGATTTACAATATTGTGTTAGTTTCAGGTGAAGACAAGTGGTTCAGTTTAAAATATATATATATATATATATTTTATATATATATATATTTCAGATTACTTTTCGTTATATTGAATATAGTTCCCTGTGCTATATAGTAAATCCTCATTGCTTATCTATTTTATGTATGGAAGTTTGTATCTGTTATCCCATATTCCTAGTTTATCCTTTCCCCACACCCCTTTCCCCTTTGGTAACCATAAATTTGTTTTCCATGTTTGTGAGTTTGTTTCTGTTTTGTATACAGATTCATTTGCATTATTTTTTAGATTCTGTGTTTAAGTGATATCATAAAATATTTGTCTTCCTCTGTCTGACTTACTTCACTAACTATACAGTAAGTCCTCTACATACGAACCTTCAAGTTGTGAACTTTTAAAGATGCAAACGTGTGTTCGCATGTCTGATCATGTAAGTTCATGTGTCTGGCGTGAACTGCTGTACTTTTCAAGGTTCTGTACTGTAAGACTAAAAATATTTTCTTTATTTTTTCTGTTTGTTTTTTATGTATTATTTGTGTGAAAAGTATTATAAACCTATTACAGTACAGTACTATATAGCCGATTGTGTTAGTTGGGTACCTAGGTTAACTTTGTTGGACTTATGAACAAATTGGACTTACGAACGTACTCTCAGAACAGAACTCATTTGTATGTAGGCGACCTACTGTAATATTCTCTAGGTCCATCTGTGATGCTGCAAATGGCAATATTTCATTTATTTATGGCTGAGTAATATTCTATTGTGTGTGTGTCTGTGTATCTATCTATCTATCTATCTATCTATGTCACATCTTCTTAAGCCAGTCATCTCTTGATGAGCACTTGGGTTGTTTGTAAATAGTGCTGTTATGAACACTGGGGTGCATTTATTTTTTGAATTAGAGTTTTTGTCTTTTCTGGATATATACCCAGGACTGGGGTTGCTGGATCATATAGTAGCTCTATTTTTGTTTTTTTAAAGAACTTCCATACTGTTTTCCAAAGCGGCTGCACCAATATGCATTCCCACCAACAGTGAAGGAGAGTTCCTTTTTCTCCACACCCTCTTGAGCGTTTATTATTGTTAGACATTTTGATGATAGGCATTCTGACTGGTGTGACATGATACCTCATTGTCATTTTGATTTGCATTTCTGTAATAATTAGTGATGTTGAACATCTTTACACATATCTGTCGGCCATTTGTATATCTTCTTTGGAGAAGTGTCTGTTTAGGTCTTCTGCCCACTTTTTGATTGGAATGTTTGTATTTTTAATATTGAGTTGTATGAACAGTTTTTATATTTTTGATATTAACCCCTTAATGGTAGCATCATTTGCAAATATTTTCTCCCATTCCATAGGTTGTCTTTTTGTCTTGTTAATGGTTTCCTTTGCTGTGCAGAGGGTTTTAAGTTTGCTTAGGTTCCATTTGTTTATTTTTCCCTTTATTTCTTTTGCCTTGGGAGACTGATTTAAGAAAATATTGCTATGATTTATGTCAGAGAATGTCCTACCTATGTTCTCTTTTAGGAGTTTTATGGTTTCAGGTCTTACATTTAGGTCTTAAAACCAGTTAAAATTTATTTTTGTATATGGTATGAGGGAGTGTTCTAATTTCATTGATTTATATGTAGCTGTCCAGCTTTCCCAACACCAACTGTTAAAGAGGCTTTTTCTCTATTATATATCTTGCATCTTTTGTCATAGATTAATTGATCATAAGTGTGTGGTTTTACTTCCGGGCCCTCTATTCCGTTCCATTGTTCTATATGTATCTGTTTTTGTGCCAATACCATGCTGTTTTGATTACTGTTGCTTTGTAGTATGGTCTGAAGTTGGAAGGGCTATGCTTCCAGCTTTGTTCTTTTTCCTCAGCATTACTTCGGCATTTCTGGGTCTTTTGTGGTTCTATATAAATTTTAGTATTACTTGTCCTAGTTCTGTTAAAAATGTCTGGGATTTTGATAGGGATTGCATTAAATCTGTAGACTGCTTTGGTTACTATTGCCATTTAACAATATTTATTCTTCTAATCCAAGAGCATGGGATATCTTTTCATTGCTTTGAATCATCTTGAACTTCATTTATAAGAGTCTTACAGTTTTCAGTGTTTAGGTCTGCCACATCCTTGGTTAACTTTATTCCTAAGTATTTTATTTTAAATGGAATTTTAAAAAATTTCTCTTTCTAATATTTCATTGTTAATGTAAAGCAGTGCAACAGATTTTTGTGTATTAATTTTGTATTCTGCTCCCTTCCTGAATTAATGTATTCTAATAGCTTTTGTTTGGAGACTTTAGGGTGCTCTATATAGAATGTCATGTCATTGGCAAGTAGTGACAGTTTTACTTCTTCCCTTCCAAGTTGGATACCTTTTATTTCTTTTTCTTGTCTGATTGCTATGGCTAGGACTTCCAATAATATGTTGAATAGGAGTGGTGAGAGTGGGCATCCTTGTCTTCTTTCTGAATTTAGCGAGAAGACTTTCAGCTTTTCACCATTGAGTATTATGTTGGCTGTGGATTTGTTGTAAATGGCTCTTATTATGTTGAGATATGTTCCCTTTATACTCAATTTGGTGAGATTTTTAATCATGAATTGATGTTGAATTTTGTCAAATGCTTTTTCTGTGCCTTTTGAGATGATCATGTGGTTTTTTCACTCCTTTTGTTAATATGCTGTATCACATTGATTGATTTGTGTATGTTGAACCATCCTTGAGACCCTGGAATGAATCCAACTTGATCATGTTGTATGATCCTTTTTATGTATTGTTGGATGTGGTTTGCTAATATTTTGTTGAGGATTTTTGCATCTATATTCATTAAAGATGTTGGCGTGTGATTTTCTTTTTTGGTAGTGTCTTTGTCTGGTTTTGGTACCACTGTGATAGTGGATTCATAGAATGAATTGGGGAGTATTCCCTCCTCTTCAATTTTTTGGAATAGTTTGAGAAGGATAGTTTCTTCTTTGTATGTTTGGTAGAATTCCCCAGTGAAGCCATCTGGTCCTGAACTTTTGTTGGCAGGGAGTCTTTTTTTATTACATATTCTATTTCACTTCCAGTGATCAGTCTATTTAAATTATCTATTTCTTGTTGACTCAATTTTGGCAGGCTGCAGTTTTCCAGAAACTCATCCATTTCTTCTAGGTTGTCCAATTTCTTGGCATGTTATTGTTCATACTATTCTCTTATGATTTTCTGTATTTCTATGGTAGCAGTTGTTATTTTTCTTCTTTCACTTCTTATTTTGTTTTTTTGGGTCCTTTCTTTTTTCCTCTTGGTGAGTCTTATTAGAGGTTTGTCAATTTTGTTTATTTTTTTCATGATTAAAAATCTCACCAAATTGAGTATAAAGGGAACACATCTCAACATAATAAAAGCCATTTTTTCTATTTTGTAATCTCTATTTTATTTTCTCTCTGAGCTTTGTTATTTTCTTCCTTCTACTGACTTTGCCTTTTTTTTTCTAATTATTTTGGGTGGTAGGTTAGGTAGCTTATTGGAGATTTTTCTTGTTTCTTGAAGAAGGCCTGTATCACTATAAACTTCCCTTTTAGAATTGCTTTTGCTGCATCCCATAGATTTTGTAAGGTTGTATTTTCATTGTTGTTTGTTGAGAAGTATTTTCTGATTTCTTCTTTAATTTCATTGTTGACCCATTTTTAGTATCATGTTGTTTAATCTCCATATGCTCTTTCTTTTCCCATTTTTCTTTCTATGGTTGATTTTTAATTTCGTACCATTGTGGTCAGAAAAGATGGTTAAAATGATTTCTATCTGGCTTGTTTCGTGACCTAGTACCCTACAGAGTGACTGTGTGCATTTAAAATAAATGTGTATTCTGTTTTGTTTTTGGATGTAGTGTTGTGTAGATAGCAGTTAAGTCCGACTGGTCTACTGTGTCATTTAGGACCTCCCTTGCCTTATTGATTTTCTATTTGGATGATCTGTCCATTGATGTCAGTGGGGTGTTAAAGTCTCCTACTATTATTGCACTCCTGTCAATTTCTCCCCTTGTGTCTGTTAGTGTTTGTTTTATATATGTAGGTGCTCCAATATTGAGTGGATTTATGTTAGTAAGTATAATATCCTCTTATTTTATTGATCCTGTTAATCATTGTGTAATGTCCTTCTTTGTCTTTCTTTACTGACTTTGTTTTAAAGTCTATTTTTTCTGATATGAATATTGCTACCCCAGCTTTTTTGTTGTTTCCATTTGCACACAGTATCTTTTTTCATCCCTTACTTTCAGTTTGTGAGTGTCTTTTGCCCTGAAGCAAGTCTCTTGTAGGCAACATATTGTAGGTTGTAGGCTCTTATTTTTTAATGCAGTCTACCACTCTCTGTCTTTTGATTAGAGCATTTAGTCCATTAACATTTAAAGTATTAATTGATGAGTATGTACTTATTGCCATTTTAGACCTTGTTTTCCAGTCATTTTTGTAGTTCATTTGCTCATTTCTTCTTCCTTCTGTTTTCCTTTTGTGGTTTGATGATTTTCCTCTGTAGTGTGCTTGGGTTCCTTTCTTTGAATTTTTGTGACTCTATTGTA
Organism: Stenella coeruleoalba; assembly: GCF_951394435.1. Classification (NCBI taxonomy): domain Eukaryota; kingdom Metazoa; phylum Chordata; class Mammalia; order Artiodactyla; family Delphinidae; genus Stenella; species Stenella coeruleoalba. The sequence goes on along the minus strand of NC_137147.1, from coordinate 70,400,273 downwards.
AGTTTTTGATTTGTGGTTACCATGGAGTTTAAGTATGTTGACCTATAACTATATCTACTTGCTTTAAACTGATAGTCATACAACTTCCAACACATTCTAAAAGATTTACATTTTTATACTCCACTCCCCCATATTTTGTGATTTTGATGTCCTGTTTTACATCTGCATGTTTATCCTTTGCTGTTAATTTTAGTTATAAACACTTTTACCAATTTTTTTTTGATTTTTAAATATCTGTGTACTGGCTTATTTTAAGTGATTTTTAATACTCATATATTTGCTTTTCATACTGTGATATTCCCTTTCCTATAGATACATGTTTCTTTTCTATTTATCGAAGACCCTTTCATATGTCTTTTAGTGTAGGTTTAGTATTGCTGAATTCTTTTAGTTTTGCTTGTCTGAGAAATTCTTTCTCCTTCTATTCTGAATGATTATCTTGCTGGGTAGAGTATCTTAGGTGGCAGGTTTTTCCCTTTTGGGACTTTGAATATATCATGCCACTCCCTTCTGGCTGCAGAGTATCTAGAGAGAAATCAGCTGATAGCCTTAAGTTACTCCCTTATAACTAACTTCTTGTTTTTCTCTTTCTGGCTTTAGAAGCTTTTTTTTAATCTTTCATTTTTTCCATTTTAATCATGAAGTGTCTTGGTGTGGGTCTGTTTGGGTTCATCTTGTTTGGGACACTCTGTGCTTTTTGTACCTTGGTGTCTGTTTCCTTCTTTAGTTTCGGGAAATTTTCAGCCATAATTTCTTCAAAAACATTTTTGATTCCCTCTTCTCTCTCTTCTTCTGGAACCCCTATTATGTGTTTGTCAGCATGCTTTATGTTATGCCACAAATCTCATATGTTGCTTTTGCTTTTCTGTACATTCGTTTTCCTGTTTGCTGTTCCGATTGGGTGATTTCTCTTATTCCATCTTCCAGATCACTTACTGATTCTTCTGTGTCATTTATTCTGCTAGTCATTGCCTCTAGATTTGTTTTTATCTCAGCAGTTGAATTGTCTAATTTTGATCGGTTCATCTTTATGGTTTCCAGTTCCTTGTTGCAGTTATCTGCACTTGTATCGATAATCTTTCTTAATTCCTTTAGCATTTTTATTACCTCCTTTTTTGAACCCAGGGTGTAGTAGACTGGTGAAGTTTGTTTCATTATTTGTTCTTTAGAGGATTTTTCTCTTGTTATTTTAATTTGGGGTAGTTTCTCTGCTTTTTCATTTTATTTTACTTTCTCTGTCTCTATGAATTTAGGAGAAACTGTTATATATTGTGGTTTTGAAGGAGTGTTTTTACATGGGAGCATCTCTGTGTAGACTGTGTGTGTCCAATATTTTAGGTGTGAGGGCTGGTTTTGGTATGGATACCAGCCACATCTTTCCTCAGAGCATGCTGCCCTTTACCTCCTTGATATGTGGTGTGATTATTATTGTAGTGTCTGGACCCTGCACTGGATATGAGGCCTCCTCTTTGCTCTGTGGCTGTCACCGGCCAGTTGAGAGCAGGGTTTGCTCCCCAGTTGTTGGAGTAGACAGGGTTGTATTTGATCAGGCTCTGTTGCCCTTGAGTGCATGGCCTGCCCCAAAGAAGGTGACTACTGAAGCAAGTGAGGGCCATGCAGTTACAGTGAACCTATGCATCACCCATGGAAGTGTCTGTGGTTCTACCCAGAAGCAGCCCAACATGATGTCCCTTGTGTTCATCCCAGGTTTAATGCAAGGCTCTGATGTGGAGTAGGATGGGGCTCATGGCCGGGGCACCGTGGCTCCAGGAATCAAGGTGGGTGTGCTGCCACTTGGAATCTGAGCTGCCTTTGTAGTAGAGCTCTCCCATAACCTGTCCACCCTAGATCTGTTGCCAAGCTGCTGGGGAGTGGTGTGGGTGGAGCCAGAAATGAACGGCTGTGTACTCCTGCCCAGGGCCTGTCCACCCAAGCCCCTGTATATGTTCCTGTGGTGCTGCTCAGTGCCTGCGCCAACAACGTCTGCCATGGGCGAGCCCGCCCTCAACTTGCACGTACTGACAGTGGGCTCCATGGCCAGAGCTGCTGTGTGTGTGTGCTGACAATGGGCTCTGTGGCTCCCCCGACTCCTCAACCCCACCCCAGGCACTCCAGGCTGCCTTTGAGCAGCTAGATCGAGTCCTCTCTCAGGGCTCTCCTGCCTTAGATTCAGCACTTAGATGCTGCAGATTCTTGTGGTGCCACCCTGTGCACACACTGATAATGTCTTCCTAGGTCATTCCGCCACCCCCATGTTTGCACTGACAGTGGTCTGTGTAGTTCTGTTCGGATCACACCCTGGGCCCCTCGGTCTGTCTCTGTGCAGCTAAACTGAATCTCTGCCCTGATCTCATGCCAGTCTATGGTGTAGAGATAGTGAGACCAGGACATTCATCCCTTTAGATTGGGAAGTGCACAAGGTGGCACCCACCATCACAAGTCTCTCTCCACACCGATTATTAGCAAGCCAGCATGTGTGCACTCCTCACAAGTAGAGTTTAGACTTCTCCCACCTTTTTGTCTGTCCCAGCATGTTTCCCAGCAGGTAAGGGGCTTCTCAAGGCTAGGGAAGTGTGCAAGGTGGCAACCACCATCAAAAGTCTCTCTCCACCCAGATTATTAGGAAGCCAGCATGTGTGCACTCCTCACTAGTAGAGTTTAGACTTCTCCCACCTCTTTATCTGTCCCAGCATGTTTTCCAGCAGGTAAGGGGCTTCTCAAGGCTAGGGTTCATGGTGTAGATTTTCTCTTTCTTACAGATCCCTCCCAGGGGTGCTGGTCCCAACTTGATACCTATTTTCTTTTTTTCCTTCCTACCCAGTTGCATGGAGATCTTTGTTGTAGCTTTGGTTGTATAGGAGATCAGTTTCCAGTTATTCTTCTATAAGAATTGTTCCACATGTAGATGCATATTTGATGTATTTGTGTGGGAGCTGAACTCCACATCCTCCTATTCTCCTACATTGATCCCCCTCCTGACTTACTCTTTTAGCCTTTTTTTTGGTTATTTATCTCTGTTGTACTAAATAATATGCATATATTGATATTTCTTGATGTATTCGTTTTAATCACAGTTTATTGATTTCCTCTTAGGAAGATCAGGATTTCACTTTCTTTCCATCTCAACATCCCACCACATCCTTTAAAAAATTGATTTCAATAAAAATTTCTGGTCAAATTAATTGTGAGTCTTTATATTATTTGACAATGCAAATATTATTCACTGCTAAGCAAAGTTGTATAAAGTGTATGTTTTATCACCAGTCTTTGTTTTTCTTGAAATTAATATTTGCCTCATTTTTTATTTCCTTAGTTTTCTATGTACCTATTTTATGCATTATCAATCTATTAACAACATTATTTTCTAAAAGCTCTATTACACTAGAGGCTATATCATTTCCATTTTCCCTTAAAGACCATATTTTATCCTATTGTGCCAGCCTAATCCATTTGCTTTCTAAGAGAGCTCTGCCTTTGGGGCCTTCTGTCCTTTGGAGACTTTTTTTTTACTTTCTTTCTTCTTTTAGATCTTATTTTCTCTTCCTCAGTTTATTCCCTTGTTTATCTGGAGCACGTCTTCCAGTAGTTTCACAGAAAGGAAAAATAGGCTATAAATTTCTTGAACTTATCATGACTAAACATGAATTTATTTTACTCTTCCAAATAATTCATAAATGAGCTGAATGAAATATCCTAAATTGAAAGTCTTTTTTTTTTTTCAGAATTGTGATGGTATTAGTCAATGGTTTTGTGGCTCTTGTTGTAGAGAATTTCTGTGATATATGATTCCTGTTCCTTTGTGTGGAAGCTTGTTTCACTCTGTGATGATTTTAGAAACTTTTCTATATCCTTTACATGTGCAAAATTCAAGATGGTATGCTTTGTTGTAGGATTTCTTTATTTCATTTTGCAAGACACTCCATCAGCTGTTTATATTTGTAGACACATGTCTATCATTTATAGGAAATATTGTTGCATTATTTCTTTGATAATTTTCTTTCATCTGTTTTTATTAGTCTCATTTTATTTAATTTCTATTACTAATATAATGAAAGTCTTGAATAGTCTTTTAAATTTTTTAAAGATGTATTCTCTTTGAATTTTAATATCTATCTTTCTGTTCTAAAATCTGGGACTTATTCTTGACTTTACTTTCCATCCCCACATTTTAAAAAATTGTTATATTTTAAATTTTCAGCATATATCTCAAGTTATCTAATTGTACTTTATTTTAGTATTATTATTTTATTAATTTAACATTTTACCTTTTCTCTTCTCTTACCATGGCCTGACAAGGCTCTGCATAAGCTGGCATCAGGTTTTTATACAACTCATTCTTTTCATACTTCAAACCATATTTTATTTTTTCTTTTTATTTTTTTTTGCAGTAAGTGGGCCTCTCACTGTTGTGGCCTCTCCCGTTACAGAGCACAGGCTCCGGATGCACAGGCTCAGTAGCCATGGCTCACGGGCCCAGCCGCTCTGCAGCATGTGGGATATTCCCAGACCGGGGCACGAAACTGTGTCCCCTGCATTGGCAGGCAGACTCTCAACCACTGCGCCACCAGGGAAGCCCTCAAACCATATTTTAAAAGACACCTCCTCAGTTCCCTTTATAACAATTTATATTTGAATTTGTAATTACTTGTTCATTTTTTACTTGTTTATTATCTCTTTATCTCTGCTAGGCTATTTTTGATGGTAAAACTATCTTTTATTAATTACTATATATTCTTAGCCATGTATAATGCTTGGTACGTAATCAGTTATTGGTTAGTGCTGATGAGAAGGAAATTAAAATGGTACAGAGTAGGAAAGAATGTGTTAGAGGACATAATAATCATATCAAATGAATGTTATATTAGTAGAAATTGAATATACTAAATCAGTGGGTATAGGAAAACCTATACTTGTCATAGGTTTTATAGATTATAAAGAATCAGAAAATGTAAAAAAGCAGAAAGCCAGAGTGCTTAGATTCTTAATCCCTCAATAAAGATGTGAAGCAAGAATGCAATTTTTGTTTTATCAAGTGGGGCAGAGGGCCCAGTGGAAATGAAACTACAGTGAACTGTGTAGGTCCAACTCAAGAGTTGGTCTGGCTAGGAGACCCCATCCTCATAATAATAGTATTAGGAGGAAAATGCTTCCTTCAAAGGAAGTAAATTGTATTAAAGTATGCAGTACCAAGAGGTCATGCTAGCTTCACTTTGGAATAACCTTTGGGGAAGAAATTATGAGCAGTTTTTGCAGAACATAAGAAAATGATCTTGGTTATAAATAAGATATTGTGCTGAGCTTGAAATCCAGGGAGGTTCTTGGTCCCTTAGACTCACTGTAACTCCTGTGGATGCTCTTGTAATCGGTGTAAAGAAAGCATATTACTTCATCACTTTTCCTTGGTTCCATTGTTCTTTTTTCCGTGGAAGGAAACCCCTTGGCTGGAGGACATAAAGATTTATTCTTCTCATTTTTCTGATGCTTTTGTAAAATAGTTTGGGCTAAGAGCAATTGTAGCAGCTATTTTCTTAGCTTCCTGCTGCCACCATGGACATTAACCCTGCATAAGGAGTTAAAACAGGTAGACGGGAGCAACTATCAAAAAGATATGTTGAATTGATTCAGAAAGGTATCATATTATGTATTTGTCCAGCAGGAAGCTGCATGAGCTCGTGAAGGTCATTTCAGCTCTGAGTGCATTAGCTCTCTGAGAACTGTAACATTTGCAATGTGATGTATATAGGGCTTCTGCAGAAAAAGTGTCATGAGGGACAATAGAGTAGAATGGATCATTACCAAGACAGAATATAAAAAGGAGTCCTGAGGTTGAACTAAATGGGTGGCAGAAGGAGGTTGTGGCATTATAATATTTTGGTTATCACCAGGACCCAAAACACAGTAAGAGGCTCAAGAATCTTTTTTTTTTCTTAACACCTTTATTGGAGTATAATTGCTTTACAATGGTGTATTAGTTTCTGCTGTATAACAAAGTGAATCAGGTATACATAAACATATATCCCCATATCTCCTCCCTCTTGTATCTCCCTCCCATGCTCCCTATCCCACCTCACTAGGTGGTCACAAAGCACGGAGCTGATCTCCCTGTTCTATGCGACTGCTTCCCACTAGCTATTTTACATTTGGTAGTGCATATATGTCCATGCCGCTCTCTCACTTCGTCCCAGCTTACCCTTCCCCCTCCCCATGTCCTCAAGTCCATTGTCTATGTCTGTGTCTTTATTCCTGTCCTGTCTCTAGGTTCTTCAGAACCTTTATTATTATTTTTTTTAGATTCCATATATATATATATATATATGTGTGTGTGTGTGTGTGTGTGTGTGTTAGCATACAGTATTTGTCTTTCTCTTTCTGACTTACTTCACTCTGTATGACAGTCTCTAGGTCCATCCACCTCACTACAAATAACTCAATTTCATTTCCTTTTATGGCTGAGTAATATTCTATTGTATATATGTGCCACAACTTCTTTATCCATTCATCTGTCAGTGGACACTTAGGTTGCTTCCATGTCCTGGCTATTGTAAATAGAGCTGCAGTGAACACTGTGGTACATGACTCTATTTGAATTATGGTCTTCTCATGGTATATGCCCAGTGGTGGGATTGCTGGGTCATATTGTGGTTCTATTTTTAGTTTTTTAAGGAACCACCATACTGTTCTCCATAGTGGCTGTACCAATTCACATTCCCACCAGCAGTGCAAGAGGGTTCCCTTTTCTCCACACCCTCTCCAGCATTTATTGTTTGTAGAATTTTTAATGATGGCCATTCTGACTGCTGTGAGGTGATACCTCATTGTAGTTTTGATTTGCATTTCTCTCATGATTAGTGATGTTGAGCATCCTATCATGTGTTTGTTGTCAATCTGTATATCTTTGGGGAAATGTCTGTTTAGATCTTCTGCGCATTATTTGATCGGGTTGTTTGATTTTTTGATATTGAGCTGCATGAGCTGCCTGTATATTTTGGAGATTAATCCTTTGTCAGTTGCTTCATTGGCAAATATTTTCTCCCATTCTGAGGGTGGTCTTTTCATCTTGTTTATATTTTCCTTTGCTGTGCAAAAGCTTTTAAGTTTCATTAGGTTCCATTTGTTTATTTTTGTTTTTATTTCCATTACTCTAGGAGGTGAGTCGAAAAGGATCTTGTGATGTATGTCACAGAGTGTCTGCCTGTGTTTTCCTCTAAGAGTTTTATAGTATCTGGCCTTACATTTAGGTCTGTAATCCATTTTGTGTTTATTTTTTTGTATGGTGTGAGGGAGTGTTCTAATTTCATTCTTTTACATGCAGCTGTCCAGTTTTCCCAGGACCATGTATTGAAGAGGTTGTCTTTTCTCCATTGTATATTCTTGCCTCCTTTATCAAAGATAAGGTGACCATGTGTGTGTGTGTTTATCTCTGGGTTTCCTGTCCTATTCCACTGATCTATATTTCTGATTTTGTGCTAGTACCATACTCTCTTGATTACTGTAGCTTAGTACTGTAGTCTGAAGTCAGGGAGCCTGATTTCTCCAGCTCTGTTTTTCTTTCTCAAGGTTGCTTTGGCTATTTGGGGTCTTTTGTGGTTCCATACAAGTTGTGAAATTTTTTGTTCTAGTTCTGTGAAAAATGCCATAGTAATTTGATAGGGATTGCATTGAATCTGTAGATTGCTTTGGGTAGTAGAGTCATTTTCACAATGTTGATTCTTCCAATCCAAGAACATGGTAAATCTCTCCGTTTGTATCATCTTTAATTTCTTTCATCAATGTCTTATAGTTCTCTGCATACAGGTCTTTTGTTTCCTTAGGTAGGTTTATTCCTAGGTATTTTATTCTTTTTGTTACAATGGTAAATGGGAGTGTTTCCTTAATTTCTCTTTCAAATATTTCATCATTAGTGTGTAGGAATGGAAGAGATATCTGTGCATTAATTTTATATCCTGCTACTTTACCAAATCCATTGATTAGCTCTAGCAGTTTTCTGGTAGCATCTTTATGATTCTCTAAGTCTAGTATCATGTATTCTGCAAACTTTGATGGCTTTACTTCTCCTTTTCCAATTTGGATGCCTTTAATTTTTTTTCTTCTCTGATTGCTGTGGCTAGAACTTCCAAAACTATTTTGAATACTAGTGGTGAGAGTGGGCAACCTTGTCTTGTTCCTGATCTTAGTGGAAATGGTTTCAGTTGTTCACCATTGAGAACGATGTTGGCTGTGTGTTTGTCATATATAGCCTTTATTAGATTGAGGTTAGGGTTTTTATCATAAATCAGTGTTGAATTTTGTCAAAAGCTTTTTCTGCATCTACTGAGAACATCATATGGTTTTTCTCCTTCAATTTGTTAATATGGTTTATCACATTGATTGATTTGCATATATCAAAAAATCCTTGCATTCCTGAGATAAACCCCCCTTGATTATGGTTTATGATCCATTTAATATGCTGTTGGATTCTGTTGGCTAGTATTTGGTTGAGGATTTTTGCAGCTATGTTCATCAGTGATATTGGTCTGTAGTTTTCTTTTTTTGTGACAACTTTGTTTGGTTTTGGTATCAGGGTGATGGTGGTCTCATAGAATGAGTTTGGGAGTGTTCCCCCCTCTGCTATATTTTGGAAGAGTTTGAGAAGAATAGGTGTTAGCTCTTCTCTAAATGTTTGATAGAATTCACCTGTGAAGCCATCTGGTCCTGAGCTTTTGTTTGTTGGAAGATTTTTAATCACAGTTTCAATTTCAGTGCTTGTGATTGGTTTGTTTATATTTTCTATTTCTTCATGGTTCAGTGTCGGGAGGTTGTGCTTTTCTCAGAATTTGTCCATTTCTTCCAAATTGTCCATTTTATTGGCATACAGTTGCTTGTAGTAATCTATTATGATCCTTTGTATTTCTGCAGTGTCAGCTATTACTTCTCCTTTTTCATTTCTAATTCTATTGATTTGAGTCTTCGCCCTTTTTTTCTTGATGAGTCTGCCTAGTGGTTTATCAATTTTGTTTATCTTCTCAAAGAACCAGCTTTTAACTTTATTGATCTTAGCTGTTGTTTCCTTCATTTCTTTTTCATTTATTTCTGATCTGATCGTTATGATTACTTTCCTTCTGCCAACTTTGTGGTTTTTTTGTTCTTCTTTCTCTGGTTGCTTTTGGTGTAAGGTTAGGTTGTTTATTTTTGATGTTTCTTGTTTCTTGAGGTAGGATTGTATTGCTATAAACTTCCCTATTAGAACTGCTTTTGCTGCATCCCATAGGTTATGGGTTGTCATGTTTTCTTTGTCATTTTTTTCTAGGTATTTTTTGATTTCCTCTTTGATTTCTTCAGTGATCTCTTGGTTATTTAGTAGTGTATTGTTTAGCCTCCATGTGTTTTTATTTTTTACAGATTTTTTCCTTTAACTGATACCTAGTCCAGTAGCATTGTGGTCAGAAAAGATACTTGATATGATTTCAGTTTTCTTAAGTTTACCAAGGCTTGATTTGTGACCCAAGATATGATCTGTCCTGGAGAATGTTCCATGTGCACTTGAGACGAAAGTGTATTCTGTTGTTTTTGGATGGAATGTCCTATAAATATCAGTTAAGTCCATCTTGTTTAATGTATCATTTAAAGCTTGTGTTTCCTTATCATTATCATTTTGCATGATCTGTCCATTGGTGAAAGTGGGGTGTTAAAGTCCCCTACTATTATTGTGTTACTGTCGATTTCCCCTTTTATGGTTGTTAACATTTGCCTTAAGTATTGAGGTGCTCCTACGTTGGGTGTGTAAATATTTACAGTTGTTATATCTTTTGGATTGATCCCTTGATCATTATGTAGTGTCCTTCTTTGTCTCTTGTAATAGTCTTTATTTTAAAGTCTATTTTGTCTGATATGAGACTTGCTACTCCAGCTTTCTTTTGATTTCCATTTGTATGGAATATCTTTTTCCATCCCCTCACTTTCACTCTGTATATGTCCATAGGTCTGCAGTGGGTCTCTTGTAGACAACATATATATGGGTCATGTTTTTTGTATCCATTCAGCCAGTCTATGTCTTTTGGTTGGAGCATTTAATCCATTTACATAAAGTTGTTATCAATATGTGTGTTCCTATTAACATTTTCTTAATTATTTTGGGTTTGTTATTGTATGTCTTTTCCTTCTCTTATGTTTCCTGTCTAGAGGAGTTGCTTTAGGATTTGTTGTAAAGCTGGTTTGATGATGCTGAAGTCTCAGCCTTTGCTTGTCTGTAAAGTTTTTAATTTCTCTGTCGAATCTGAATGAGATCCTTGCTGGGTAGAGTAATCTTGGTTGTAGGTTCTTCTCTTTCATCTCTTTATGTCCTTCCACTCCCTTCTGGCTTTCAGAGTTTCTGCTGAAAGATCAGCTGTTAACGTTATAGGGATTCCCTTGTATGTTATTTGTTGCTTTTCCCTTGCTGCTTTCAATACTTTTTCTTTGAATTTAATTTTTGATTAATGTGTGTTTTGGCATGTTTCTCCTTGGATTTATTCTGTGTGGGACTCTCTTGTGCTTTCTGGACTTGGGTGACTATTTCCTTTCCCATGTTAGGGAAGTTTTTGACTATAATTTTTTCAAATATTTTCTCAGTCCCTTTCTTTTTCTCTTCTTCTTTTGGGACCCGTGTAATTCGAATGTTGCTGCATTTAATATTGTCCCAGAGGTCTCTGAGACTGTTCTCAATTCTTTTCATTCTTTTTTCTTTATTCTGCTCTGTGGTAGTTATTTCCACTATTTTATCTTCCAGGTCACTTATCCGTTCTTCTGCCTCAGTTATTCTGCTATTGATTCCTTTTAGAGAATTTTTAATTGCATTTATTGTGTTGATCATCATTGTTTGTATGCTCTTTAGTTCTTCTATGTCCCTGTTCAATGTTTCTTATATTTTCTGCATTCTATTTCCAAGATTTTGGATCATATTTCCTATCATTACTCTGAATTCTTTTTCAGGTAGCCTGCCTGTTTCCTCTTCATTTGTATGGTCTGGTGGGTTTTTACCTTGCTCCTTCATCTGCTGTGTATTTCTCTGTCTTCTCATTTTGCTTAACTTACTGTGTTTGGGGTCTCCTTTCTGCAGGCTGCAGGTTCATAGTTCCCATTGTTTTTGGTGTCTGCCCCCAGTGGGTAAGATTGGTTTAGTGGCTTGTGTAGGTTTTCTGGTGGAGGGGACTAGTGCCTGTTTTCTGGTGGATGAGGCTGGATCTTGTCTTTGTGGTGGGCAGGACTGCATCCGGTGGTGTGTTTTGTGGTGTCTGTGACCTTATTATATTTTTAGGCAGTCTCTCCGCTAATGGGTGGGGTTGTGTTCCTATCTTGCTAGTTGTTTGGCATAGGGTGTGTAGCACTGTAGCTTGCTGGTCCTTGAGTGGAGCTGGGTCTTTGCGTTGAGATGGAGATCTCTGAGATAGCTTTTGCCATTTGATATTACTTGGGACTAGGAGGTCTCTGGTGGACTGAACTTGGCTTTCCCACCTCAGAGGCTCAGGATAGATACCTGGCTGGAGCACCAAGACTCTGTCAGCCCCCCAGCTGCTGGGTGAGTGTGGATCGCACAAAAAGCAATGAATGAAAAGGTGAAAAGCTGAGCACAGTTTTCATTAGTCTGTGGAGCTCCTCTCTTAGAGTGGAACCTGGAAGCTTTCCAAACCAAATTGACAAATCATTGTCAATTCATGATGGAACTCAATCTCCAGCCCCACTTTCTTCTTTGGAGGTCAGGAGGATCAAGAATTTTTTTTTTTTTCAATACGCGGACGTCTCACTGTTGTGGCCTCTCCTGTTGTGGAGCACAGGCTCCGGATGTGCAGGTTCAGCGGCCATGGCTCACGGGACCAGCCACTCCATGGCATGTGGGATCTTCCCGGACCGGGGCACGAACCCGTGTCCCCTGCATTGGCAGGCGGACTTTCAACCACTGCACCACCAGGGAAGCCCCAAGAATCATTTTTGATGTAGTAAAATTTCAGCCTTAAATCTATAGGAATGCTGATGCCACTTTAATGTAGGGGTAGCCTGGGTTCAAGGATCTTCCAGTCTGGGGAATTTTATTACAGAGAGAGTTCAGAGTGGTATGTAGGACTGAGAAATTATATGAAGGAGAGAGATAAAGTTCAAAAGACAAACATCTGACAGGCATGAAAAACTATAAGGAATTTATAAGTAGAAAATCAATCAAGGGATAGGTATAACTCATTAATCACAATTAAAGTAGCAAATAAGTGATTACTTAGAAATTTTGAAAAAGAAGAATCATCACCATCACCTCTGGGGACCTTTTGAGGTTAAAGTTGTTTCAAACAGAGCTATTTATTTAGGAAGTGGTAAGTTCCATCTTTTTAGAGGGCCACTGGCAGACATGTCTGGTAAAAGCATTTATTCTGACAGGGCATTACAGTATTCTTATTCATTTTGTTAACCATATATCTTTTGGGGGAATTGTTTAAATGTTTAATGCCTATTCATGTTTATTATGCAGTAGACCAAAGACTGCTAGGCTTCTAAAGGAACCACAGTATTTTATACACTAATGGTCTGGAAGTTTGTATTCATATCAGGGAAGTCTTTTTGCTCCTCTGCAAGCTCATCCTTTGT